>NC_081561.1:63361742-63412219 GCF_022355385.1 Mustela nigripes
AGTGAAATAAGTCAAGCAGAGAGAGTCAATTATCATATGGTTTTACTTATTTGTGGAGAATAAGAAATAACATGGAGGACATGGGGAGTTAGAGAGGAGAAGGGAGTTGGGGGAAATTGGAAATGGAGGTGAACCATGAGAGACTATGGACTCTGAAAAACAATCTGAGGGGTTTGAAGTGGCGGGTGGGTGGGAGGTTGGGTGAGCCTGGTGGTGGGTATTATGGAGGGCATGTATTGCATGGAGCACTGGATGTGGTGCATAAACAATGAATTCTGGTACACTGAAAAGAAATTTAAAAAATAAATTTTATTTAAAAAAAGAAACCAACTACAGAGTACAATGAACCACAACTTTCCTTTCCTTTTTGTCTTTTGATCTATAAACTGCAAGACAATTGTTGAAACCTTGAGTACATTTTCATTTCAATGAAGTGTCTACAAATGGAAAAAAAAAAAAATTATGGCGGGATAACTTCCTAGCTTCTAAGAAAGGTAAAATCTGGAACCCTTCACATTTCTTGATAATTATTTTAAAATGTCACAATAAAGCAGGTGATACTATTTTATAACAATTTATGATGAAAATTCTTAAATGGAGAAACATTCATTTTAAAATAAAATGAAACAAAAATTTTCACCATAATCTATTCAATATGATATCAACAATCCTATTCAGTGCAAGAGGAAAAACAATCATAAGGATCCAAAAGGAGGAAATAAAATGATCATTGTGGGAGATAAACCCAAAGGAATCAGAAAAGTTATTGGAATTAATATGTATTAGAATGTCTGTGCATAAAGATGGTACACTTAAATTTGTTGTATTTCTGTAAACCAGAAATAAACAACTAGCAAATGTCATTGAAGAGAAGATACCACTTACAATAGTCCCAGAATATTAAAGATCTAATAAATCCAACAAAAAATGTGAAAGATCTTTATAGGAAAAATAAACCTTAAGACGTATTTTTTTTTAATTTTTTATTTTTGATAAACATATATTTTTATCCCCAGGGGTACAGGTCTGTGAATCACCAGGTTTACACACTTCACAGCACTCACCAAATCACATACCCTCCCCAATGTCCATAATCCCACCCCCTTCTCCCAAACCCCCTCCCGCCGGCAACCCTCAGTTTGTTTTGTGAGATTAAGAGTCACTTATGGTTTGTCTCCCTCCCAATCCCACCTTGTTTCATTTATTCTTCTCATACCCCCTTCACCCACCATGTTGCATCTCTACTTCCTCATATCAGAAAGATCATATGATAGTTGTCTTTCTCTGCTTGACTTATTTCGCTAAGCATGATACGCTCTAGTTCCATCCACGTTGTTGCAAATGGCAAGATTTCATTTCTTTTGATGGCTGCATAGTATTCCATTGTGTATAACCTCACCCCCCTTATTCCAACCCCCCTCTCCCCAGCAACCCTGGGTTTGTTGTGAGATTAAGAGTCACTTATGGTTTGTCTCCCTCCCAATCCCATCTTGTTTCATTTATTCTTCTTCTACCCACTTAAGCCTCCATGTTGTATCACCACTTCCTCATATCAGGGAGATCATATGATAGTTGTCTTTCTCTGCTTGACTTATTTCGCTAAGCATGATACGCTCTAGTTCCATCCACGTTGTTGCAAATGGCAAGATTTCATTTCTTTTGATGGCTGCATAGTATTCCATTGTGTATATATACCACATCTTCTTGATCCATTCATCTGTTGATGGACATCTAGGTTCTTTCCATAGTTTGGCTATTGTGGACATTGCTGCTATAAACATTCGGGTGCATGTGCCCCTTTGGATCACTACATTTGTATCTTTAGGGTAAATACCCAATAGTGCAATTGCTAGGTCATAGGGAAGTTCTATTTTCAACATTTTGAGGAACCTCCATGCTGTTTTCCAGAGTGGCTGCACCAGCTTGCATTCCCACCAACAGTGTAGGAGGGTTCCCCTTTCTCCGCATCCTCGCCAGCATCTGTCATTTCCTGACTTGTTGATTTTAGCCATTCTGACTGGTGTGAGGTGATATCTCATTGTGGTTTTGATTTGTATTTCCCTGATGCCGAGTGATATGGAGCACTTTTTCATGTGTCTGTTCGCCATCTGGATGTCTTCTTTGCAGAAATGTCTGTTCATGTCCTCTGCCCATTTCTTGATTGGATTATTTGTTCTTTGGGTGTTGAGTTTGCTAAGTTCTTTATAGATTCTGGACACTAGTCCTTTATCTGATATGTCGCTTGCAAATATCTTCTCCCATTCTGTCAGTTGTCTTTTGATTTTGTGAACTGTTTCCTTTGCTGTGCAAAAGCTTTTGATCTTGATGAAATCCCAATAGTTCATTTTTGCCCTTGCTTCCCTTGCCTTTGGCGTTGTTCCTAGGAAGATTTTGCTGCAGCTGAGGTCAAAGAGGTTGCTGCCTGTGTTCTCCTCAAGGATTTTGATGGATTCCTTTCGCACATTGAGGTCCTTCATCCATTTGGAGTCTATTTTTGTGTGTGGTGTAAGGAAATGGTCCAATTTCATTTTTCTGCATGTGGCTGTCCAATTTTCCCAGCACCATTTATTGAAAAGGCTGTCTTTTTTCCATTGGACATTCTTTCCTGCTTTGTCGAAGATTAGTTGACCATAGATTTGAGGGTCTATTTCTGGGCTCTCTATTCTGTTCCATTGATCTATGTGTCTGTTTTTGTGCCAGTACCATGCTGTCTTGATGATGACAGCTTTGTAATAGAGCAAAAGATCAGCAAGGAAATAAAGGCCTTAAACGACACACTGGACCAGATGGACATCACAGATATATTCAGAATATTTCATCCCAAAGCAACAGAATACACATTCTTCTCTAGTGTACATGGAACATTCTCCAGAATAGATCACATCCTCGGTCCTAAATCAGGACTCAACCGGTATCAAAAGATTGGGATCATTCCCTGCATATTTTCAGACCACAATGCTCTAAAGCTAGAACTCAACCACAAAAGGAAGTTTGGAAAGAACCCAAATACATGGAGACTAAACAGCATCCTTCTAAAGAATGAATGGGTCAACCGGGAAATTAAAGAAGAAATGAAAAAAATCATGGAAACAAATGATAATGAAAATACAACGGTTCAAAATCTGTGGGACACAACAAAGGCAGTCCTGAGAGGAAAATATATAGCGGTACAAGCCTTTCTCAAGAAACAAGAAAGGTCTCAGGTACACAACCTAACCCTACACCTAAAGGAGCTGGAGAAAGAACAAGAAAGACATATTTTTAAAGAGATAAACAAATGATTTATAGCATGTTGGTAGTTTAGTGATGGACTTTTATAGAACTAATAAGATAATTATAAATCTTATATGGAATAGTAAAGGCCAAAAATAGTTTTTCAACATGTCTTTCTATATAAAATATAATTATTAAACATGATGCTATATTAAAGCAGGTGGCATTGACAGAATAGACAAATTGACACATGGTATAGAATAAGGAACTCCCAAAACAGAACATAATGGTGGAATATCATGTTGTTGAAGAAAAAAATTTTTCAATAGATATATTGCTAGAAAATTTTATCCTTATAGGATAAAATCATATCCTCACACAACTCACATGTGTATGTACATATATCCAATAACTTTGCATGAACTAAAGATTTCATTCATATTTTGTACTGCATTTGGAAGTTTTATTTTTTAAATCTGGACATATGGAAAAATTTCTTATGACATGAAAAGCCTTAACCATGAAAGTTGACAAACTTATTTTTAAACAACTTTTAATTTTAACAAAGTAAAAAGATAAGTTACAAAGTGAAGATTTTTGTAAAACATACAACTTAGAAGATTAATATTCAAATTATAGAAAGAACACCTGTAAGTAAATAAGCAAAAAAAA
Source organism: Mustela nigripes (assembly GCF_022355385.1). Classification (NCBI taxonomy): domain Eukaryota; kingdom Metazoa; phylum Chordata; class Mammalia; order Carnivora; family Mustelidae; genus Mustela; species Mustela nigripes. Next base: position 63,365,628 of record NC_081561.1, read on the forward strand.
AAAAAGACAAAGACTTAAATTGGCATTTCACAGTAGGTGAAACCTGTATAATAAAATATGAAGGGGTGGTTGGGTGGCTCGGTGGAGTAAAGCCTCTGCCTTTGGCTCAGGTCATGATCCTGGGATCCTGGGATCAAGCCCCACATCAGGCTCTTTGCTCAGTGGGGAACCTTCTTCCTCCTCTCTCTCTGCCTGCCTCTCTGCCTACTGGTGATCTCTGTCTGTCAAATAAATAGATAAAATCTTTTAAAAAAACTATTTAAAATGTGAAGAAATTTCATTAATGATTATAAAAATGCAAATCAAAATCACAATGAGATTCCATTTTATAACCATTCAGTTGGCAAAAAAATTAAATTCTAGCAATAATAAGAGTTGGCAAAGCTATGTATCCACCAGATTTCTTCTATATTGCAGGTGAAAATATAAATTGGTATAATCACTTTGGAAGATAGCATTAATTCCATAATGCAAAATTCTTTGCATGTATGTAAAGGGGAGGAATTGCTGGGCTGTAAAGTATCTCTTAAAACTGAATATTCAACCTCTTCCAAATACATCTGGTTCTCCCCTCACCTATGGAAATGTACATTTTGGCCTCTAGTGGTTGGGTAGGACTACAGATTTAGTTTTAGCCAGTGAGTTATGAGTAGAAGTCACTTATGTCACTTTCATGGCAGAGTACTGAAATGCTGATATTAGATCTTTCAATGTTGTTTATTTCCCTTTGGCACTGCTACTGGTGACATTTGAGATAATGACTGTTTTGCAGGCTTTGGCCCTTGAGTGATTATAATAAGCAGAGCTTTCTCCATTGACTGTAAAGGATATACAGCATGAAGGAGAAACCGTTCTAGTTTCAAGCTGCTGAGAATTTGGGAGCTGTTTGTTACTGCAGCAGAGTTTATCTTATGCTAACTGATACTTGTACAGTAGGAGACATCTAGAAGTCTGGTTCTGGCACAGTATTCACAATGGCTTTGAAAACCATCACAAATGCCTGTCCCCTAAGGAAGAATGAGTAAATCGTGGTACATTTACTAAGTGGGAGATTATTCAGTGAGGGCAAAATGACTATAGTGACCTATAACAATATGTATGAGCTTAAGTAATATACATAAACTGAAAAAGTAAATCCAAAAGATTATAATATATGTAATTATATATATCAACATGACTTTCCTATAAAATCAAAAACTAAAATGCAAACACTCTTTAAAAATATTGGTATATGGGGCGCCTGGGTGGCTCAGTGGGTTAAAGCCTCTGCCTTCGGCTCAGGTCATGATCTCAGGGTCCTGGGATCGAGCCCCGCATCGGGCTCTCTGCTCAGCAGGGAGCCTGCTTCCTCCTCTCTCTCTGCCTGCCTCTCTGCCTACTTGTGATCTCTCTTTCTGTCAAATAAATAAGTAAAATCTTTAAAAAAAAAAAAATACTGGTATAACAAAATCTTCTAAAAAGGGAAACAGGAAGTGAAAACCACAAGATTTAGGATCATGGTTACCTGAAGCAGAAAGAGCCAAAGTCATGGGATGGAGGAAACTGCATTGTTAGATGTAGGTTATTATCAAGGTCTTAACTGGGGGGGGGGGGGGGGGGATGGAGAGGATGGTGAGTGGAGAACATAAGTATTAAGAATAGCTAAATAAATTATTGGCAGGTTATTTGTGGATTAATAATGCTTTATAAACCAAAATTATTACTAATCCATAATCCAATTCTACATACCTGGTATTTTAAAAGACCATGATAATGGAAATGGCCCCACTGTCATTACCTGTGTGAAAAGAGGGTTATGTATGTGAAGGGATTCTCAGTCATCCAGGAGAGTTAAAAGTTAAAATATGTTTGCGTACCATCCATCAACATTAAGCCCTGGAAGTAGAGTCATATGGGACCAAAGGATTTTTTTTTTCTTTCTGATAGCATCCCTGTCAGCCTGAGAGTTCATGTATCCCATTTCTTTTCCTATAAGGTTCTTAGTTCTATACGCCAGTTAAAGGCTGATTAGGAGGTAATTTCTGCAAAAAAAAAAAAAAAAAAAGATTAACAAATACGATGGTTGCTGACCTGTTGGCCATCTTACTCATTTGTTCCTATTCCTTTGCCAGTCATTGTTCCCAGAGCCGAGGGTCGAATGGTACAAAGGGTGCTTTGGAAAGTAGGGAAGTCATAGTTGGCTGGGACATGTAGGCAAATAAAGGGGTGCTAGTTCTACTCTAATAAGGAAGAGGTGACATCCAAGCTAAGGCCTAAGGCACTACATAGAATCTATCCAGGTAAAAGGTTGGAGTTACGAGAATAGGGTGGAAAATAAAGGAAGAAGAGGGCATGTTTCAGGCAGAAAGCAGTATGTGTAAAAATGTTCAAGGGAAGGAGATTTTAAGCAACTCTCAAGTTCAGTTCTGGACTGAAAAGAGCAACAGGGAGGATGAAAAGAGGAAATGTGAGAAGAAACAGATCACCCGGGTGCCTGGGAGCACTTTGGACTTTGGCCTAAGGGCAATTAGTCATTTGGAGTGTGTTAATCAGGGGAGTGATAGCTGATACGTTTTCAAAGAATGTGCAGAATGAATTACAGGGCCTACTGCAGGGAAATCATTTAGAGGTGTATTAGGGTTCCCATAGGAAACCGCACATTCAGTTTTATTGAAGAAAATCTAATGAAGAGTTATTTACAGAGATATGAGCAGATTAAGATAATCCAAAGGGGCAGATTTGAAGATTAGCAAGGGTGAGAGACTTTGACACACCAACCCCATAGGGTACTGGGGAGGGACTCGGGGCATGGGAGAGGGGCCATGGAACACAAGCTGTGTCTGTAGAGGAACACAGCCACTGCCAAAACCATACCCAGCAAGTAGGGAAAAGGGGAGATCAGATCGGGACCCCTATGACTTCAGTCCATGCTTCCTGATAGTCTAACCTAACCAGAATATAGATGGTATGGGAACTTGGGTGATGCAGTCTGTGGAGGGCAGCCTCCTGGGGCACAGAGAAGAATGTGAAGGGGCAAGTAAAGAAAAGATTGCATGTAAGGCTCTAGTGCTGATCCCAGTGTTTTGGTGGCCTGAGCTGGGGACATGGCCCAGGAGATAAAGAGAAATAGGAAAACCTGAAAGAGATTTGGTAAACATATCCAACAAATAGACCCATGATCAGTAGAACGGGTACTGCATACAAGTACTACAGACATGGACCACAGGAAAATGGACTTCCTTTCCCTGTCCATGTGGAATCATGAGAACACTAGAATGTCTAATATCTTTCAGCACCACCTCCTTCCTATCTAGGAGAAGAATGGCTAAAGCAATAGCTCAGAATATGACATTCACAGGTCTATATTTCACTAGCGGGCAAAGTTATTATGTCAATACTCTTATATGGAATGGTTTTCTCTTACTTTCTTCTATAGAGTAGCCTCCTCTATGGGTAGAATTGGTCAGCTGAGCCAGGTTCCCCCCTATGATCAGGTCATATGTTCTACCCAGTGATTTTGTGCATGTGTCTGCTTTATAGGCTCTAAGGGTATAGAGTATAGACTTACAGAGCTGGAGGAGGGAGGATCTTAGGAGATTGAGGTTCAGATCCAAGCCACATTCTCTAATCCATCACTGCCAGCAACAAAGTTTATAGGCTGATCTCAACTGGGCTGTCCCCAGTGTTTACATTCTAGCTGGTTATGAGAATTTAGAAAATGGGTGATACTCCCAGAGGCTACACTACTTGCTATGGGTGGTCCACACAGGCTGCCAGTCCCATGGGCTTCTGGCTGAACCAGCCAGAAGTTCACCATTCAACCAGCAAATGTTCACCAATGGACATTTAGATTATAATTCTTAGGTGCTCTTTTACGGTTTAAATAATTGGGACTAGCCTTCAAAGAACAGCTTCTCTAAATTGGGTTCTAGCTTTGGGAAATTGTGGGGAGGGTAAAGAGGACTGGGCAAAAGGTCATTCCTTGCAATTATTACACATTGAGATTCACTTCAGAAAAATTAGGTGTGTTGTTAAGGCAACATGCCACCAACGACATGAAATCCTCTCTAAAAAACAAAGACCCAGATCTGAACAGTTAAGATGTGGCCATAGAAGAGTACATCATAGGCCAGAGTGTCTGGGCAGCAGGGATAACTTTTAGAGAGTAAGTTGTCATTTTACCCAAAAAGGAGAGCCACAGTATAGTGACACTATCACTGCTGGCTCTCACTTATTTTACAAAGTATATTGAAGAGAAATAAATTGTGTTCTAAATCACAGAGGTCTGCAGTAGCAAATTATGGATAACTAGAATTATTAAAGCATAGTGAATGAAAGCTCTGAGCAATGTCTTATGGGGTTGGTGCGTCAAAGTCTCTCACCCTTGCTAATCTTCAAATCTGTCCTTTTGGATTATCTTATTCTGCCCACATCTCTGTGAATAACTCTTTAGACTTTCTTCATAAAACCGAGTGTGCGGTTTCCTGTGGGAACCCTAATACACCCTCTAAATGATCTCCCTGCGGCAGGCCCTGTAATTCATTCTGCACATTCTTTGAAAACGTAAAACATATTTTATATACATGGGTGTGTATAAACAATCACTTGAATGTGCAAGGTTTACCTTACACTTACCTTCACTGCAATAGAGAGCATCTAAAAAAACTTGTATGGGGTATGGAACAGCGTGGGGAACAGAAGAAATAGCAAATAATGCAGACCGGAGTGGGAAGGAAGAGGACCTGGATGAGATTCATCAACTTCCTAGCACAAAAGATCAGCAATACTAGGCTTATGCGGCTTGAAAAAATGTTTGTAAACTAAGCTTAATAATCTAGCCTACCAGCCACTCTGGATTTATTCATGCCTACTTATTCTAAAAATGAGTGAGTGACTATGCATATCATAAAATATTTGCAATTTGTAAAACCATTCTCTTGTCTTTATATAAAGGCTAAAGTTAAACGGCCCCTTCGAGTATTATAGACAATTTAAGGTGTTTAGTTCAGATATTTGAGCACCAAAACCATCTCTGTAACTGAAGATAATGCTTAGTTCTATCCGAGCACATCACATTTGAATATGCAGAATTAGCTGAGCTGTAAACATGGGGGATTAGTTACAAGAAGCAGGCAATCCCAATGTCTTTGTCTCAGCATCTGTTTGTGGAGGAACCCAAACGAAGATTTGAAGGCAAGTAGTTTATTTTGGATGTGATCCCAGGAAACATGGGTTGGGGAGTGGAGAAGTGAGACAAGGAAGAGAAGCAATCAATAAAATGTGTATTTCTTGCCACCGTGGGCCCTGAATCTTAATCCAGGTGAGCAATTCTGGGACGCATTACAGGAAATGTGCCTCAGAGCTATCCTACTCAGAAAGTTCCTGAGCACTCGTGTCCAAAATTTTGAGAACCCAGAAGTTCATCCTTCATGAAAAAGAAATGGGTGGCTTGAGCCCCAGACACTCTGGCCTACGGTGTGCTCTTCTATGGCCATGTCTTAACTGTTCAGATCTGGGTCTTTGTTTTTTTAGAGAGGATTTCATTTTTGGTCGGATTTTCTTACTCTCAGCATGTTACCTTAAAAACACTAACTAATTTTTCTGAAGTAAATCTCAATGTGTAATAATTACAAGGAATGACCTTTTGCCCAGTCCTCTTTACCCTCCCCACAATTTCCCAAAGCTAGAACCCAATTTAGAGAAGCTGCTTTGAAGGCTAGTCCCAATTATTAGGTGCTTAGAGAGCACCTAAGATTTATAATCTAAAGCAGCACTTCTCATGAGAACCCCTGCATCAAGCACTGGGGGAACTTGTTAAAAAGGTATTGTAATAGTGTTGCATGGTGACAGATGGTAGCTACACTTGTGGCAAGCTTGGCATAACACATAGAGTTGAGTTTCTACTGTCTACCGAAAACTAATGTAACATTCCATGTCAACTATACTCAAATATGGATCTATAGGTATTGATATCAATGAAAGCTAAAGAAAAAAAAAAAAGTAGGTTTCTGGGCTTTATGCTATACCCACTGAATCTGAATCTCTGGGCCTGAGTGCAGGACATCTGTACCTTATTGGGAAAACCTAGGTTGTTTCTCAATATAACCTGGACCTGTAGTTCTTAAATTTTGCTCCCCAGGTGATTCCAGTGTATAACATCTCACCCCCACACTCCATACCTCACCTACTGCCCATTCCCCCTGTGCTCAGGTCACACCCAAGACCAGTAAAATCAGGCTCCAGGAATGAGATCTGAGCACATCATGTTGTGGGCAGCAACCTATGAGATAATGGAGATAATAGCTAATGGAGATGATCCTTTTCAACAGTTAACTGAGAAGCCAGAGGTTCCAATCTTTTAAGAGTTTTTAAAAACAGGCCCAGGCCCTCCTGGCCTTAGAGGTCTTCTTAGAGACTCAATTTACAAAGGAGGAAACTGAGTCCTAAAAGGCATAAAAAAATATAAACAAAAAAATGAACATTCTTGAATATTTAGTGCCAATACCCAGTAGGCATTTAATAAACCATTATTTGATGAGAAATCAGATGCGTGTGACCCATATATTCTTGGCATCCCTATTGCCTGACTTAAGAGTTCTTTATATGACCTTGCTTTATACTTTTTCCTTTAATTTCTAAAAACATTTCAATATTTTGATTTGACCAGCCTCTTTATAAAGAATAAAAGCAAGATTTGGAGGTAAAAAAAAAAAGTATGTGCATGTATCTTCAAACAAGAATTAAGAAGTCCTGGGGTGCCTGGGTGGCTCAGTCATTAAGCTGCTCCCTTCAGCTCAGGTCATGGTCCCAGGGTCCTGGGATCAAGCCCCATGTCAGGCTCCCTGCTAGGCTGGGAGCCTGCTTCTCCCTTTCACTCTGCCTGCCACGCCCCCTGCTTATGCTCGCTCTCTCTCTCTCTCTCTCTGTCAAAAGAAAAAAAAAAAAATCTTAAAAAAAAAAGAATTAGAAAGTCCTCAAAACTAAATATTAAAAGCCACAAGTTTTAATGAGTAAAAGAATCACATGCAAAACTTTGCATAGTCACAAATAGTACAAGATTGAAGTACTCTTGACTTTTATCTTGACATTTGCAAATCTATGAAAACATTACCAACTGTAATACATGCATTTTGGGATTTGTGAGTGCGTATATATTACCATAGCTTTACATATTTTCCCCCATATGGAAATAAAAAAGTAACTCCAGTTTATTGGTTTATTTTAATTTTTGAACAGCTCCTGTGCAGTGGAACACCATAGGGCAAGTTTCAAGAATTGTTTTGTTTCCATGATATTTTGTTTTGCAGAAAATCACTAAGTAAAATGTCGGTTATTTCCCTTCACTTCGGTGCACCCTACTTTATTTTCAAATGAAGAAAGTCTCACTCCCGGAGAAGGAGGAGACCAGCTCTTCCCTACAGTGAGCACAAACTTTTAGTTCTCTAGAAGTACCATATGCCCACATGAGAAACCCAATGAAACCAGTCTCATCCAGTGAAATGTGCTGAGGAACCATAAATGGGTTTAGGTATTGGTAATAGAGCTTTCAGCTGAAGATTTAAATATATACATACATATAAAGGGGGAAAAAATAAAAGCACCTTTTAAAAGGAAAGTTATAGGTTTCCTATAGGGTGCTTGCTTAATTATAAAGGTAATTCAATTACACTGAAATCAAAGTGTAGCTAGTCTGATTTTTCTTGGAGCCAAGAATCATTTGCTTCTTGTGTTAAATTCTCAGTTTTTCTTTATGCTTCAAAACTCTCAGTGAAAATTTTTAAATATTCTAGGTAGTCATGTCTGTGTTTTTTGGCAAAGCCTAGGTTTAGCCTAGCATAAAGGAAACTGTCACCTGGGACATTGTTTGAAATAATCCGAAAGCAGGCAGTACAAGGCATTTTTTGAAAGGGTTTGGTTTCTGCCTAAAGTGACTCCTTTCTAAAGAAAAAATTTTTCCTATTTCTAGCTCCCTTACTCTTCCATGTGATAAGAGTTGATGTGTAAGATATACGCCTATAGCCCAGAGCAGCCCATTTTAGAGACTTGGGACAATTGGAATCCCAGCAATATAGCCCTGTATGTATCCCTGGTGTGGGATACAAAATCACTCCAACTCTTTGCCACTCTATTCTAGAGTCTCAAGGTGTGATATACTAACATTTGATTGTCACAGGTTCCTGGCTCAGAATTCCTAAAACCCTTGGAATTCACTGTTTTTTTTTTCTTTTTGTATGCTAATGAAGTGACTCCTGGATTGGAAGTGGGTCACTGGATAGCCTCTGAATGGGACTGGTTGCCACAAAAACAACCACATACTTAGAAGATTAAAGATTTTAGTCCTTACCCTTCAACCTCTGGGAGAAGAGAGGGGCTCAAAATTGAGCTCAATCACTGATGGCTAATGATTTCATCAATCGTGCCTACATAATAAAACCACCATAAAAATCCCTAAATGATGAGGTTGAAGGAATTTCTTGATTAGTGCACATAATGAGACGGGCTGGGCAGGTGGTACTGCTGGAAAAGGCATGGAAATGGAAGCTCTGGACCACCCCACCCCTCTACCCTGCCCTATGCATCTGTTCCATTTGGCTCTTAACATCAGCATTGAATACCTAACTGATGTCAGAGTTGGTGTGAAAAAGTGAGACTTACATGTTTATTCACTCCATTTTTGTCCTCTTCTGATTTCCTAGAGGATAGAACCTATGTTAGTCAAGGTCCAGTTAGGACAATGGAAACTATTCCAAGTATTCCAGGGGGTGGTGGGGGGAAACTTAAGGTGAGTCTCAGCTGTTCTGTTTCTAGGGATTTAATCCATCTGATCCCCTCTCTGTGAGAGACAGGAGGCACACCGCTTCCTGCGGCATTAATACAAGGTATCCTAGAGATGCCTTTCCATCCTAGAGATACCTGATTTCCTGAGTTACCTCAGGAAGAGAGAGAAAAGCTTCCTCCCCAACTCTACAGTGGTTCTCCATGGGCCCAGAGCCTCAGTCTGCTGGAGCTAAACTCAGACCTCCACCACTTTTATAAGAAAACCTCCCATCCAGCATCTATGCACATAATCAGGTACATTTGACAAAGAGTGAATAGAGGTGTTGACCAGCTCAGCAGCCAACAAGAAAAAAATTGCACAGATAATTAAGAAAAGCATTAGCATAGGTAAGTGTAAAAAAATAAATCTCTAACCTCTTTCTCAAGCTGTTTATATACCCATTCCCTTCCTATTCCTTTGCCCCTCCCAAAAGAATAAAGAGTTAATGGGCAGGCCAGGTTTACTCGTGCCCAGGATAATGACCCTCAACCTCAAAATGTATAACCAAGAGGCTGAATGTTGCTTCAAGTTCCAGTCCAAAGTAGGCCAATTGGAGTTTGGGAAGGCTCAATGATTCAGAGTCATTGGCCTTTTATTAGTTGTTTTTTGATATGTAACAAAATGCTCCAAAACTTATCAGATTAAAATAACAAATATTATTTCACAGATTGAAGGGTCAGGCATTCAGGAGTGACTTAGCTTGCTGGTTCTGGCTCAAGAATTTGCAGTCAAACTGTTGTCTTAGGAAACCAGACATCTGGGGCTGGAGGATCCACTCCCAAGCTTACACATACGGGTGTTGGCAACCCTTGATTTCTCCCCAGGCTGCTGAAATGAAGACCTCATGGGCCTCTCCACAGGATTCCCTGAGTGTTCAAAACCCAAGGCAACTGACTTCCCTCAGAACCAAAAGGGAGATTCAAGTGATCCAAGCCTTTGGGGAGAAAGGACTGCCCCCTCAAAAAAAAAAAAAAAAAAAAAGCCTAGTATCATAAAATCTTATTTTAGAAGTGGCATACCATCACTTCTTGATGCTGTTGGTTACACAGAACAGCCCTGATACAAAGAAGGCGGGGACTACACAAAAGTGTAGATACCACTAGGTGGGAATCTTTGTGGGCCATATTGGAAGTACGCTACCAAGCCCTCTTAGATCTCCTACTAGCTTTTTCAAAGAATAAATATCAGAAGAAAGTTCCTGGTCCAGCCACAAGCAGTCATTTCTTTTCAATTCAGCTCCTGTTCCTTGTGTTTTTCTAAAGAATGTTGTGAACTGGAGGGACAACTGACATTCTGGAGTCTCATGGTATACCATCTAACACTATTAAACTCCTCCCCCTCTTTGAGTAATCATGACAGATCGAGTACATTCACAGAACTGGGGACCTAAGCACTATATTAGAAGGTTGAGGTCTCTAGTATTATACTTAGTTCAGGATCTTGAATAAGTTTGGGTCTTTTCTTGGCCTGCATTAAAAATGTCTTTCCTAGGGTCAAGGGAGACTTACTTGGGACCATTATACTGTGGAAGTAATTATGCATACAATATGTCTCTGCCTGCTAACCTCACTGCAAGTGGAGAGGGTGGGGCTCTGGCCTGGGCCAGAGCAAAGGGGATTCAAAACAAGCCCTTTAATCTTTGGTGGGTAGAATAGCTTTTGTGATTAAAACTCCATCTTCCTCATCTACAAAAAACAAAAACAAAACCAAAAAAAGCACCTCATTCTCAAATGCTACTCAAGAGTTTTTTTCTTCTTCCACAGGGGAACTGCTGCTGTAGGCAAACTGGTAGAGGAAAGGGATTTGGGTGCTGCCTTCAGAGTAACACATCAGCCAAAGTCTTGGTGATCCAAGTCTTAAGGGAGACAAGATTTTAGAGAGTAGGGGGCAAATGCCCTAATGTATTTCCCTGAGTTTCTGAAGTATAAGCTAGGGACAGTTGCTGTAGTTTTTAAAAGTTGGGCTTCTATGAGGCTTAGGGAAGAAACAAGTGGTAAACATCATTGAGTTCACAAGGGTTCTATGTTAAAATATTTCATAACCCTCAAGATAAGCTAGATTGTACTGTAGAAATACACAATCTCCAAATTTTGGTGGCTCAAAGATATTTCCCTTCTACTTCATGCTCATAATGGATTCACTTGGGTCTTCTGCTTATCTTAGTCACTCAGGGTCTCAGGTTTGTGAAACATCTACCATTTTGAACTCAGCTGGTCAGAATGCCAGAAGGAATGAGTGCTCTAATGATTCTTGCTCCAGGTATTAAATGCTCAGCCACAAATAGACACACATCAGTTTTAGTCATCTCTAATCATAATTTATTGCCTGAATTAGTCATAAGACCCCACTCAATGCCAAGAAAAGACCAGGAAATATAGCCCTTTTCTGTGCCTGGAATAGGGCAGACGGGAGGGTATTTGGAGAACAGCATTTCTGAGGACCACAACAGCCATCCCAGGGAAGCTAAAACCCAGATTGTCTCTTCTCTTTTCCTTGTCTACCTTAATTCTCCCAGATAGAGCTTTGCCTGTGTTAATGTTGACAGCTGACAAGAGCAATGTAGGCCTAGAGACCGTAATAAGCACTGTGTTCTGGAAACATCACTCTTGTTTAGGAAATGCTATTATTGTAACTAAATAGTATGGGTCTAGAATTGGTACCATGACATCCGTGTGTCCTCTTATCCTTTGGAACTTTGGAAAAATGGAACAGATGAGACTTCAAGTTGGAATTATTTCAATAATGCAGGTGCTAAAATGATTCCATTCACTCTGGTGGAAGACATCCCAGAATGCTGATGTTGGAGAAGAGCCCATTGTATCCAGGCTGCCTTGTGCCAGGTATTTAAGTGGGAAGTCAAGGTCACAGTAGGAAGCAGGATGCAAGTCCAGTCGTTCAAAGGAATAGGCCTTAATTAAAAGACTAACAGAGATGTGGACAGAATTTGGAGAGTCAACAGGGTTGCTGAGGAACCCAAGGCTGGCAATAGCAGAAACCTGGTAATACCCTCAATAAGAAAAAACAGGAAAAACTGGTCTCTTAGCTCAGTAAGAGATACAACTGGGGAGATGGGGTTATTGGACAGAATCTATAGTTGTTGAAGTACAGAACCACTACCAGAAATGTGTCCCAAAGCAGGGAGGAAGCTGGAAGAACTATTCCAACTCTTTTTTTCCCAACTGCCAATCTCCTATCAATCTCTCTTGTTGGCTGAACCTGACGAAAAGTCAGCTGACAAGGGAGCACCAATGATGCAGTTCCCAGGCACCAGCTTTCTGGGCAGAGGGAAGGGAAGGAAAGGATCAGAGGAAGGTGAGGGGTGGGAAGATGGGCCCTGCAGGGGAGTAACCAATCAACACAGTGAGGCTGTCTCAAGCTGGGATTGGACAAAATAAGGAAATTGCTATGAGACTCCTGGCCTTTAATTTCTCTGGAACTTTAATTTCCCCAAAGGAAGAGAGATTTTGTTTTCTCCATGGCAACAAAGAAAGGGAGTTTGTTACTAGAGCTTAAATATCTCTGAGGGAACTTAATAAAGGGAGGGGATTCATATAGTTTCAGTTGGGGGCATTTTTTATATTATGGACACTGCGCTACTCAGGTGTTTAGTGTTCCAGTGAACCAGATTTTTCTAAGAGGTTGGGAATTCTTTGAGTTGAGAAATATAGCACGGGTCAATGTTGGGTCAATATTTGGTCAATCTATGACCTGGGGCTAAATGTGTTACTCTGTCAACTTCAGAAATTTCTAAAGTCAGCAACAGAACTGCCTATTTTTCTGGACCATGTAAGAATTAGTAGTAAATATTGGGGACAGCCAAGGGGTTTCCCTTGGTGACTGTTGGTCTTTTCCACTCAGGGGAGTTATCTCATTCCTAGTTGACCATACACTTGAGTGAGGACTATGCCTCTGAGCTCACTGGGCCAACAGAACACAGAAGGAACAAATGCAGAGGAGGAAACACTCCAAACACTTCCACCAATCAACCCACCCCTTCCTAACTCCTACCGACCACACAGGGAGCATTTATCTATACAGGTGGCTGAGACACAGATCTACTATTTGGGACACAGCTCGGCTTCCTAGGGGGTTTCAGATTCTGTCAGCTAGAATGAGAAAGTGCCCCAACAAGCTTCATGGTCTTTATTGTGTCGGTGACTTCACCAAATTCCTTCCTCCTTGTGGTTTGAAGCTCTGCTCTGTTTTCCTAAGCATGGTGGTTACTGATCTATGACTTCTGAGTTTAAGAGATAGGCAGAAAATTCGACTTTAACCTCAAAATGAAGCCTTGTGCTTAATTCAGAACTTTGTGTTGAGGGCTTCATGTTACTGACCTGACTAGTAATAGACACTTGGAGATTAATTTAATTTCCTTTTTTTATTTTATTTTTTCTTTTGTAAATGTCTCCTTTGGGCACGTGGGTGGCTGGGAAATGGGCATCCATTACTGCTTGCCCAGCACCCTTTCCCCCTCACAGCTATCATTTCCTTTGGTAAGAGCACTTTCCTTTTCAGAAATTCTCCTGTCTTGCCACAGTCATGCCGATTGAACCGAAGGCTGTCAGTCATAGACTATGGGCACATGACCCAGGAAAAACCAATCAGGACACATAAACCCTTGATGACAATAGTAATGACTGACCCTGATTTGATCACAGGCTTATCTTTTTGCAAGTGTCATTCCTTGTTATTTAACTGAATCTTCGTTGAAGAGAGGTTTTTCCTTCCTGGTGGTGAAGTTGGCAAGAAATAAGCATAAAGCAGTTAGGATCCATGTCCTCTACCAGTGGGAAAAAATCAGCCTTCCACAGCAAAGAATGAATTTGACACTTAAAGCAACAGAGAAAACAGCAAAAATGTTCAGAGAGATAATATAAACCTTGCTTTCAACCTTTCTTACCTGTACCTGCACCCTTTGTGAAGCCAGTAATGTTTCTTTTCTTGTCCAGGGTAGACTTAATTGGATTTGTGTCACAACCAAGAAACTCTTGACTAATTTTGTAGGGGATTATGGGGGGGGGGGTAATGTGGGCATTTCTTGGTCCCTGGCTGTTATACAACCTTCAACCTATGAGCTAAACGATACAGAGTAGGTAAAGTAAAGGCACAAGTCAACAGTGATCAAATCTCCCAAATGGGCCAGGAGATGCTTCCTAAAGAAGCAGTTTGGGATCTGTTAAAGGTTTAGGTTTCAGAACATAAAAAGTGCCATACATAGTTGACAGAGCTTCAAGTAACATAGACCCTATAGTAAAAGTGAGGAGATTCTGCACCATGGGGAATATTTTATAAACTATGCTATAGCATTTGAACTTTATCCCACAGGTCCTGAGGAGCTACAATGTAGCTGCCATCCAAGACTTCTAACCACTCTGTTCAAAGCACTTCTTTTGTTAGGAGGTAAATAAAGAAAAGAGGTTAAAGATTTAAAACAAAACAAGACAAAAACCTTCGAGAGTATTGGAAGCAGAAACTGAGATGATTGTGTTGTCCTTAGAAGCCTGAGGCAAGGAGAATGGAACAGTACTAGCCATGGGTGATCTTGGACCATGCTGTCCTGCCTCCCCAATCCTCTATATTCTCATCTGTGTAATGACATTTCCCATTCAGACCAGACTCCTTCTGAGAAACCTTTGTAGACTCATGTGCTGACTGACACCGCCATCTAGTGGGAACCTTTGGAAATCATCTCACAAGATCATTTCTGCCCCCACCTCCCCACTTCTACCTCCCCACCCCGGGCCCCAGCCTTTTCACTGCCATGCACATGAATACAACTGCCTGCATAGGAATTGGGTTCTATAACCTGCAATCTATGCTCACTTATCAGCCTCTGTGGAAAGTTCATCAAAAACACCAGTAAACAGAATGCCAATACTATTAAAACATGGGATTTCTCTGGATCTTTGCTGTCTGTTTGAATGACCTCCAGGCCCCTTATATTCTTCCCCAATGATTTTGGGAACTGTTGTCAATGCCAGTTGACAACTCCAGTCATCTTGGTGACTATAATGTCTACCATGTTTGCTTTAAAAAACAAATGAAATAAAAAGTCTCTATTTTCACTCAATGGGCTGATTTGTCCTTCTGTAGTTCTTGAATATCCTTTCCAGACCTTTGCTTAATGAGCTACCAAAGGCATAGGAGATATTGGGGGCACTGGTGTCTATGCTGAAAAGGTCACCATCAGATATCCCCTAATAAGTGAGTTACTGGGTTCCATTGTCAAGAATATTTGCTGTGCTAAAGTGGGTATTATTACCAGAACAACACCCCGCTCCATGTCTCCTCACCACAGCTATTGTCATCAGTGAAACTCTAGACACCCCGTGTCCTATGAAGACACCAGAAGGCAACATTCCTGCTCTACAGCCAAAATTTTGGCAAAATATTCCTAATGAAAAAAGCTATGCCTATCTCCAGTTCTACTTGTTTGTTTCTATACCCTATCTTCTACTCACTTCTTTTCAACCCAGTGGCCAGAATAGCAAATACCTCTGTTTGCAACCCTGGGCAGTTTCACAAAAGTAATCTGTGATTCTTTCATCCCCTAAAACTTAAATTGGAATGAGGTCAGCTATGAGACTGGGTAGGAGAAGAAGTAGAGGGCCATACCTTAGTGTTCTGTTCCTCGCTGATCTGGACTCGTGATACTATCCTCCATGGACTTCTAGAACTAGGTAATTCCTTGAACAACAACTGCTTCAGCCTGGACCTCAGTTGAAGGAGGAGGGAACAGAGGAGTTGACAGAAGGGAGAAAGTGATAAGGAGGATATAATCAAGATTCTAAGAAAAGTGGAAAGTATCTACATTTTCAGGTCATTTGGTATCTTTTAACATGACTCTTTTTTCTTTCATGTAATGTCGAATTAAAATAATTGTTGGATGACTTGGTGTATGTTCAAGTCTGCCAGTGGGGAAACAGAGAGAAGGGGTGTTTTTCTTTTGTATCTATTTTGGGTGGTGCATTTTGCAAGGTTGCTGTTGTTAGCGTACATCCCAAGGATTGTTTATTGTCTCCTGTCAGCTCAAGATCTTACCCTACTTTGCTGAGGAACTGGGCCTGTCTTCTCCACCCATCACTTGGAAAAGAACCCAGAGGAAGGAGAGACTTGAAAGGCTTTCAAGAGATTGAACCTTAACTGCCCCGAGAGGAGGCAAATGGCCCAAGTCCATAGAGCAGAAGGCTGGGCTTTAGCTCCTGAATTACCATTCCTGCGTTGAACACTGTTCAATCCCACGTAGCAAACTCTCATTGCAGCCCTACTGCGCATCATGGCATATGTTAGGTGCAAGAAATCTACAAGTTAGCAAAGAATGCCATGGTAATGGGGAAATACCCAAAGACTGATCCAGATGTAATATATAAGACGGTAGGAACAATAAAGGAAGAAGCTATTCAGTAGTTGAGAGGAGAGGTGGACTACAACAGAAGAGGGAAGGACAAATTCAAAAAAGAGAAAGTCCTACAGAGGCACTTAAAAACAATCTGAGACTAAAATCCTGCAGTGTTGGAAATAGAGTTAAGGGAAGTTCACTGTGCCCAGGAGGTAGTGTTCTTGATTCTGCCACCAGTATCTGGGCAATTTCAGACAAGTTTTTCTACTTCCAACTCAGATGACCCGATTTGCATTGTTCCAAGTTCCTGTAAGAAGGGAAGAGCCCACATGGCTATGAAGGAATCATTTATTGTAAGACACAAACATGGCATAAGAATAATGTGTTCTCATTGTACAATTTAGACAGTACAGTACAAGGAGCCAGAATAAAAGTGCATTTGCAGAGCCTGAAAATTGGGACTCCTCATTCACAAATGGATTGAGTGTCTGGTATATAGTAAACTCTATACTGAGTGCATAAGATAAAAATGAGTAAGTTGCAGCTCCTATTCTTAAAGAGTTCTTAATTACCCAGTATAGTCATGCTTCCTTTACTCCAGAATATCTAACTCCAGCATTCCTTTTTTAACTAGAACACATTTCTTCCAGTTCTCCCAATGTATGCACTCACTGATCCCATGACCACGTCCACCATACATCTACCAGTTTGTCCAGCTCCCTAAACTCTTTTACCTTTATATGTGCCTTGGAATCCATTCTCACCAACCCCCTGAAATCCCTGGTGCCCTTGACCTTTGATCTGTCTATTCTGCCAGTTTCCCGTTTTGATCCAGCTCATGCTTCCATCTTCTGAAAAAAATGCTCCTTAAGGTCATTAAGCATAAGGAGGATATAATCAAGATTCTAAGAAAAGTAGAAAGTATCTACATTTTCAGGTCATTTGGTATCTAGATTCTGAGGACAAATCAGTAAGAGCAAAATCCCCTGTGCGGCTTAGCACTTAGTACTATTTTCACATAAGGAATAAATATATAATAAAAAGTAAGTGTAGATTATAATATCACATAGTGATAAGGGCCACACAAACATGATTAAAAAGGGTGGTCAGGGAAAGACTCTTTGACATAAATGAAGTAAGAGTGGGGCAGGACGTTATTTTGGATAAGAACATTCCAGGAAGAGGCCCTGAGTTGGGAAATAGGGTTGGCGTGTTCAAGAGATGGCAAGATGAGTGTGGCTGGTTGAGATGACTGACAGAGTGGTAAGAAATAGAAGTCAGACACCAGATTGGATAAGGTCATGTAGGCCATGTTGGACTTCTAAATGTGAGGGAAGACACTGAGGAGGGAATGTTTGAGAAAGAAAGTGACAGAATCAGTGGAAACAACCAGGTGCTATTGCAGGAGTCCTGGGGAGAAGCATTGGTGGCTTATACCTGGATGAGGCTGTCATTAGAAGTGATAAGTACTCAGGTGCAGGATATAGATTCATAGGTAGAACTGACAAGATTCACTGATGGACTGGATATGACTCATTAGGGAATGGTGACAAGACACTAGGGAATGACTCCAGGTGAAAAGAGATGTTCTGAGAGGAATCACGGGAGAAAGAGTAGGTTGGCAGACGGTGAAGAGGGAATCAAGAATTGTTCTTTTCACAGGTTTGAGATGTCTGTTAGGTATCCAAGTGAAGATATTAAGCAGGCAGTTTGACAGACAATATGAAGTCATCAGATTACCAATGTTTAAAGCCAAGATACGGATGAGATCATCTAAGGAGTGGGTGTACATAGAGGAAAGATCCAAGGACTGAGCCCTGGAGATACCCTGACATCTAAAGGTCTAGAAGGGTGGAAAAAATAACCAAGGAGACTGAAACAAGGAGCCAGAAAAGTAGAAGGAAAACCAGATGAACCCAATGTCATGGAAGCAAAGAAGCAGCATGTCAGAAAGGAAAATTTTGATTTTTCTGCACACCCACTTGGCAGCCACTGAGATCCTGTATCAACCCACAGAGCCAGGGAGCTTGTTTGTCCCATGTATTGATGTTTTCCTACCCTAAGTAAGCCGTAACAGTAGTGAGTTCTCCCCCTCAGTCTTCGCTGGGTACTGTTCTTGACTGGGCCACATATTCCTTCCACTTTCCCCATCCTCAACTGCTTCACAACCCTCAGATAGCCTGTTCCTTCAGGAGAAAGGAAGGAGCCGACCCACTTTTCTTCATTTCGCCTTTCCTGTCAGAGGAACAGATAGGTACTTTCCTAGTTTTCTTCTCTTGGCCTTCCCCCACTTGCCACCTTGATTCTCAGACTCTCAGTCACTAAAATCCTGGACAGAGTACCACCTTGCCTTCAACCAGTGTCCCTGTCCCACCCTTGGAAACAAATACTGGTTTACCCCCAAGGCAGACAGTCTCCTCTCTCACTCTAAATTTACCTTCCACCAGCAGCATCCTTAAAACTCAGATCATAATGTTTCCCTATTCAGAAACCTTCAGAGACTCCTTCAGAAGAAAGTTCACATTTAATACAGGGTGTCAGGTAAGGCCCTGGTGCAGTCTGACTCCCTAGTCCTCCATCCCCTCCTTATCTCCTGCTGGGCGTAAGGGCCCCATTACATAGGGGGAACATAACCCTCCCCAAACTGCCGTCAACTTTCTTGACGACAGGCCAAGTTAATCCCTATGCCTGGTTCTTCCAGGAAGGCCTCAAGATATCAACACAATCATCATCACTGTCGAGATGTTCTAGACCATCTGCTCCCAAAATAAATCTCAGCCTCACTAGGTCCTAAAAAGGGATGGACATGGTAGCTTTCAAATACAGTGACTTTCCCTTCCCCATTTCACTGTTATATATTCTCATCTCTGTACACTTTGAAAAGGCAATTTGTACTGAAATGAATTACCCATAACCACAAAGGGTTTTAGCACATTTTTAAGTTCACAGCCTTACCTGGTAGGAATCCAAAATCACACACACCTGGCCTGGTAACTGCTTTCCTATTCTCTCAAGGATTCTCACCCAGGAAAATCCCATTCTGGTTCTACAACCCGGCCTGGGCTTCTCATATTCCTACAATCAACTACGACTCACAAAAAAAAAAAAAATTTCATACTAAGCTCTTTCTCCAAAACACACTGTTATTAGGAGTTTAAAACTGAGATAAGAGTTTTAATAGAAGTCTCAGGAAAAACAGAATGGAGAAACTGAGGGTAGGACAAGAAGAAAGGAAATAAAGTATTTAAGAATATGTCTTTAAATTGAAAGAGCCCATCTAGTCTTAAGCAGGAAAAAATTCTAAAAATATACCTAGGTATGTGCTAGTGACATTTCTGTATCTCAAGGATAAAAAGAATCTCAAAAGCTTTCTGGGATGAAAAAAATATATATATCTATATATATAGTAAAGGAACAAGAATAAAAGAAGATATAAGACCTTGTCAGCAATTCTGGATGCTAACAGATAATGGAGCTCAATGCCCTCAAAAATGAGAAAGAAAATGACTGGGTATAGATTTCTAAGTGAAAATACCAAATCAAATATGAGGGAAAAATAGAATATAAGTACAGACTCTATGAGAAACATCCCAAAATGGTATTGTGGGTATAAGAAATGTATCAGAACAAACACCTGAAAGAGACCAGAGAGCCTGAGAAGTTGGGTGAGCTGTCAGACCATGAGACTAATCTGACTCCAGACAAAGGAGAGAGAGAGAAGGAAGAAAGGGTAAACGGAGTATCTTAGCCTACAGTGCAATTTTAGAAATTTCAAAGAGCTTCCAGGAAGTCCTCAAGTCCAAGCAGAATCTCTGGTCTCCCTGCTCATCTTGGGTTGGACACAAGCTCTGAGAAGATGCACCATGAACTTGCTAATGGATCTCAGAGGCTGCAGGAGGGACTCAGTGCTCCTCTTTGCAATCTGAAATCCAAGGAACACACACTGATGGTAGCCACAGAGGAGTTCAGATGTGCAAGGATTATAAAAGTTTGCAGTCCACTCACATGAAGAATGTATTGGGAGGAAAAAAAAGGAATCCGAAGTAAAATATGAGAAATAGTAGGAGCTAAGTGCATCCCAGAACCAGAAAAAGAAGCTAAATAATTATGAAAGGGAAGCCCATGCAACCTCAGTGCCTGGCCCAGTGTCCTTTAAGTGACATAGATGATAAAACATTGCACTTCCCTTTTAATTATACCACTTCACATTCTGCTACAAATAAAAATCTGGATGATCATAATCATATAAATAAATCAATTTCTGAAAACTGAAACCCAGTAGAAAGAGCGCCCAGAAAGAGTAATTTTAAAGGAGAAAACAAAAATATTTGTGAACCTTGACAAAGTGAAAAGGATAGCATAGTAAGTCAAGAGGGGGGAAGAGGTAAGGGAGACAGAAAGAAGTAAGCCTACTAATTTTCTCACCTTTCATACTGTAGGTATATCTAAATATGAGCAGTCGGCGCTGCTCTATTATCTAAAATGATATACAGATAACTACCAGAGGTAATATCGGAAGTTTAAATGGTTTTCCTTGGGAAATAGGACTAGGGAGGGAGATTTTAATTTGTTTTATGCTACTCTACATTGCTTGGGTTATACATGTGGATTGATTTTTATTATTTTAAGATTTTAAGTATTTAAAGGGTCCTCTTAGATATTGAGAAAACACCTCTTATTTGAGGAAAAGTTTTAAATTTTAGTTACGCACCCATGAAAACCATCTAACATTCTTAGTTTAAAGGAGACTGCATTTTTTTTTTTTTCCTGAGTGCAAACATTTTAAGCTGGGTCAGAGACGTTAAGTGTCTTGATACTATTTCTGGTTGGGTTTAACTTTTGCTGGACTATGTCCTTAGTTCATTCATAAACATCTATTTAATATATACTATCTGCCTCTGAATTGTTTATTCTTAAAAGATTTACTTAGGATTTCCTGTAGAAAACTCCTGGAATATGCACACAGAAAGTAGCCTAAAGGATCAGAAGGCATATCCTTATCTCATGAAGGTAGCAAAATCCTAAAAATAATTAGAGGTGAAAGGCAAAGTTCATCCCTGGACTGAGGTCCCAAGTCCAATGATGTTAAAAATTCAAAAAAAAAAAAAGAAAAGAAAAGAAAGAAAGAAAACATTACAGAGGAGTTCTAATATCTTAATAATTGCTGTCAAACTGACAGTAAAACCATGCAGCATAATTTGGTAGTATTAAGAACATTCATATTGTAATGCAAACATCACTACCATTCATCTCCAGAACACATTTTATCTTGCAAAATTGAAACTTCATACCCATTAAACACTAATTCTCCCAGCCCCATCCCTGGTAACCACCATTCTAATTTCTGTCTCTATGATTTTAACTATTCTACATATCTCTTATAAATAGAAGCATATAGAACTTGTTTTTGTTGTTGTTATTGCTATGTGAAATCATGTCCACAGAGTTCATCTATGTTACAGCATGTGTTAGAACCTCCTTCCCTTGTAGACTGGATGATATTCTGCAGTGTGTGTATATTACCTTCTGCTTATTCATTTGTCTGTCATCGGCCACTGGGGTTGCTTCCCCTTCTTGGCAGCTATGAATAATGCAGCTATCAACATGGGTGTGGGAATACATCTTTGAGATCCTGCTTTCACTTCTTTGAAACGTACACCCAAAAGTAGAATTGTTGGACCATACAGTAATTCTACCTTTAATTTTTTTGAAGAACCACCATAATGTTTTTTTTTAAATATTTTATTTATTTCTTTGTCAGAGAGAGAGAGAGAGAGAGAGAGAGCGCAAGCTGGGGAAGAGGCAGGCAGAGGGAGAAGCAGGCTCCCAGCTGACCAAGAAGACCAATGCAGGACTTGATCCCAGGACCCTGGGATCATGACCTGAGCCAAAAGCTGATGCTTAACCAACAGAGCCACCCAGATGTCCCCACCATAATGTTTTTAATAGCAGCTATACTCTCTTGTGTTTCTTGCCAACAGGGCACGAAGATTATAATGTTTCCATACCTCGCCAATCCTCCCCCCATGGAATGGAAGTGGTATCTCATTGTGTTTTTTGTTTGCATTTCCCTAATGATTAGTGATGTTTAATGTTTCATCATTTGCTTTTTGGCCATCCAAATATCTTCTTTGGAGGAATACCTGTTCAAGCCTTTGGACTGTTTTTTAACCAAGTTATTTGGTTTTTGTTGATTAATTTTTATGATGACTATTTGTCCAATAACTCTAACATCTGCCATTTTGGTATCACATCTCTTGTCTTTGTCATTCAGTTTGAGACCTTAGTTCTTGGGATGAGTGATTGATTTTTTTTTTATTATTATTAAAACTTGGGCTTTTGGGGTATTGGGTCTGAATCTGGATCTTATTCAAACCTTCTGTTCTAGCTGGTTTCCCTCTGAAACTGCTCTGTTAGGGGAAAGGAGTGCCATCTTTTTACTGCCAGGTGGGGTAGAAATCCAGGTTTCCCAGGCCTCCATTAACACTTAAGATGGAGGTTTCCTTGTTACAGACAGGCAGGGATGTGAGTTCTGGCTCCCTATGAGGGTCTTCCTGAGTGCTTCATGAGTGCTCCCCAAATGACCTCCCCTGACTCTACAGGGGTAGAAAGTAGCCTCATTACTTACTACCTGAGCAGCTGTGAAAGCCCCATCTCTCTACTTGGCCTCCTCTAACAACATGGTAGGGTGGGGTTTTTTGATGCCTAGCAAGACTCTCCATTCAGCCTTTGCTAGCATGGGTGGGGTGAGGCCACAGTTTTTTCTGTGATATTTGGTAGAGTGTTTATTGATCAAAAATTGTTGCTTTTGCTAGGCTGACCCTTTATTGCTTCTGTGGCTAGAGAAGGCATAATATTGGACATTCTTTGTCTGTACCCATTGGCTTTTTGGTTTCTGGAGCATATAGCTTCAAATCTTGGAGATAGACTATATATACACACACACACACACGCACGCACGCACACACACATGCACGCACACACACACACACACCCCTACCTTCTTTCAACTTCCAGAGGAAGGAATAGAAGAAAATATATTTAACTATAATCTACTCCATCTATTTTATCAGAAGTATAAATTACTGGTTCATTTAGAAAGTAGTTATAAGCCTATTCAGATTTTCTATTTCTCTCTCTCTCTTCCCCTCCCTCCCTTCTCTCTCTCTTTCCCCCCAGTTAATTAACATAATGTTATATTAATTTCAGGTGTTATACATTTTTTTTTCTTTTAGTTGATTTCAATGACTTGTTTTTCTAGGGCATCGTCTAAGCTTCTAAACTCATTGGCATGAAATTGTTCCCAGCATTCTTTCTTTTCAAAGTTCTCCGATAGATCTAGGGTTACATTCCTTTTTTTGTTCATCATTTTGGTTGTCTCTTTCCTCCTGGTTCCTCCACCTTCCCCCCACCCCGCCCCCATCTCCTTTCATTGTATTTGGCAAAAGTTGTGACAGTTGTCTTTTCAGAAGATCAGATTTTAGGTTTGGTAATGCTCTGCTATACCTTTGGTTTTATGAGTGAATCAGTTATTGTTGTCATAATATTTCATAACAAACCAAAACTCAGAATTTAAACAATTCTATGAGTCACCTGCTCTAAGCTGGAAGAGGCTAAAATCCAGTCTCTATGCTCCCAAGTTGCAGGTTCTGTTTAGGTCATATCCTCCTTGAGCTGGACCAGCAGTTGCCCAGGAGTGTTCTTCTCATGGTGAATGCCAGGCATACAAGAAACCAAACTAAATTGGACAAACATATGGAAGTCTCCTGTTCCTATCAAATTTTCTAACATTACCTGGGCTAAACAAATTTTGATGGTGAAGCCCCTTTTCAATTGGAGCGAAAAAGTATATTCTGCCTGATAATTTTGTAGTACTCTCTTACTGTGGGTGAAAGGTGTGAATATATAATCCTACTAAAAGAAAGTGAAGAACTGAGACCCATAATTCAATCTACCGCAATTAATTGCTGATCTTATCTTTATTATTCCCCATTTAATTACTCTGGACTCTGTTCTCTTCCTAATTTGAGTTGGATGATTAACTCATAAATTGACTTCTTTGAGAATGAGGCTGTAAGTTTCTCTAAAGGTACTACTTTAGCTGCACCCCATGAGTTTTCGATATGTAGATTTTCATTATTATTCAGCTGAAATACTTCCTAATGTCCCTTACATTATTCTCTTTGATCCAGACTACTTCACAGTGTGGTTTTTAAATTTCTAAATATTGTTATATGATCTTTTTGCTATTGCTTTCTATCTGAATTGTACTATGGTCAGGTAATATAATCTAATGTTGATTCTTGTAGCACTTGGAGACTTGTTTTGTGGACCAATATGTGACTAATTTTCCTAAGTGTTCCATTCGTGTTTGAGCAAAATTTATGTTTCTTAATTTGAGAGATAGGGTTCAATATATGTTCATTATATCACAATCGTTACATTACTAATATCTACACGTTTTAACTTTGCTTGATAAGTTATGTGAAAAATTCCCTTCTAGTGTAGAATTTGACATTTTTGTTGTAATTCTCTGAATTTTTTGCATTATATATTTTGAGGCTATGTTTTGGGTATATAATTTTGGAAACATATCTTCCTTATGAATTGAAATTTGATCAATAAAGTGACCCTCTTTAAAGCAAAAAGTGTTTCTGAAGATAAAGTCTTTATCTCATTTTTTGAGATACCTATTCCAGCTTTGTTTTGGTTAGTATTTGCCTGGTATTTTTTTCAGTTCTTTTATGTGTGACCTTTTTTTTCTTTGTGCTTGAAGTATGTCTCTTATGAATTTGCCTACAGCTAAATTTTAAAAATACAATCGAATTAGACAATCTGATCTTTTAAATAGTTTTAGTCCCTTCATCTGTGTTTTGTGTTAAAAGAGTTCATCCATTATAAAACAGACATTTTCCCCATATTTTAACATCTTTGAAATTAGAATATTTCTAATTGATTTGTAATTAGCAGCTTTTACTTCTTAGTAGCATGTAAAACCTAGGTGTATTTTACAAGTTATGCCAACTTAGATTCTATAAAATGATATTTACTCTTTTATTTCTTGTTTCTCTCCCTTCCCCTCTCTATCTTTATCAACTTATTAAGGATTTTTTAAATTATTTTTTAACATATAATGTATTATTGGCCCCAGGGGTACAGGTCTGTGAATCATCAGTCTTACATATTTCACAGCACTCACCATAGCACATACCCTCCCCAATGTTATTAAGGGTTTCTTTTTTTTTTTTTTAAGGGTTTCTTAATTTCCTTTTTTTCACCTATATTTGTTTGGCAGTTACACATTCTATCTGTATCATTTGTGTAATTTCTCTTAAAATTGTAACAAGCATACCTGAATTCATTTCTAAAACTAATCAGTGTCTTAGGTCAGATCTCCCAAAAGTTGCCCTTGAAACCTTGGGCCATCGGCATTTGTGAAGTGACATCAGGAAGACAAACAAGGGAATATAAGAAAGTGAGCCAGGAAAAGAGAAAAGACAATACGGAAACACTCACAAGCAGGTTATTTTTGTGGGTAACAGGAGTTCAAGCCCTCTGAACAACCAAGTAGAACTTGACTCAGAATTGTTCTGCCTAGAGATAAGGAGGTTGGGTATTTATCTACTGACTCCCTCAATGGTTGAAAGTTATCCCTGAACCTCCAGTCAGAGAAAGGTCTACAGTGCAGGAGAAAGCCATCAGGAATGGAAAGGGGACCTGTTCGAGAAACAGTCTCCCACAGCTACCCATGAACTTGGGTAGGCAGAGAGGATACAGAGGGAATATCTAGTGTCTACTACAATCAATATTCCCAAACTCTTCCTGCTCTTTGCCACAACCTTGAACTCTTCATTCCCATCATCTAGTTTACTTTACGTGTTCTCAGCATATATTTTAGTTACATTTAAATTACATTAGTTACACATATACCTCTACAAAGAGTGATTTATTTTTAAAGATTTTTTGATTTATGCTAGAGAGTGCATGAACATGTGCTGAGCTAGGGGACAGTGGTGCAGAGGGAGAGAGAGAAACCCAAGCAGACTCCATGCTGAGCACACAGCCTGACTCAGGGCTATTTCTCAGAATCCTGAGATTGTGACCCAAGCTAAAATGAAGAGTCAGGCACACAACTGACTATACCACCCAGGCACCTCAAAAAACTAATGATTGTTATTTTAAACAACCAATGATTACTTTGATTCACCCATATATTTATCAATTTCCTTGACCATCCTTTGTTCTTAATCTCACTTCTTTGTGGGTTAATTTCTTCCTTGAATGTAAATTTTCATCACCATTTGAATTATTCAGTTCCTAGTTTTGGATAATGAATTTTGGTATTAAGGTTGAAAAGTATACTCTGTTATGCAAATCTTTTTTATCCTGTATTTCAGATAGCAATTAGCAAGAGTGTTCATAGAGAGCAGCTCAGCAGTGTTTTTCAGTAAGTGTCTGTTATGGAGTTTAGTTTTTCTTTCTGAAAATGACTTTTGCTTCCCCATTTCTGAATAATAGCTTGACTGGGTATAAAATTATAGGTTCATTATTACTGTCAGTACTGTGAAGATAATATTCAAGTGATGCTGATTAGAAGCCTGCTATTTATCAAAAGTCATTATCATTCCGCTTTAGTAATTTATCATTTTTCTATTGTTTTTAACAGAATCTCAGGATTTTATTGCCTTCATAATAAATCAAAGGATAGAGCTTTAGAACTGAGTTTTTGGCTCCTTCTCATCTTAAATCCTCCCATTTCAAAATCTTTGCACTTCTGAATAGCAGAATTATCTTCCATCTGCAGTTGGGCTTAATATAGTCAAACCTCGGGGCACCTGGGTGGCTCAGTGGGTTAAAGCCTCTGCCTGCGGCTCCGGTCATGATCCCAAGGTCATGGGATCGAGCCCCGCATCGGGCTCTCTGCTCAGCAGGGAGCCTGCTTCCCCCTCTCTCTCTGTCTGCCTCTCGGCCTACTTGTGATCTCTCTCTCTCTCTCTGTCAAATAGATAATAAAATCTTTAAAAAAAAAGTTTTTTAAAAAAAATACAGTCAAACCTCAGCATAATCATTTTTGTGGCTTTAGTTTTTTTCCTGGAAAATTGACTTAGTCTGCCCACCATACCCACTCTGCTTCCTTACTTACTGCCACTTTCTCTAGGCATACAGAAAATTTGTGCTTTTCTTTTACTGTATCATTCTGTGCGGTTGGTGCTTGCCACACTTCTCACACAAAGTTCACTGGGTTTTAGGTACACTCACCATGTTTGCAGGACTATTATTGGCACAGAAAGCTCTGGTTGTTCTAAGATGTTCTCTTTGTCTTTGCTGTTCTTCTGCACTTCAGTGTGTCTAAATGTGTACGTATTTTATTTGTGCCATTTGGGATTGTTGTGCTCATAAAGCCAGTTAAAGAAAATAAGCAGAATATGCCTGGATTCTGCCAAAACATTATACCCCAAACACATAGGAAAAAATGAAAATACAAAGTTCAGTCAGGTAATTATGAGATTAGTGAACAAATTCATCTGCCATCTGTTTGGAGGTTGTGGAATTTAGATGATCAAATCAGGTAATCAAAACTGGAAGAGGTTACAAAAGTGTGATGATTGTATAATTGAAACAGGAGGCAACAGCCCTACCTGAAGGGTATAGACTATCCCATAATTTCAAAATTACTAAAACTGGACTTAGTATGTCAATCTATGATCCAGGAAGAATCCTGCTGGGCATAGGCAGCAGGCTTGGCATCACCGCACTAAATGTGTCTGTCCAATAAGCAACCCAGCTTGCCTCAGGTGACAATCATTCTCATCATGAATCTGAAGTTACAGTAAAGCTTAGTGGATTGTGTCTCTTAACCCCAGAGACAGAGATCTTATATAATGTATCAAACTCTTGGTTTGTGTTGCATTCAAAATAATCTCTGTGGTATTTAAAATACTTGTAAACTATAATTGAATCTGGCATATTAAAGTATATGACAAATTGGCCTGTGATTCCAAATTAAATGCTTGATTGTAGTTGAATGGTATAAAAGGAAGTGACTCAGTTCATAGAGTATGGAGGGGTTAAGAGAACTTACGTTAAAGAATTGTTTAATAATATGGGAAAGCTTAGACTTTTGGGTCTTGAGTTTGTTGACTGTAGACATTCTCAGTTCTTTTTTTTTTTTTTTAAGATTTTATTTATTTATTTGATAGGCAGAGAGGCATGCAGAGAGAGAGAGGAAGGGAAGCAGGCTCCCTGCCAAGCACAGAGCCCGATGCGGGGCTCGATTCCAGGATCCTGGGATCATGACCTGAGCAGAAGGCAGAGACTTTAACCCACTTGAGCCACCCAGGCGCCCCAACATCCTCAGTTTCTTAAAGAAAATTGAACACATAAAATTTATAAAAAAGGGGCGCTTGGGTGGCTCAGTTGGTTGAGCAACTGCCTTCAGCTCGGGTCATGATCCTGGAGTCCTGGAATCAAGTCCCGCATTGGGCTCCCTGCAGTCAGAGTCTGTTTCTCCCTCTGACCTCTCCCCTCTCATGCTCTCTCTTTCTCATTCTCTATCTCTCAAATAAATAAACAAAAAATCTTTTTAAAAATTTATAAATAAAGTATTTAAAAGTAATTAGTCTGTTTAACACAAGCTTATTTAACATTAATCAAAGTCAAATTCCCTTAAGTACTCAGCCCAATTTATATTAAAGTTTCCATGAAAATTATTTCTATTTTATATAAAATTTATAAGATAAATTTAGAGGTTTGGACAAACTAGGCTTTTATACTTATAATTGTAATAAGTTCAAAAAATTAAACCCCAATGAAAATAACCTTCTTTGCACATAAAAGCTGTCCTCGGACATCAAAAGTCTCACACTGAAACTGAAAGTAAGTCTTCACATTTTTAATCAATGTAATCCTTGCTCATTCTCTCTAATCACACCTTCTAAAATTCTCGTTGGGTATTCATTGGACCTTTTACTCTGTCTTCCACGTTTCTTTCCCTCCCACTCCCTTCCCCTCGTTCTGACTTCTTTATCTAGAATATAACACAATCAAGTAACTTTTTAAAATTATCTCTTCCAGTCTTACAATCTAGTGAGGTCTTTAATCTATGCACTGCAAAGTGTTTAAGAATTTTACTGACTGGATTATTCCCACATCAGAGTCACAATGCGTTCCTTGTTCTCAAAGTTCGTCCAGCCCCCAGCAACTCACAGGAGTGTGCAGGCATTCGGCTTTTGCTGAGCTCCCTGGGCTGGCAGGAGGCCTGGGACTGATTGCATTTCTTTCACACTGCCCATGCCAGGGGTGTCTGCACCAAGTTGCCATTCTACTTCCAGACAGATCTGGTTTCCTAAGTGGCATCAAAGGATGGCTGAATGGCATCTACGGATGAATAATTCTGGGGCACCTGGCTGGCTCAGTTCGTGGAACATGTGACTCTTGATTTTAGGGTTGTGAGTTTGATTTCCACATTAGGTATAGACATTATTTAAAAATAAAATCTTTATATCCTGCCACGTTGCTGAATTGCTGTATGAGTTCTAGTAGTTTGGGGGTGGAGTCTTTTGGGTTTTCCATATAAAGAATCATGTCATCTACAAAGAGAGAGAGTTTGACTTCTTCATTGCCAATTTGGATACCTTTTATTTCTTTTTGTTGTCTGATTGCTGTTGCTAGGACTTCTAATACTATGTTGAACAAGAGTGGTGAAAGTGGGCATCCTTGTCTTGTTCCTTATCTCAGAGGGAAGGACGCAAGCTTTTTCCCATTGAGGATGATATTTGCTGTGGGTCTTTCATAGATAGATTTGATGAGGTTCAGGAATGTTCCCTCTATCCCTATACTTTGAAGCGTTTTAATCAGGAACAGATGCTGGATTTTGTCAAATGCTTTTTCTGCATCAATTGAGAGGACCATGTTGTTCTTCTCTCTTCTCCTATTAATTTGTTGTATCACATTGATTGATTTGCGAATGTTGAGCCATCCTTGTAGTCCAGGGATGAATCCCACCTGATCATGGTGGATAATCCTTTTAATGTGCTGTTGGATCCTGTTGGCTAGGATCTTGTTGAGAATCTTAGCATCCATATTCATCAGTGATATTGGTCTGAAATTCTCCTTTTTGGTAGGGTCTTTGCCTGGTTTGGGGATCAGGGTAATGCTGGCTTCATAGAAAGAGTCTGAAAGTTTCCCTTCTGCTTCAATTTTTTGAAACAGCTTCAGGAGAATAGGTGTTATTTCTTCTTTGAAAGTTTGGTAGAATTCCCCAGGGAATCCATCAGGTCCTGGGCTCTTGTTTTTTGGGAGGTTTTTGATCACCGCTTCAATCTCATTATTAGATATCGGTCTATTCCGGTTGTCGATTTCTTCCTGGTTCAATTTTGGTAGTTTATAGTTTTCCAGGAATGCATCCATTACATCTAGGTTGCTAAACTTATTGGCATATAACTGTTGATAATAACTTCTGATGATTGTTTCTACTTCCTTGGTGTTAGTTGTGATCTCTCCCTTTTCATTCATAATTTTATGAATTTGGGCATTCTCTCTTTTCTTTTGGATTAGATTTGCCAATGGTTTATCGATCTTATTGATTCTTTCAAAAAACCAGCTTTTAGTTTCATTGATATGTTCTACTATGTCTCTGGTTTCTACCTCATTGATCTCAGCTCTAATCTTGATGATTTCCCTATTTATGTGTGGAGTTGGTTTGATTTGTTGTTGATTCTCCAGTTCTTTAAGGTGTAGAGACAGCTGGTGTATTCTGGATTTTTCCATTTTTTTGAGGGAGGCTTGGATGGCTATGTATTTCCCCCTTAGGACCGCCTTTGCTGTATCCCATAGGTTTTGGACAGAAGTGTCTTCATTCTCATTGGTTTCCATGAATTGTTTCAGTTCTTCTTTGATCTCCTGGTTGATCCAAGCATTCTTAAGCAAGGTGGTCTTTAGGTTCCAGGTGTTTGAGTTCCTTTGGAACTTTTCCTTGTGGTTGGGCTCCAGTTTCAAAGCACTGTGATCTGAGAATATACAGGGAATAATCTCAGTCTTTTGGTATCGGTTGAGTCCTGATTTGTAACCCAGTATATGGTCTATTCTTCAGAAGGTTCCGTGTGCACTTGAGAAGAATGAGTATTGTATTGTTTTAGGGTGGAATGTTCTGTATATATCTATGAGGTCCATCTGGTCCAATGTGTCATTCGATGCTCTTGTTTCTTTATTGATTTTCTGCTTCAATGATCTATTTCTGAGAGAGGCATGTTAAAATCTACTACGATTAGTGTATTCATATCAATATGACTCTTTATCTTGATTAACAGTTTTCTTAAGTAATTGGCTGCTCCCATATTGGAAGCATAGATATTTACAATTGTTAGATCATCTTGGTGGATAGTCCCTTTAAGGATTATGTAGTGTCCTTCTGTATCTCTGACTACAGTCTTTAGTTTAAAGTCTAATTTATCTGATATGAGAATCGCTACCCCAGCCTCTTTTTAAGGCCCATTGGCATAAAAGATGCTTCTCCATCCCTTCACTTTCAGTCTGGTTGTATCTTTAGGTTCAAAATGGGTCTCTTGTAGACAACATATGGATGGGTCCTGTCGTTTTATCCAATCTGCATCCCTCTTCCATTTTATGGGTGCATTTAGGCCATTCACATTGAGAGCGATTATTGATAGATACGTTTTTATTGACGTCGAGTTAACATTAAAGTCATTCTTTCTGTCAACTGTGTGTAGAAATCAGAGGCTTTCTTATTCACTAACAATGAAAATACAGAAAGGGAAATTAGAGAATCGATTCCATTTACTATAGCACCAAGAACCATAAGATACCTGGGAATAAACCTAACAAAAGAGGTAAAGGATCTGTAGTTGAGGAACTACAGAACACTCATGAAAGAAATTGAAGAAGACACAAAAAGATGGAAGACCAATCCATGCTCTTGGATCGGAAGAATAAACATTGTTAAAATGTCTATACTGCCTAGAGCAATCTATACTTTTAATGCCATTCCAATCAAAATTCCACCGGTGTTCTTCAAAGAGCTGGAGCAAATAATCCAAAAATTTGTATGGAATCAGAAGAGACCCCAAATCGCTAAGGAAATGTTGAAAAACAAAAATAAAACTGGGGGCATCACGTTACCTGCTTTCAAGCTTTATGACAAAGCTGTGATCACCAAGACAGCATGGTACTGGCATAAAAACAGACAGATAGACCAGTGGAACAGAGTAGAGAGCCCAGATATGGACCCTCAACTCTATGGTCAAATAATCTTCAACAAAACAGGAAAAAATATACAGTGGAAAAAAGACAGTCTCTTCAATAAATGGTGCTGGGAAAACTGGACAGCTATATGTAGAAGAATGAAACTCGACCATTCTCTTACACCGTACACAAAGATAAACTCAAAATGGATAAAAGACCTCAACGTGAGAAAGGAATCCATCAGAATCCTAGAGGAAAACATAGGCAGTAATCTCTTCAATATCAGCCACAGCAACTTCTTTCAAGATATGTCTCCAAAGGCAAAGGAAACAAAAGCAAAAATAAACTTTTGGGACTTCATCAAAATCAAAAGCTTCTGCACAGCAAAGGAAACAGTCAAGAAAACAAAGAGGCAACCCATGGAATGGGAGAAGATATTTGCAAATGACAGTACAGACAAAAGGTTGATAACCAGGATCTATAATGAACTCCTCAAACTCAACACACACAAAACAGACAATCATATCAAAAAATGGGCAGAAGATATGGACAGACACTTCTCCAATAAAGACATACAAATGGCTATCAGACACATGAAAAAATGTTCATCATCACTACCCCTCAGGGAGATTCAAATTAAAACCACATTGAGATATCACCTTACACCAGTTAGAATGGCCAAAATTAGCAAGACATGAAACAACATGTATTGGAGAGGATGTGGAGAAAGGGGAACCCTCTTACACTGTTGGTGGGAATGCAAGTTGGTGCAGCCTCTTTGGAGAACAGTGTGGAGATTCCTCAAGAAATTAAGAATAGAACTTCCCTATGACCCTGCAATTGCACTCCTTGGTATTTACCCAAAGATACAGATGTTTGAACAGAAGGGCCATCTGTACCCCAATGTTTATAGCAGCAATGGCCACAGTCGCCAAACTGTGGAAAGAACCAAGATTCCCTTCAACGGATGAATGGATAAGGAAGATGTGGTCCATATACACTATGGAGTACTATGCCTCCATCAGAAAGGACAAATACCCAACTTTTGTAGCAACATGGACGGGACTGGAAGAGATTATGCTGAGTGAAATAAGTCAAGCAAAGAGAGTCAATTATCACATGGTTTCACTTATTTGTGGAGCATAACAAAAAGCATGGAGGACATGGGGAGTTAGAGAGAAGGGGGTTGGGGTAAATTGGAAGGGGAGGTGAATCATGAGAGACTATGGACTCTGAAAAACAATCTGAGGGGTTTGAAGTGGCGGGGGGTGGGAGGTCGGGGTACCAGGTGGTGGGTATTATAGAGGGCACGGATTGCATGGGGCACTGGGTGTGGTGAAAAAATAATGATACTGTTATGCTGAAAATAAATTTAAAAAAAAAAAGAAAGATGCATATAAAAATAAAATGGGGGATGTGGGGGAAAGGTTGGTGAAGTCTGGGAGAATCATTAGACCATAGTCAAAGTCTAAACCTTGGTAAAAAAGAAAGTGAGGGAACATGGGCTGAAGGTCTTAGACTCCAGAGCAGTCTTAGTAAGGTTTAGCAGTGCTGTTGGAGGTGTCTTTGAGCTAATGTTGACTGACAAAAGAGTCCCACGTTTCCCACGGACCTACCTTATTATCCCTGCCATATTCAATCATTGCTGGAGAGAAGCCCATGAAAGAGATGACCCTGTCACAGATGCCATGATGGATTCCAAAGTGCAGCAGCTGGGGCCCTCAGCTATTCATGCTCCAGGGACTAGAAAGTCTGCCAGGTGTATTTTTACCACCACCACCATACCCACCTTAGAGAGAAAGAAACAAGCACAGAGAGGCTAGCTAACAGTTTACTTGTGCAAGGGCACACAGCTGGCACATATTGGAACCAGAATTCAAACTTAAGTACTTTAGCTCTAGGACACATCTAAGCTACATACATACATATATAAGTGTATATACATACATATATATACGTGTGTGTGTGCATGCATGAACCTGTGTATAGTGTGTGTCTATTTATATATATATATACATATATATATAGTGTACAAATGTGTGTATGTGTGCATTTATGTGCATGTATAAATGTGTGTACGTATACACAAACTAATGGAGATTAATCTTATTGCATTGGAACTACATGTAGGAAAAGTATTAAGTTAAATGTGCATGTATTATAAATTATAACTTATATATAAAATTATTTTTATATGTAAATATGTGTGTATATAAATGTAAATTATAATTTATGTATATATTTTCATAAGGAAAGTTCTATTTTTTAATCAGATTCTACAAGGGGGTCTATGATGGGGCAAAAACACACTTCAAAAAAACCTTTAACAGTTAGGACCCTCAAGGGCAGAGGCCTATGAGTTTAACAGGGACATCTCAGATGTGACTCTTACTAGAAACCCAATGATTATTTTTTAAAAGATTTTATTTATTTATTTGTCAGAGAGAGATAGAGAGAGAGGGCACAAGCAGTCAGAGTGGCAGGCAGAGGCAGAGAGAGAAGCAGACTCCCCACTGAGCAAGGAGCCCAATGTGGGACTCCATCCCAGGACTGTGGGATTTTGACCTGAGCTGAAAGCAGCAGCTTAATCAACTGAGCCACCCAGATGTCCCTAGAAATTCAATGAATACTGATGCATTTCTCTCCTCAGTTGGGTTAGTTATAACTTTTGTTTCTTACAGTACATCTTTATTTTTCCCCTCTATTCCCTCCCATGACAGAGACATCTAGCTGCCTACTCAATATCCAATCTTCCCTCTTCATTACTAATTATCCCTAAAAAATCAACAATAAGCTACCCATCTATCCCTCATATGTCACTATGACCATCTAAATAACTTCTAAGTATAAGTAAAAATTGTTGGGTGAACCTTTCAGGAAACTTTCATAAAAGGAGTTGACTCAGTTGGCTTGGGACTTGTATCCTTTAGGGATTCAGCAAAGAAACAGATAGCACACTAAAATTAGGATAACATGGGGAGGTTTTCTATGTAATGGGACTATTGTTAAAGGTGTTGGCAGAATGTATGGAAATCATGAAGAACAGCACAGGAGCATAAGATTAGAATCAGCTGAGCTGTTATCATTACTATTTCTGAACTGGTAAAGAGAGAGTCGGGTAGAGCAGACTGCCCCGAGAATAGGTAGAGAGATGCAGCCAGCCAGATGTGACTGTAGGAAAGGAGTCAGGGGAAAAAAATATCCTAAGCTCATTCTTTTCTCATATTCTAATCTCCTGTCATGGATCTCTATTGGTTGGACCCATCAGAAAGCCAAGGGCAAGGAGATCACTGATGGAGCCCACACAGGCCAGCCTGCTGACACAGAGTAGATGGAACAGGAGAAAGGCAGAGAATCGATACGAATTAGAATATATGGACAAAATCAAGCAAATGCACTTTTCTTCTTCCTTTTTCCTTCTCCTTTGGTATACAAATGTGATGGCTGGAGCAGGACTGGCCGTTTTGTAACCTTGAGGCAAACCTGAAGATAGAAACAATCTTCTAAGGCTACTAGAATGGAAATATGGATGAGGTCTGAGCATTAATAATAAGGAGCAACTACAGTCAGTCCTGAAATGCCCACCCTGATCTTGTTTTATATTAGAAAAATATAAGCCTTTGTCTTAAGTCACTGTTCTTCAGATTGCTTATATTTATAGCTAAATACAACTCTCAATGCTATACCTTCATAGGTATATACTCAGTATATGCCTTTCTTGTTCTTCCCCTGGACTATTGTCTTTACTTTTAGTTAACAAATAGCTTTTTGTCCCCCCTTCTTCATTCTCTGCCTTGTTGCCAGAATGATCTTTCTTAAATAGTTCAGACATATTGGCCCCCAACTGTGGTTATCTCTCATGTGGGGAACTTGGTGTCTGAGGACCTTTTTACTGCATTATGTGTTGCATTATGATTTTATATCCTATATACACATTACCTAAAATAATTGAAAATGTGGTTCTCTGAAAAAAATTAAAGATCAGTTTAAAATATTCCATCATGTCACTCCCCTCCATAGGATTTTCAAAAGGACATTTGGAGTTCAGCTTCTTCCAGTAATAATGTATCTTGCCAGTTTGAAAATGAGCATTTTTCACATATTAATATTTCTGAAGTTGACCAATTCTTATAACTGTTGTTATCCAGGCGACAGCCATGACATAGCTGTTTTTATCTGTCCATGCACAAACTTAGACGTCAGCCCTCATTCCCATTGTCTTTAAATGGTTTGTTGACTGAAGTGGAGAAGAGCTACAGTTGTCCAAAATGCCACCAGAAATGAATCCAGGCTGTTGACTGCCAAATTTTGACAGTTTCAGTAAAATCACTAAAATGCCAGCATCAAAGAATGAGCTCAAAGAATGAGAATTGGCAGCTTGGGGGAAAAAAAATCCCAGTGACAATACTGGAACATTCTTAAAAATATTACCAGAGCTCCAGATTACTCAGAGGATAATAAAGTGTGGAAACTCTGACATCAATTCTCCATTGAAAATAACTCAAAGGACTTGGATTCTAAGGGGGGAAGTTTAGTGATGTTTTAACCAATTCTTAAAAATTTCAGATTTATTGAGATGTAATTTACATATAGTAAAATTTACCCTTTTCAGGTATGCAGTTCTATGGATTGATAAAAATGTATGTCATATATTCACAAAAATCAAGGAATAGAATAGTTTGAAAGTTTCTCCGTGCCTCTTCATAGTAAATCCCTCACCCATACTTCCAGCCCTTGGCAACCACTGATCTGTTTTCTATCTCTATTGTTTTGCCTTTTCTATAACGTCATGCACCATTTTAAATGTAACTTCTTTCATCTAGTGTTTTTGCATTTATCAGTAGTTCATTCCTTTTTATGGCTAAGTAGCAAGGATTCCACAGTTTGTTTTCTATTGTTTGTCAATTATGAAAAAGTTAAAATGTTCAGGTATAGGTTTTTGTATGGATATATAGTTTCATTTCTCATGGGTAAAAACTTCCAGTAGAGTTGCTGGTCATATGGTAAGTATATACTTAACTTTGTAACAAGCTGCTGAATTTTTTTCAAAAATGTCTGCACCATTGTACATTTCCACCAACAATAAATGAAAATGCCAGTCACTCTACAACACCAGCTCTTGATATGATCAGCTTTTTAAAACTGTAGCCATTGCATATATTTGTAGTGGTATCTGACTGTGTTTTTAATTTGCATTTCCCTAATGGTGTTGGGCATCTGTTCATGGGCCTATTTGCTATCTACATATTCCCTTTGATGAAATGCGTGTTCAAATCAGTTTTAATTGGATTATACTCTTATTGAGTTATGAGGGTTCTTTATATGTTCCAAACATCTTTTATCAGTTATGTGTTTGCAAATATTATCTTAGTCTGTGGCCTTTCTTTTCATTTTCTTTTAGTGTCTCCCAAAGAGCATACTTTCTAATATTTATGAAGCCCAATTTGTCAAGTTTTTTTTTTTTCCTTTTATGGTATCTTAGGAAATCTTGGTGTTTTTGTTTTGTTTTTTTTTTTTTTTTGTATCTTAGGAAATCTTTGCCAAACTCAAGCTCACAAAGATTTTATCTTTCCTGTAGAAGTTTTGTAGGCTTTATTTTTTACAATTAGATTTATAGTCTATTTCAAGTTAACTTTTGTATATGGTGCAAAGTATGGGTTAATGTTGTTTCATTATCATTCCTTGAAAAACTTTCTCCATTTAATTGCTTTTCAACTGCTATTGAAAATCAGTAACATTGTGTCTTTTTTTCTGTTCTGTCCCATTGATCTACTCATCTATATTTTTGCCAATTCTAAACTATCTTAATGCCTATAGTTTTATAGTAAACCTTGAAATTAAATGGTGCAAGTCCTCCAACGTTGTTCTTGTTTTTCAAAATATTTTGGCTGTTGTCACTTAGCTCTGCCATAAAATTTTAGCATCAGCTTCCCCATTTCTAAAAAAAAAAAAAAAAAAAAAAAAAAAAAAAACCTGATAAAATTTGGGATTTGGGGATTGTGTTGAATTTAAGATACCAGTTGTCCTCAAATGGATCTCTAACAATCTTCTGATCCATGAGCACAGTATCTCTCTGTATTTTATTTAGGTGGTCATTTTTATTCCTCTCACCACTCTCCTATAGTTTTAAGTATAAAGCAGATATATGTAAGGTTTATCTATAAATATTTCATGAGCTTTTTTAATGCTATTGTAAATGGTATATTTCTAAATTTATAGTTCATTGGTAGTGTATGGAAATAAAATTGGTTTTTATATTTTCACCTTGTATCTTCCAACCAGGATAAATTCACTAGTAACTTGTTTTTAGATTCTTTGGGATTTTCTATATAGACAATCATGTGATCTGCAAACAGCATTATTTCTTTCTAATTGTTATGACTTATTTCTTTCTTGCCTTGTTGCACTGACTAGACCCTCCTGTGCAATGTTGAATAGGAGTAGTTATTTTCCTCCCTTGGTATATATGAGGCTGATTGATGATAAATCTAAGTATAAAAGAGCTCTTCTGATGAATACAGTAAAAAAATCAAAATAATGAGAGCATTTTGTTACATTTAAACCATTGGCAGCTTTTTGCTTTTTCAGTGGTGCCTAATATAATGGTGCATTTTACCATGGATGGTGTTAGATATAATCAAATATTGTAATAGAGCGGCCACATGGCATGTTCACAAACTGTGATGTGAATAGTTATCTTGGAGTTACATAATGTTGAGGCCCTAATATTAGGTCACTTGTTCCAAGGGGCTTCACAGTTTATACCATTACCTCTAAAATCACTTCATTTACCTGAGCACAGGGTATTCATCTTAAGCCTGACCCAGATCTACTTGATGTTACCTAAGGCTAGAGATGGCTGATGAGCCAGAGGCATCTACTGGGTGTTGACCATGGTACATTTGATCAGATGATTCTCAAAAACTGTGAAGGGTCTGAGATTTTGCCTTACTTACAAGCTAACCAGTTGGTCTGGCAAAGTTTGATGGCTGCTTCCAGAAGGCACAGAATGCTTGGACAAGAGACTTTGTTACTACTAGCACAGCGGGCAATATGAGCTCCCTGTTTTCATTGGTTCTCCTTGCCCACTGAGTGCCATGGGACAATGTAGGGCTGGGCCCAGGTGAATGTTGAGTCCCAAACAAATTTATGTCACTCCCCCCCCAAGAAACCCCAAACTTGAGAAACTCTAGTCTTTATAGGCTCTGCAAGCAAATGTGTTGAACCTTTGCCTCAAAAGGAGACATTATATTTATTATCCTGGACACCAAATGTGTGCTCTATTACAGAGGGAGACACTATTTCCATCTTTCAAGGATGCTTGTAGGATGCCAGTGGGAAGAGAGTCCAGAGTGCTGTCAATGCCTTTGCTCAGATGATGAGACCCATAAAGAATTGTGTTCCAACAGTAATTCAGTCTCAGTTGTTACCTGGGGAAAATGTTTGAGTAGAGGGTAATGATGCCACTGAGTTTGTCCCCAGGTGTCATAGTCTTCCTATACATTCAACAAACCTTTCTTCTTTGTCTAGACCCACAGCTTGACTGTATTTCCCAACTTCCTTTGCAGTTAGGTTTGGCCATATGAATGAGTGGGCCAATGAAACCTGGATGGAACTGATGTTGCCATGTCTAGATATGGCCTGTGAAACCTCCTCACATAGTTCCTTATGGCCTCCCTTTCCCCACCCTTTTCCAGCACTGGTTGGATGTAGAGAAAGGCAACAAAGTCCTATGGTGGAAGGCAATCAGGTCCTTGAATAATTACGCAGAGCAGAAATTATCTTCCTGCCCCAATATGCATTGAATTATAATAAATGAAAAACCATTTAGTGGCTTGACAATACAAACTCATCAGTTATATACCTAGCAATACATACTCTAGTTAAATACATCAACCTTAACTTTATGCCACTCCTAACTTAAACTGCTCCCTATTACATCAGGCCAAGGGGATACCAGTTTACCTATTATATTTTTTAAAAGCCCTCTATTAGATGTTAACATAAGAGAGACTAACATAACATAAGGAACCAAGATGGTGGAGAAGTAGCAGGCTGAGACTACTTCAGGTAGCAGGAGATCAGCTAGATAGCTTATCTAAAGATTGCAAACACCTACAAATCCAACAGGAGATTGAAGAGAAGAAGAACAGCAATTCTAGAAACAGAAAATCAACCACTTTCTGAAATGTAGGACTGACGGAGAAGTGAATCCAAGGTGAAGGGAAGATAGACCCTGGGGGGAGGCGCCAGCTCCCAGCAAGCGGCGGAGCAATGGAGCACAAAATCGGGACTTTTAAAAGTCTGTTCCACTAAGGGACATCGCTCAAGAGGCTAAACTGGGGTGAAGCCCACGTGGGGTCAGCATGGCCTCAGGTCCCGCAGGGTTACAGAAGGATCGGGGGTGTCTGAGTGTTGTAGAACTTACAAATATTAGAACGGGGAAGCCAGCTACAGAGACAGAGCCAAGGAGTGAGCTCCCAGCTTGGAGTTACTTTGAACCAGTCGCAGGCTTGGTGAGCTTGGAGTGCAGCCAGAGGCCATGGAGACGGAGTAATTGGGCGCTGTTCTCTGAGAGCACACTGAGGAGTGGGGCCCCGGGCTCTCGGCTCCTCTGGGCCGGAGACTGGGAGGCCGCCATTTTCATTCCCATCCTCTAGAACTCTATGGAAAGTGCTCAGGGAACAAAAGTTCCCGAAAGCAAACCCGAGGGGATTACTCAGCCCAGCCCCTGGTAAGGGTAGTGCAATTCTGCCTGGGGCAAAGACACTTGAGAATCACTACAACAGGCCCCTCCCCAAGAAGATCACCAAGAAATCCAGCCAGGACCAATTTCACCTACCAAGGAGTGCAGTTTCAATACCAAGGGGATCAGCGGAATTCCAGAGGAGAAAGCAAAGCACGGAACTCATGGCTTTCTCCCGATGATTCTTTAGTCTTGTAGTTAATTTAATTTTTTTTCTTTTTCAATTATTTTTTTCTCTCTCCTTCTGCTATTTTTTTTTAACTTTTACCCTTTTCTTTTTTTTAACGTTTTTAAATAGTTTGCCTAATATATATATATTTTTTCCTTATTCGTTTTCTTTTTTAAAATTCTTTCTTTTTTTTTTTTTCTTTCTGAACCTCGTTTTATCCCCCTTTTCCCCACTCATGATTTGGGATCTCTTCAGATTTGAGTAAAGCATATTTTCCTGGGGTCTTTGCCACCCTTTTAGTATTTTACTTGCTCCTTCATATACTCTTATCTGGACAAAATGACAAGACGGAAAAATTCACCACAAAAAAAAGAACAAGAGGCAGTACCGAAGTCTAGGGACCTAATCAATACAGACATTAGTAATATGTCAGATCTAGAGTTCAAAATGATGATTCTCAATGTTCTAGCCAGGCTCAAAAAAGGCATGGAAGATATTAGAGAAACCCTCTCAGGAGATATAAAAGCCCTTTTTGGAGAAATAAAAGAACTAAAATCTAACCAGGTTGAAATTTAAAAAAGCTGTTAATGAGGTGCAATAAAAAATGGAGGCTCTCACTGCTAGGATAAATGAGGCAGAAGAAAGAATTAGTGATATAGAAGACCAAATGACAGAGAAAAAAGAAGCTGAGCAAAAGCTTCTTCCAAACAGCTACTGGACCACAAGGGCAGAATGCGAGAAATAAGTGATGCCATAAGACGAAACAACATTAGAATAATTGGGATTCCAGAAGAAGAAGAAAGAGAGAAGGGAGCAGAAGGTATATGGAGAGAATTATTGGAGAGAATTTCCCTAATATGGCAAAGGGAACAAGCATCAAAATCAGGAGGTGCAGAGAACCCCCCTCAAAATCAACAAGAATAGGTCCACACTTCATCACCTAATAGTAAAATTTTAAAGTTTTAGTGACAAAGAGAAAATCCTGAAAGCAGCCTGGGAAAAGAAGTCTATAACATACAATGGTAAAAATATTAGATTGGCAACAGACTTATCCACAGAGACCTGGCAGGCCAGAAAGAGCTGGCATGATATATTCAGAGCACTAAACGAGAAAACATGGAGCCAAGAATACTATATCCAGCTAGGCTATCATTGAAAATAGAAGGAGAGATTAAAAGCTTCCAGGACAAACAAAAATTGAAAGAATTTGCAAACACCAAACCAGCTCTACAGGAAATATTGAAAGGGGTCCTCTAAGCAAAGAGAGACCCTAAAAGTAGTAGATCAGAAAGGAACAGAGACAATATACAGCAACAGTCACCTTACAGGCAATACAATGGCACTAAATTCATATCTCTCAATAGTTACCCTGAATGTTAATGGGCTAAATGCCCCAATCAAAAGAGACAGGGTATCAGAATGATAAAAAAACAAAACCCATCTATATGTTGCCTACAAGAAACTCATTTAAAACCCAAAGACATCTCCAGATTTAAAGTGAAGGGGTGGAAAACAATTTACCATGCTAATAGACATCAGAAGAAAGCAGGAGTTGCAATCCTTATATCAGATCAATTAGATTTTAAGCCAAAGACTATAATAAGAGATGAGGAAAGACACTATATTATACTCAAAGGGTCTGTCCAACAAGAAGATCTAACAATTTTAAATATGTATGGCCCCAATGTGGGAGCAGCCAACTATATAAACCAATTAATAACAAAATCAAAGAAACACATCTACAATGATACAATAATAGTAGAGGATTTAACACTCCCATCACTGAAATGGACAGATCATCCAAGCAAAAGATCAACAAGGAAATAAAGGCCTTAAATGACACAATGGGCCAGATGGACATCACAGATATATTCAGATCATTTCATCCCAAAGCAACAGAATACACATTCTTCTCTAGTGCACATGGAACATTCTCCAGAATAGATCACATCCAGGGTCCTAAATCAGGTCTCAACCAGTATCAAAAGATTGGGATAATTCCCTGCATATTTTCAGACCACAATGATCTGAAGCTGGAACTCAATCACAAGAGGAAATTTGGAAAGAACCCAAATACATGGAGACTAAACAGCATCCTTCTAAAGAATGAATGGGTCAACCATGAAATTAAAGAAGAATTGAAAAAATTCATGGAAAAAAATGATAATGAAAACATAACAGTTCAAAATCTGTGGGACACACAAAGGCAGTCCTGAGAGGAAAATACATAGGGGTACAAGCCTTTCTCAAGAAACAAGAAAGGTCTCAGGTACACAACCTAACCCTACACCTAAAGGAGCTGGAGAAAGAACAACAAAGAAACCCTAAACCCAGCATGAAAAGAGAAATCATAAAGATCAGAGCAGAAATCAATGAAAATAGAAACAAACAAACAAACAAAAACAATAGAACAAATCAACGAATCTAGGAGCTTGTTCTTTGAAAGAATTAATAAATTAATTATTAATTATTAATAAATTAATAAATTGATTATTAATAATTAATTAATAAATTAACAAATTGATTATTAATAATTATTAATAATTAATAAATTGATAAAGCCCTGGCCAGACTTATCAAAAAGAAAAGAGAAAGGACCCAAATAAATAAAATCAAGAATGAAAGAGGAGAGATCCCAACTAACACCAAAGGAATACAGATAATTATAAGAACATACTACGAGCAACTCTACGCCAACAAATGTGACAATCTGGAAGAAATGGATGCATTCCTAGCTACATATAAACTACCACAACTGAACCAGGAAGAAATAGAAAACCTGAACAGACCCTTAACCAGTAAGGAGATTGAAAAAGTCATCAAAAATCTCCAAACAAACAAAAACCCAGGGCCAGATGGCTTCTTGGGGGAATTCTACCAAACATTTAAAGAAGAACTAATTCCTATTCTCCTGAAACTGTTCCAAAAAATAGAAATGGTAGGAAAACTTCCAAACTCATTTTATGAGGCTAGCATCACCTTGATCCCAAAACCAGACAAGGATCCCATCATAAAAACGAACTACAGACCAATATCCTTGATGAACACAGATGCGAAAATACTCAACAAAATACTAGCCAATAGGATTCAACAGTCCATTAAAAGGATCATTCACCACAACCAAGTGAGATTTATTCCAGGGCTGCGAGGTTGGTTCAACATCCACAAATCAATCAATGTGATACAACACATTAATAAAAAAAGAACAAGAACCATATGATACTCTCAATAGATGCTGAAAAAGCATTTGACGAAGTACAGTATCCCTTCCTGATCAAAACTCTTCAAAGTGTAGCGATAGAGGGCCCATAACTCAATATTATCAAAGCCATTTATAAAAAATCCACCACCAATATCATTCTCAATGATGAAAAGCTGAAAGCTATTCCACTAAGGTCAGGAACATGGCAGGGATGTTTATCACCACTGCTATTCAACTTAGTACCAGAAGTCCTAGCCTTAACAATCAGACAACAAAAGGAAATTAAAGGCATCCAAATCGGCAAAGAAGTCAAACTGTCACTCTTCG
Source organism: Mustela nigripes (assembly GCF_022355385.1). Lineage (NCBI taxonomy): Eukaryota > Metazoa > Chordata > Mammalia > Carnivora > Mustelidae > Mustela > Mustela nigripes. Next base: position 63,410,408 of record NC_081561.1, read on the forward strand.
CAGATGATATGATACTTTATGTGGAAAACCCAAAAGACTCCACTCTAAAACTGCTAGAACTTGTACAGGAATTCAGTAAAGTGTCAGGATATAAAATCAATGCACAGAAATCAGTTGCATTTCTCTAAACCAACAACAAGACAGAAGAAAGAGAAATTAAGGAGTTGATTCCATTTACAATTGCAATCCAAACCGTAAGATACCTATGAATAAACCTAACCAAAGAGGCAAAGAATTTGTACTCAGAAAACTATAGAATACTCATGAAAGAAATTGAGGAAGATACAAAGAAATGGAAAAATGCTCCATGCTCCTGGATTGCAAGAGCAAATATTGTGAAAATGTCTATGCTACCTAAAGCAGTCTACACATTTAATGCAATTCCTATTCAAAATACTATCCTTTTTTTTTTTCAAAGAAATTGAACAAATAATCATAAAATTTATATGGAACCAGAAAAGACCTTGAATAGCCAAAGGAATATTGAAAAAGAAAGCCAAAGTGGTGGCATCACAATTCCGGACTTCAAGCTCTATTACAAAGCTGTCATCATCAAGACAGCATGGTACTGGCACAGAAACAGACACATAGATCAATGGGACAGAATTGAGAGCCCAGAAATAGACCCTCAACTCTATGGTCAACTAATATTTAACAAAGCAGGAAAGAATGTCCAATCGAAAAAAGACAGCCTCTTCAATAAATGGTGTTGGGAAAATTGGACAGCCACATGCAGAAAAATGAAATTGGACCATTTCCTTACACCACACACAAAAATAGACTCAAAATGGATGAAGGACCTCAATGTGCAAAAGGAATCCATCAAAATCCTTGAGGAGAACACAGGCAGCAGCTTCTTCGACCTCAGCTGCAGCAACATCTTCCTAGGAACATTGCCAAAGGCAAGGGAAGCAAGGGCAAAAATGAACTATTGGGATTTCATTAAGATCAAAAGCTTTTGCACTGCAAAGGAAACAGTTAATAAAACCAAAAGACAACTGACAGAATGGGAGAAGATATTTGCAAATGACATATCAGATAAAGGACTAGTGTCCAAAATCTATAAAGAAGTTAGCAAACTCAACACCCAAAGAACAAATAATCCAAACAAGAAATGGGCAGAGGACATGAACAGACATTTCTGCAAGGAAGACATCCAGATGGCCAACAGACACATGAAAAAGTGTTCCATATCATTCGGCATCAGGGAAATACAAATCAAAACCACAATGAGATACCACCTCACACCAGTCAGAATGGCTGAAATTAACAAGTCAGGAAATGACAGATGCTGGCGAGGATGTGGAGAAAGGGGAACCCTCCTACACTGTTGGTGAGAATGCAAGCTGGTGCAACCACTCTGGAAAACAGCTTGGAGGTTCTTCAAAATGTTGAAAATAGAACTACCCTGTGACCCAGCAATTGCACTACTGGGTATTTGCGCTATAGATACAAACGTAGTGATCCGAAGGGGCACATGCCCCTGAATGTTTATAGCAGCAATTTCTACAATAGCCAAACCATGGAAAGAACCTAGAGGTCCATCAACAGATGAATGGATAAAGAAGATGTGGTATATATATACACAATGGAATACTATGCAGCCATCAAAAGAAATGAAATCTTGCCCTTTGTGACGACGTGGATGGAACTAGAGGGTATCATGCTTAGCAAAATAAGTCAAGCGGAGAAAGACAACTATCATATGATCTCCCTGATATGAGGAAGTAGAGATGCAACATGGTGGGTGAAGGGGGTATGAGAAGAATAAATGAAACAAGGTGGGATTGGGAGGGAGACAAACCATAAGAG
>NC_081561.1:63412319-63450733 GCF_022355385.1 Mustela nigripes
CATATGATCTCCCTGATATGAGGAAGTAGAGATGCAACATGGTGGGTGAAGGGGGTATGAGAAGAATAAATGAAACAAGGTGGGATTGGGAGGGAGACAAACCATAAGTGACTCTTAATCTCACAAAACAAACTGAGGGTTGCTGAGGGGGAGGGGGGTTGGGAGAAGGGGGATGGGATTATGGACATTGGGGAGGGTATGTGCTATGGTAAGTGCTGTGAAGTGTGTAAACCTGGCGATTCACAGACCTGTACCCCTGGGGATAAAAATATAGTATATGTTCATAAAAAATAAAAATTAAGAAGCAAAAAACAAAAGAGAGACTTTCAACCTTATTAGCTATGAACATAGTGTAATTTGTGTAATTTTTGGCAGCACATGGTGCCACTATCCAGTAGTACAGCTTTGCACTGGGTGCAAGGGTGAGCACATCTAAAGGCTGAGGGTCTTTCACATCAGAACAGGTCTTAGTTACTAACATCATGTGGGTGGGGGAGAGGAGCAAGGGGGGAAATACTATGTACTGCATGTATTAGCAGCTTTGAGACCTCCACTGGCCCTCCCAGAATTCCCCTGTTAGTGGCCAAAGCTAGGTCAAGGAGACCCAAGGAACATAGGCTACATGTTTCTCCCCATAGCCCTTTTAATACTTCAGAGGTCAAATCCTACCTGCTACCTGTTTAAGACTTTTTTTTTAAATATTTTATTTATTTGACAGAAAGAGAGAAATCACAAATAGGCAGAGAGGCAGGCAGAGAGAGGGGAGAAAGCAGGTTCCCTGCGGAGCAGAGAGCCCAACACAGTGCTCGATTCCAGGACCCTGGGAGCTTTAATCCACTGAGCCACCCAGGTGACCCAAGACTTTTTTTTTTTTTAAGAGCACTTTTAATTTCACAAATGCTGGGGAAACCAGAAAAACTTCCCAGATGCCTCCTGCCCCCTACACCTTGTCCTAGTATCACCATCTCACACCAGAGTGATATATTTGATACAAGTGATGAACCTACATTGATACATCATAATTACCCAAAGTCCATAATTTAAGTTGTGATTCATTCTTTGCCTTGTATCTTCTGTGGATTTGAACAAATGTATAATGATATGTATCCATGATTCTGGTATCCTACAGAGTGCTTTTACTGCCCTAAAATTCTTCTGTGCTCTGCCTGCTCATTCCTTCCCAGCCCCTTCTCTGCTCCTCCCACAACTCCTGGCAACCACTAATGGTTTTGCCTTTTCCAAATTATCATTTGGGATTAGAATCATACTATTTGTAAGCCTTTTCAGATTGGCTTCTTTCACTTAGTAATATATATTTCAGGTTCCTTCATATCTTTTTATACCTTGATAACTCATTTATTTTTAGCAGAGAATAATAACCCATTGCATAGATATACCATAGTTTGTTCATCCATTCATGTACTGAAAAATCTAGGTTGCTTCCAAGTTTTGACAAGTATGAATAGACCTGCTATAAACACTTGTGTACAGGCTTTTGTGTGAACATATGTTTTCAATTCCTTTGGGTAAGTTAAGGAACATGATCACTGGATTGTATTATAAGAATATGTTTTGTTTTACAGGAACCACAAAATGGTCTTCCAAAGTGGCTGTATCATTGTTCATTTCTACCAGCAAAGAATGAGTTTGTTTCTCCACATCCTTGCCAGCATTTGGTGTTGTCAATGTCTTAAATTTTGGCCTTTATAATAGATGTGTACTAGCATTTCACTGTGGTTTTAATTTGCACTTCTCTGGTGACCTACGATGTTAAACGTCTTTTCATGTGTTTATTTGCCATCTGTACATTTTCTTTGGGAAGGTATCTATTATAATTTTTGGCCCATTTTTAAATTGGGGTATGTGTTTTCTTACTGAATTTTAAGAGTTCTTTATAAACTTTGGATAACTGTTCTTTATTAGATTTTCTTTTTTAAAAAAGATTATTTATTTATCTATCTATCTATTTATTTATTTATTTATTAGAGAGAGAGGGAAGCAGCCTCTCGGCTGAGCAGAGAATCCAATGAGGGACTTGATCCCAGGACCCTGGGATCATGACCTGAGCTGAAGGCAGAGGCTTTAACCCACTGAGCCACACAGGCACCCCTAGATTTTCTTTTGCAAATATTTTCTCCAAGTCTGTGGCTTTTTTTAACATTGATTTTTGTAGAGTAAAAGTTTTTAATTTTAATGAAATCTAGCTCATCAATTATTTCTTTCATAGATCATGCCTTTGATGTTGTATCTAAGTCATCTGTGGCAACCATAGTCATCCTAGGCTTTGTCCTGTTATTTTCTAGAGTTTAGTTTTACATTTTATACTTAAGTCTGTGACTACCTGTTTTTGTAAATAAAGCTGTATTGAACACAGCCACACTTATTCATTGACATATTTTCTGTGCTGTTTTCATGCTACAGCAGCAGAATTAGTATCAAATCAGACTGTATGACCCACAAAACTTAAAATACTTGCTCTCCGGTCCTTCACAGAAAAAGTTTGCTGATCCCTGGTATGAAGCCATTATTAAACTCATTGCCGTATGTAGAAACTGATGGTCTATATATTTAAATAACTGGATTTAATTTAGAGCATGTTAGTGGTTGAGCCAGCTGGTCAACTAGTACTTCAGATTCCATATAAGTCTTTTCTCACTTGCTCATTCTATAGAAATTCTATGCAGCTCTCCTTAGCTCAGAGTGTTTGATTAAAATAAAAAATAGACATATGGTGTGTTGGATCCCTAGCATGCTCCCTTTCCATTCTTTCTGTCCCAAGAGCCAAAGTGACCAAACCCATCTTTGGAAGAAAAAGACAACAAACACTTTTCCAGAGCCCCTGGTCAAAGGAAAACTGTGAAATGGCCTAAGTTATAAGGACTTAATTTTGAAGATGAAGGGAATGGGGCCCATAGCCCCCAGGAGCCCTTCTGAACTAAGAGCCCAGCTGGACTGATATGTAGGGGACATGACATCCAGGAAGATGAAACCCCAGAGACATTTCTCAGATTTCTGAGTCTAGTTTGGGCTTTTCAATGTTTGTTGTGTTGCCATCAAGCCTACTATAATTTGTCACGTGTGAATTATGATGTGTTCATTTAGAAAACAGAACCCAGGAAACCTCTTGCCATCAGTATCTCCCTCTGAATTTTATTTTCTAAATGACCTCTGAATTTTAAATGCCAATATTTTACCCTCATTCTTCCTCATTAGCTTTTATTTCTAGCTCACTATATCTTGCTTGCTGTCTCCTGTGTGTGTCCTCCACTCCCCTCTCCCATCCCTCCCCCTCTGAGTTCATCTGAACATTAAGTCCCTGAAGTATTCCATTTTATCCTAATCTATCAGCTCCCTTCCAAATTCCCTTCTTTCCCCATCCATCACTTCAACCACTCTATTACCCTCAACTCAGATCTTGCCCAGTTATCCTTACATGTACCTGGCAAATTTCCAATTTTGAGTCAATCCCACTGTTCACTTTCTCTCCTCCTACAACGAGCCTACTTTGAGCTGCTGAGGACAATCCTAAAACCATGACGCATGAAGCCACTACAAATTCCTCTGCTCCACACTCATCAGAACCCCACCTCAGCACATACATACCTTCTTTCAACTGCTTTCCCTTTCCTCAGAAACTGTGGTAGACATTTGTTTGTTGATTTCCCAGCATCCACTCCTCCTTCTCCTCCCCCAAGCATCCAAACTTTCCTTTGAGGAAGTTCCCTGTCCCCATTCCCAATGATACCATTTGGGTGGGCTTGACCTCATTTCTATTTCTAGGGGTGGGCCTGATGAGGCTAAGATAATCAGCTCTCCAGTTTTTCTGGCCAGAGAGATTGGTTTATCATGGATGAGCACACTACCAAGTTTGGGTCAATGAGACACCAGAAGACAATTGTAGGGGATTCTGGGAAATAAGCATTCTGTCTCTTCTGCAGGAGCCTCAGAGGAGACCTTCCCTCTCTGGGAGGTTGTAACGTGGGTATGGTGTCTCTAGCTGCTGAAACACAAGGACAGGTTGGACAACATGAATCTCAGAAGCCAGGTAAAATCCTTAGCCAGTGGGTCAAATTATGCCTGCATTCAGGTCTACCTTTAGATTGTCAAGTTCTACTAGTAAATTTTCTCATTGTTTTTAAAACCATTTGTGTTGAGCTTTTTATTATTGCATCTTAACTCAGGCCCGGTTCCAAAATTCTATCTCTACAGTCAAATTCCCCATTCCCCTCTAACCCCAGCAAATAATCTTGTCTCCTGGTTCAAGGAGGAAACTGAGGCCAATTAGCAGGAATGCCATCAGTTTATTTCCTTGTCACCTACTAGTGTTTCTGAATCTGAACCTACCTTATTCCTTCCTTCTAGTCTTTCCACCTGCTCAGAAACTCATCTTCTCCTGTATCTTTGCCTTCTTTCTTTCCACTTATTCCTTCCACTTGCCTTTCATCTAGTTTAGAGTGCTTCCCAAAGTAAAAACCGCCATAATCTTTCTCAACCCCACTTCCTCATGTCCCTGACTCTCTTCTATCCTTCATTGCCAAATTTCTTTGGGGAAAAGTAGCAACTTCAGTTGGGGGCATGTTCAAATATGGATAGGATTTCCACCTAGTAGGCAGGTTTGCATAGAGAGAAAGAGAGGTGGCTCAACACAGAGGCCTGTGCAGGAGACATAAGTTGAAACCTCACTGAGCTTTGTTATTGTTACACTCTCACACCCATGAAGTTGGTGGGACCTCCCAGTGAAAACGAAGAGTAGGAACAGGATGAGAATTGAGGTGGAGCTCTGGGGGACATGGATGTTTTACAGGGAAGTGGGAGAAGAGTTCTTTGAAATCATGACAAATGCTCAATGGTAAGAGGAAAATAAGAAAGGAGGCTATTAGAGGAGCCAAGAGAAAAGCATGATCCAAGGAGGAAATTGTCAGTCAACTGTCACCAAGAAGTCAAGTATCGTAGGACAGAATCATGGAATTTGGCAGTATCTAGAGTTTCAAAGTGGCTGGAACAGAAGCCAGCTTTTGGTCAGGTAAGAGAATAAATGAGAGGTCAATAAGAGGAGGAAAGAACAGCTATATATGATTTTTCCCCCTTTCCAACTCTTAGTTAGAAGATTGCTCCAAGAACAGACTCTGGTTGAGTATTTAGCCACAGTAAGTATATTTGGGAGATGAACGCTGGAAACACAAGTAAAGTAGGGCAAAGGGGAGACAGAGAAGGGAAAAATGACAGTTAAGGCAGCACTAATTGACAAGACTATGCACCAGGCCTCAGCGTGGTTCCATGGACTTGTATCCACTGACTCCCATGCCCTGTTAGTTAGGGATGCTTCTGGAGGCATCTTCCCCTCCAACACTCACACCCTCACACTTGCCAAATAGGTTCCTATGGCATCTGAGAAAACCTTCAGACTACAGGTGGGAAGAACTCACTGTGTAGGACCTGAAAAACACAGCTGCTATGAATGCTGCAGTTCAGGGAATGTGGGGTAGGGCATCAGCCCATTGTCTGCCATACCAACCCCACACATGTCCACTTCACCAAGTAAACATAGCTAAGGTAATAAAAGAGGGAGCCTTTTGAAGTAACTCAAGGCAGGCATGGCAGAGTAAATAAAAAATACACTATGGCAGAAGGAGATTAATCCTTGCAGAGGTAGGAGAGGTCCCATTGAGTTGTAGGTAAAAAACGTTTCTTAGCCCCATGTTTTCTTATTGAAATTAGAGGGAGGAGTAGGGAGATGTGCAGGTGGTATCACAACACTCTACCCTTGGATCCTTTGTTGTAGAAGTTGGGAAGAAGGATGTAGCCAACCTCTTTTTAGGTCATCTTACTACCTTTTTCCTTTTTGACTGAGCTGTATATACTCTATATTAAGATAGCCCATTGACTTGACCTTTCTTTTCTTGCATATACCTATACCATCATTGTTCCTCAACAGTTACTGATCATGCACCATGTGCTAAGAGCTGGGGAAACAATTTGCCCTAAAGGTGAGCAATGAACCTTAGACCCAGACAAGAAATGGCTGGCTCCAGGACTGTGACTGTGCAGTCCTGAAGCAAGCATGGCTGTAAGATGACCCAGTAGGCAATGACTCCTCCTCCTTCCCTCTCCACTCTCAGCCCTTTCTCCAAAGGTCAAGGATGCAAGTAAAGCAAGGTGTGCTGAGGAAAGAATAAAACCAAGATGGCTAGAAGAGATTGGAAGTGCTTAAAGCTGAGCTGAAGTTTGGTGGAGTTGTGAGGGACATTAATAACCTCCAGCTCTACCGTGTTATGTCTCCCATCTATTGTATTGTAGAGACAGAATTGGGAGGGCACATCCATCGCTCCTGGATACATGGTCTGGAGGAGGGGGAAACAGCCAATGAATGAAAAGGCAGGTGACCCACAGGTAAACTCTTAGGAAGTGAACTGAAGGATTGGATGCCTGTGATCTTGGGTCTTCCCTAGATGACCTCAGTGTGGCTAGCTTTGATTAATCACTAGCCCCTCACACATTTCTGGGGCCCTTCTTGTGTCTGAAAAAAAAGACTCTATAGATAAAAACACAATGGGGAAGAAGCATGCATATTTATAAAGTTACAAATGCTGGGAAATAGGAAGGGGGAACCACGAGCATTTAGAAGGGCTTAATGATGGACTTGTTTTAGAAACAGAGTGGAAGATGATGCCAGGACAGAGGTCTGTGGTTCAAGCCGGAGACAAACATTTTTCTTATTGTTACACTCTCACACCCATGATTGGGATGGTACCACTCACTGCTCAAGGGCACATTCCTCTCCTCTCTTAAGCTTCCAGCTGAAGCCTTCTTTCTGCCTGCCTTTCTTTCTCCAGGGAGCAACCCTACCCCTTTGCTCAGGTGTGGCCTTGCAGCTTTTTCCAGGCTCACAATGTCTTCCCTTTCTAGCTTTTCAAGCTCTCTGCCTGTCTGCATGAAGAAACTCAAACTGCAGCTCTGAAATTTTCCTTGATCACCCAGCAAAAGGAGACAGGACTGTGGGAACCATGTTTGTAAGGGAGCAAATCCATTTTCACTTCCCTCCACTCACTGTCCTCCAGAACAGCGGAATGACTTCTACCCTCCCTGCAAGCTCTTCCAAGGTCTCTGCATTACTATTATTTTTATGTTCCCTCTGGTTTGTGCATCCCATGTGGGAAATGGCCATTTTTATAACTGAAGTGATGAGCAGCCCTGCTTAGGTGCTGACTGCATGTTACACAGACCTCATGAAGAGTGTGGTGGTGCCAGACATGGATACAATGAAGGTTTGAAAGATAGATGGCAGGTAGACCAATGGATGTCAGAGGTAGTTGGATTGGCTGAAAAGCCGCCCCAAATGCACTTACTTAGAAAATAGAGAAGGAAGATAGCAGCCAAGACACACCACAGAGAGGTTAGCAACCAATTCCAATAAACTAGGTAACAATCATGAGTGTCCAAATTTCCAGGAATGACTGTAAGCCCAAGCTCTCTGTAGTAACACATCTGAACTTCACACTTTTATATACACATATTGTGTATATAACAGAGGAAGCTGGCAAGTGGTGGGAACAAGATCTGACCCAGGCACCTTGGCTGCAGAGCCCATGCTCATAATCCCTGCTTTTCTACCTTGGAAGGGTTGCAAGCTCCCTGTCCGACAAAGCCTTGCCAGGACTAAGAGCCCTTTCAGATTATCTAGAAGAATAAATCATGCCCGTCTAAGACCAGGTTAGCTCTTACACACTTATAATCTGTACATGTGCTAAAGAATTCTTCCCCTGGCCAAGTGTGCCTTATCTTCCTTGTGGTGATATAAAGGGTGTATGATTGTTGGGGACACTGTACAGATAGGGCACCATCCTCAAGCTCTGTGTGACAGCACAACCTGGTCCAAGCACTACTTTCCCGCAGTAAGAACTTCTGAAACAGAATAAGGGTTAGTTTTCCAGATGCCTCCTGGAGCCACCAACAAGCCCTTGGACCACCATATGGCTCATGGTCCAACATGCCTATATCCCACTTTGTACCAGAAAGGATTTAAAACAGACCATGCATGGAGTCAATCTGTTCTCCTGGGGTAATCACACAGGAAAGGAACTGAGGGACTGGCATCCAGACTCTACTCTTCTCCCCACTCTGATCTTCTGCCAGGGTTTCCCATTGGACAAACCCAGTTAAAAGCCAAAGGGTGAGTTTCACCTCCATGAGCCAGGATTCTAAGGCCCAGAGCAAGGTAGAGAAGATGGAGAGGGGGTCTAGAGGTGCAAAGAGAAGATATTCCCTACCCAAAGCAAAAATTCTGATTTCCTTCTTAGGATCAGTATTGCATAGTATATGGACTGCCCCTGTCATCCAAACCTCAAGAGGTTCGGATCTTAACCAAGGGAGAAAACAAAGCTGTAAAACTCTATCCTCTTCCCTGAGGAGGAAACTAGAATTAGAAGGGGAAGTGTGTACTCCTCCCTCTGATGAAACATAATGATTATTATTAAGTTACCCCTGTCCCAATTCTATATTATGTCATGTCCTCAATTATCTATCCATAACTCCAAAATTCAAACTACTTCTGGAAACAAAGTTTTTTCATACTTTGTCAGCAAAATATGACCTATTGACATGAACTATTTATTATTCTATTTATTATTCTATTAAACTATTTATTAGCTGGAGCATCTATTTTCTTGCAGATTAATTGATTATCGGAAACTTTCCTAGATTCTGTGTTATGTAACATATTCATATACTTTTATATACACATATTGTGTATATAACTTCAGTCTATGACTATTCAAAACTCTGAAACATTTCTAAATTCCAAAATCTTTCTGGTCCCTAGGACTTCAGATAAAAGTTTCTGGACTTGTATGCTCCTTCACTTTAGCTCCATAATGTTCTTTAGAAAAAAGAGAGGAAACATTATCTTCTGCATTTATAATTAATAGACCTTCTTTACTTGGACTTTGACTTGGATATGATATAAAGTTCTTTTAACTCAAAATTAGTTTATCTTCCCTCCTCCTTTTGAATGTTATATACAATTGTGAAAGACAATAGACTATAGTACAGAATCCTAAGACAGAGATGAGTGAGCTAAGGGATGCTCAGAATTTTCTGAAAAACTGAGGGGTATGGTCAGCATGAAGGCCATGAAGGAAGTTAGTGCCTAAGAGCAGAGATTCTAGAGCCAGACTTCCAAAGTCCAAATCCCAGCTTCACCACTTACTAGCTATGTGCTCTGGGGCTCCTTACTTAACTTCTTTGTGCTTCATCTTATATTTTAATAATACATTCAAATCCCATTTAATTGATTTTTCACAACCACCATCCTGTGAAGTAGGTAAGACAGACAAGTTTCCCATATGAGGAAACTAGAGAAGTTAAGCAACTTGCCCAAGGTCAGGCACTGAACTTGGGGCAAGTGAGGACTGGCAGTAAGATCTCCCCACTGCAAAACTAGGTCTCTTTCCAATTCCCACCTGCCTAATTCATAGATCTTTGCTCTTCCCTGACGGCTCCAGGAGGGAAACAGGTTACTTGGAGTTTCTTGGCCAAGCCAATTCTCAAGCAAGCAGGAAGAATTCCTGGGGTGTTCCCAGAAATATTAGCCTTTTGATATTCCTTGTATTACATCTCCACCCTGATGATTTAACAAAAAACAATTGCATAATCCAGATAGTGAAACCCTGATTTTGCTTGCAGAGGGATCAAGCCTGAATAAGTGGATTTGATTGTCTTAGGGGAATTAGAGGCTAGTTTCTAGTTTAAAGGAAGAACGAAGAGTGAGTTGCTTTTTTTCTAAATGCATGGGGCTTAACATGTGAACTTCACCTCCACAGGTATGAGTAAAATAAAGTAATGTGTAAGATCAACTTTTGCCTCCCTAGGCCTGGTGGGAAGAAAAGGGGAGTCAAAGGTGTAGATGGCCAGAGTGCTCTCATCCTGCCCTCTCCTCCCCTACTGTGCTTTCCATAAATGGAAACCAAACAAAAAGCTGAGGACAAGAAGGCCATGGAACCAATCTTTTAAAGTAGAGTAGGGCAGAAAGAGGTAGGAAAGGATCCCCCAGGTAAGAGTGGAGCAAACAGGGAACAAACAACCAGTTCCTCCAATCCAGTTATCAAAGGGCATCCCTTTCCTTGCAGTGGGGACAGGTAATACCTTTAAAGAAAAAGTAAGTCATAGGAAGAATTGACACACTTATTAATTACCCATCACTGTGTAACAAGTCTACCCCACTAGAAACTAGCTAAAAACAACACATATCTATTATCTCACACAGTTTTGAGAGTCAGGAATCTGGCATTGGCCAGCTGGGTGGCTCTGGCTTGGGTATCACATGAGATTGCAGTCATTTGAAGCTCCCCTTCGAATTGAAAAACCTGTCTTCAGGGTGGCTCCCTCACAAGGCTGTTGGCTGGAGGCCTTAGTTCCTCATGTCTGTCAGTGGGTCACATCAGTTCCTGGTCATGTTGGCCTTTCCAAAGAGCTGCTCAGAACATGTAACTGGCTTGTCCCAGTGTGAGTCAAGAGAGAAAGCAGGGAGGGAACCACACTGTCTTTGATTAACTGCCCTTAGAAGCATCGTACCATCACTTTTGCCACATTCTATTTGTTAGAATTCTAAGTTCAGCCCATAGTTAGGGGGTGGGGAACTAGGTCCATCTTTGGAAGTACAGAGTATTTAAGAATTTATAGGCCAATTTAAAACAACACACACTCAGAAGGAGGTTAGGAGGAGAAATAGTTTGGGGTGATTTTAGAATAGGGTTAAAGGACCAGTCTACAAAAGATCTAGGAAGATCTCAGCAGGCTCTTGATATCCTTTCAGCCCTCCTCTTCCCCACACACTAGGGTCTCAGGGATGCCTGGAAGTTCGGGCCTTGTCAGGACTCATCATTCTGGGAATCCCTCTGCCTTCTCGATCTTCCCAACTCATTGTTGTACCTACCTTATTCCCCCTTATTGTTCTTGGCTACCCATTCTTAAAAAATAGTTAAACTAATTTGAGGTATTCACAGCTTATAATGGACCCACAAATCCCTTATAGGGGTTACCTAATTATTTTTTTTAAAGATTTTTAAAAATTTTTTATTTTTTAAATTTCTTTTCAGTGTGCCAGAATTAATTGATTATGCACCACACCCAGTGCTCCATGCAATACATGCCCTCCAAAATACCCACCACCAGTCTCACCGGGCTCCTACCCTCTTCCCCTCCAAAACCCTCAGTTATTGCCTCAGAGTCCCCAGTCTCTCATAGTTCATCTCCCCCTCCAATTTCCCCCAACTCCCTTCTCCTCTCTATCTCCCCAGGTCCACCATGTTATTCCTATGCTCCACAATAAGTGAAACCATATGATAATTGACTCTCTCTGCTGACTTATTTCCCTCAGTATAAATCTCTTCCAGTCCCATCCATGTTTTTTGTTTGTTTGTTTGTTTGTTTTCAGCGTAACAGAATTAATTGTTTTTGCACCCCACCCAGTGCTCCATGCAATGCGTGCCCTCCATAATACCCACCACCTGGCTCCCCCAGCCTCTTGCCCTCCCCTTCAAAACCCGCCGGTTGTTTTTCAGAGTCCATAGTCTCTCATTGTTCATCTCCCCCTCCAGTTTCCCTCAACTCCCGTCTCCTCTCCATCTCCCCATGTCCTCTGTGTTATTTGTTATGCTCCACAAATAAGTGAAACCATATGATAATTGACTCTCTCTGCTTGACTTATTTCACTCAGCATAATCTCTTCCAGTCCCGTCCATGTTGCTACAAAAGTTGGGTATTCATCCTTTCTGATGGAGGCATAATACTCCATAGTGTATATGGACCACATCTTCCTTATCCATTCGTCTGTTGAAGGGCATCTTGATTCTTTCCACAGTTTGGCAACTGTGGCCATTGCTGCTATAAACATTGGGGTACAGAGGGCCCTTCTTTTCACTCCATCTATATCTTTGGGGTAAATACCCAGTAGTGCAATTGCAGGGTCATAGGGAATCTCTATTTTTAATTTCTTAAGGAATCTCCACACTGTTTTCCAAAGTGGCTGCACCAACTTGCATTCCCACCAACAGTGTAAGAGGATATACCAGACTGAAAGTGAAAGGATGGAGAAGCATCTTTCATGCCAATGGGCCTCAAAAGAAGGTCAGGGTCATGATTCTCATATCAGATAAATAAGTTTTTAAGCTAAGGACTGTAGTCAGAGATACAGAAGGACACTACATAATTCTTAAAGGGACTATCCACCAAGATGATCCAACAATTGTAAACATCTATGCCCCCAATATAGGAGCAGCCAATTACATAAGAAAACTGTTAATCAAGATAAAGAGTCCTATTGATATGAATACATTAATAGTAGGAGATCTTAACACGCTCTCTCAGAAATAGACAGATCATCCAAACAGAAAATCAGTAAAGAAACAAGAGCATTGAATGACATATTGGACCAGATGGACCTCATAGATATATACAGAACATTCCACCCTAAAACAACAGAATACTCATTCTTCTCAAGTGCACATGGAACCTTTTCCAGAATAGACCACATACTGGGTCATAAATCAGGGCTCAACTGAATCCAAAAGACTGAGATTATTCCCTGTATATTCTCAGATCACAATGCTTTGAAACTGGAGCTCAATCACAAGGAAAAGTTTGGAAGGAACTCAAACACCTGGAAGCTAAGGACCACTTTGCTTAAGAATGCTTGGATCAACCAGGATATCAAAGAACTTAAACAATTCATGGAAACCAATGAGAATGAAGACACTTCAGTCCAAAACCTATGGGATACAGCAAAGGCGGTCCTAAGGGGGAAATACATAGCCATCCAAGCCTCCCTCAAAAAAATGGAAAAATCTAGAGCACACCAGCTGTCTCTACACCTTAAAGAACTGGAGAATCAATAACGAATTAAACCAACTCCACACACAAGAAGGGAAATAATCAAGATTAGAGCAGAGGTCAATGAGGTAGAAACTAGAGATACAGTAGAACGTATCAATGAAACTAGAAGCTGGTTTTTTGAAAGAAACAATAAGATCGATAAACCATTGGCCACACTAATCCAAAAGAAAAGAGAGAAAGCCCAAATTAATAAAATTATGAATGAAAAGGGAGAGATCACAACTAACACCAAGGAAGTAGAAACAATAATCAAAAGTTATTATCAACAGTTATATGCCAATAAGTTAAGCAACCTAGATGAAATGGATGCATTCCTGGGAAACTATAAACTCCCAAAATTGAACCAGGGTTTACCTAATTCTAATAAATTCCCCCCTGGATTCCTAATAAACCCAAAGGAATCAATCTCTATAATCTATTTCATGTGGGGAAAAGATAGTTTCAGTGACAGCAATAAGACACTCCTTGCTCCCAAACAATGCTATAGCAGAGCACTTGCTTACACATTTTATGACTTAATTGTCCCAACAAAAATGAAGACAAGTTTATTACTACTAAGTGACAGGGAACATAAACCAGTAGAGAGAAAGTGACCTAATGTCAGAGGTTATACATGAAGTGTGGGGTTGGTTCTCAGCATGAGGCTCCTTCATTGAATCTGATCTATTAGGGAGGACTCCTGAAGCCATTATCCTACCATTGCCCCCTTAGCAAAATAAGTAGCTCATTCCAGGAGCCCAGGAAAATAAGGGGGTTGGCATGAATTTCTTTTATTTTCAATGGTTTGCGGAGGAGAATGTAGGCATAGAACAATTACAAAGCACTCTAGGATGCCTCTGGGGCCTCAAAAGATGAGGGAATATATGTTATGGCAGCAGATCTCAAACTTTTTCCAGGAACTACCTGTACTCTTAAAAGTATCAAAGACCCCAAAGAATGTTTGTTTTTGTTTGTTATATCTATATAATATCTATTTGGTATATCAGTTTAATTTCTATTTTCCATATTAGAAATTAAAACAGAAAAAAAATAAATATTTAACTCATTTAAAAATAACAAGGACAGTAAATCATACTATATGTTAGCATAACACATTTAAGAAAATGACCATTTTCAAAAAAAAAAAGGTTATTTTTTAAAATCTCTTTAATGCTAGGCTTACCAAAAGGCAACTGGATTCACCTTTCTGCTTTTGCATTCAATTTGATATGAAATCACAATCAGATGGGTTGTAAACAATTCCTCCATATGGTCATTAGAACATGAGTGGAAAGGCAGATAATATCTTAGTAGTATCGTGAAAATAGTTGACCTCAGTAACCCATGCTTTGAGAACCAGTGAAATAAAGAGGTATTACAGATTCTCCTCCTAATTTCATTGATGGCAGATTCTAAACAAGACAGTGCTGGAGTCAGTGCTTTATGGCTCTGGGACTATAGCTGACATGTGCAGACACATAAGGCCACCATAACTGTTTTCATTATACAACAGAAGTGACAAGGATGAATAAAAGGAAGTCCTGGGAATGGAAAAGTCTCTATGATACATTAGAGCACACAAGTGTTCCTTGGCAAGATTGTTACTGTTCTGCCCAAACACACTTCTCTGTGGGAGAGCTGAACTTCTTTTCCTTTAAAATTAGATGTGGCCACATGACTTGTCTGAAGCAGTGTGATGTGTGGCATTTCCAGGAAGAAGCTTAAGAGTAGTTTGTTCTTTATCACATTCTTTCCCTCTTGGCAATCACCTGTATTCTATGTGAATATTAGCTGCCCGGTTAGCATGGAGACAAGGATGAGGGCAACACTGATAAGACACAATCTCTAGCTAACCCTTGCTGGACATGTAGCACAAATGAGAAACATTTGTGGTTTTCAGCCATTGAGTTGTTGGAACTGTTTGTTATAACTGCACAATCTAGCTCATCTTGACTGATATAGACACTTCACTTGAAAGGTCAGTCAAAGATGTGGAACACACCATTTAATGGTCATTTATTGTGAGTTTTCTGTGCATTAAACACCGTTCCAGGTACTATGATTACAGATGATACCAGGAACCTGAGACAAAGGTAGAAGCTTACTTAGCTGACTAACCACCCAGGCATCCCAATGGTGCTGGTTTTGTATCGCCCTCGACCCGCAAGGATGACAAGAAGCCCCAGATCAGATGTATCTTCTCTCTTTATTTCTGCAAGTCTACACACTTATATACGTTTACATGACCAATCAGCGAGCAGGGTACAGGAGGGAGCGAATCAGGCTGTGCACCTAAACGAACAACTTCGCTAGCAACCAATGCTGTTTACTTCCTCTTTGGGCATTCTGCTTAGTCTCACGAGGCAATCCTAATCTGGCAACTAGCCAGGCGCCATCTTTTAATGGTGGAGGCCGCCCTGGCCAGGGGCCTGCCTCCGACATCTCCCCCTTTTTTCTTTTATGGCAAGGATCGTGCCTGTCTTAGGTTGTCAGTGGCGGGGAATATCCTTACCTGTCATCAGACGGCAGATATCAATGATCTGCATCCTGTCTTAGGTTGGTATATTTCCCCCACCAATCTTACCCATCGTTGACTACCGATCCAGCATACTTAGCCACACTTGGGGGAATGTTCCAGCCTCGATGGCTAACAAGGCCTGCACCATGGCTTGCTGTTGCCTAGGTTGCTGTCACCTCCAAATTTGCAGTTTTCTTACTAGTAGAATCAAGCCCACTACGAGGATTGTCATCAGACCAATTACCCTAGCCCATTGTTTTGTAAAGGTTAACCCATCTTGCAATGTTTTGATTATCTCTGGGAGGGTTGCAAGCTCAACTCTGGTGTTATTTATCCTTGTTATGCCTAGTAGCAGGTGCTGAGTGTAGTTTTGGAATTCTGTGGATTAATTCCCCCGCAAGTATTGGGAGAGCTGTCGGGAGACATTCTGTAAGTCACTCATATTAGTATAGGCTATGGGAGTTACACAAATTGCCGGGAAGGGTGCTATACATCCCAGTCCCAATAGGGCCCCCAAAATGTCCACTTGTTCTTGAACCAAATCCACTCTCTGGTTGACTATCAGGATTCCTGCTTGCAGATGTGCATTGATCTGACTCTGTGTTTGAAGGGCAGCCACTGTTCCTTCTGCAAGGGTGTTCACAGCTTCCGCAGTGGGTATAGTTGTAGCAAGCGAGACTGCTGCTGCTGCGGCAGCTGCTGTAGATATAGCCAATGCTGTCACAACGGTGGCTGTGATACCAAAATCTCTCTTCTTTCTGGATAGCACCACCGGTAACTTGTCCTCTGGAATGGAAACTGGGATAGGAACATGGGTAGGGATGTTGAAGGCCATGACATTCCAGCACTGGGAAAGACAGCAATTCTTAGTGCAATTTAATGTATCATTCAACTCGCTAGCATTTGTTACGAGGAAAAGGAACAGTGGCGAGATGTATATGGGAGTGGGCTGATAAGTAATATTATTGGGACAAGACACAATAACTGTTGTCTCAAAGGTACTAGAGTAATTTTGTTTATAAGAACAGTTGAGGAATTTGCCACCATTTAACATGGACACTGCTGAGATATCAGTACATGCTCCTAGCAAGTTACAGACCTGCCATGCATCAAAGGGAGAGGAGAGATTGCCTTGCTTAGGATTTTGAAAGGAATAATTGTAACCTGTAAAGGTATTATTTTTATGAGTAGGAAAGCATGGAGTGAGTGTAAAGCTATGCATTTCATTGATGTAAACTGAGCGCAAGGTACTCTGACATCCAGACCACTCCGGTGGCCATACCCTGTTATTGGTGCACCTGGGCAACTTAAAAGGTTGATATGGCCCTGAGGCATTAATAGGTTTCACAGGGGCCAAACCCTGGATCACAAGTGGTCCCATTGAGGTATGTTTAGCAAGCCTTCATCTAGGAAGCATGGAGCCGCCTTTTCCACTGTATTCAAAAAGGCCCAAGCAGTTTTTGCTTTTAGTGGAGTTCCATTAGCTTTCAGCAGGTCTTCTAAAGACCCTTCCAACCGCACTTTAGATATTTCAGATCCCATTATGAACACACAGACAACAGACGCGGACGTTAAAGACACTAACTAGCACATTAACTTTTTACACGCATATACTTCAGTTGACCTTTACTCCTCGCTTTACCGCGGAATTCCCACTTTTGAACGTGGCTAATGTCCCCGCTTTCCTGCGGATTACCTTGCAAGATTCCTTTATTTAGTTCCCGGGTGCCGGCGCCATTTGTCGCCCTCGACCCACAAGGACGACAAGAAGCCCCAGTTCAGATGTATCTTCTCTCTTTATTTCTGCAAGTCTACACACTTATATACGCTTACATGACCAATCAGCGAGCAGGGTACAGGAGGGAGCGAATCAGGCTGTGCACCTAAACGAACAACTTCGCTAGCAACCAATGCTGTTTACTTCCTCTTTGGGCGTGCTTAGTCTCACAAGGCAATCCTAACCTGGCAACTAGCCAGGTGCCATCTTTTAATGGCGGAGGCCACCCTGGCCAGGGGCCTGCCTACGACAGTTTGAAGATAAAGAAAGTGACCATGAGCCAAGGAATGCAGCCTTGATGTCAGAAAAGACAAAGAAAACAGATTCTCCCTTAGAGTTTCAGAGGGAGTGAGTCTGACATCTAGAACTGTAAGAGAATTAATTTTGCTTTAAGCCACCAAGCATATGGCAACTGGTTAAGAAGTTATAAGAAATTCATAAAGCTGGGACAGAGTTGATTAAGAACTAACAGTTACCTCATTGTGGTTGTGATTTGTATTTCCCTGATGCCAAGTGATGTTGAGCATATTTTCATGTGTCTGTTGGCCATTTGTATGTCCTCTCTGGAGAAATGTCTGTTCATGTCTTCTGCCCATTTCTTGACTGGGTTATTTGTTTTGGGGGGTGTTGAGTTTAATATGTTCTTTATAGATTTTGAATACTAGCTTCTTATCTGATAAGACATTTGCAAATATCTTCTCTCATTCTGTATGGCTAAAATTAACAAGTCAGGAAACAACAAATATTGGCAAAGATGTGGAAAAAGGAGAACCCACTTACACTACTTGTTGGGAATGCAAGCTGACACAGCCACTCTGGAAAACAGTATGGTGATTAATCAAAAAGTTAAAAAAAGGGTACCTGGGTGACTCAGTGGGTTAAGCCTCTGCCTTCAGCTGAGGTCATGATCTCAGGGTCCTGGGATCAAGCCCCGCATCCATCTCTCTGCTCAGCAGGGAGCCTGCTTTCCTCTCTCCCTGCCTGCCTGCTCCTCTGCCTACTTGTGATCTCTCACTCTGTCAAATAAATAAATAACATCTTAACAACAACAACAACAAAAGGGTAAAAAGACAGCTACCAGGATTTGCACTACCAGGTATTTACCCAAAAGATCCAAATAGTGATCAAAAGGGACATCTGCAACCCCGATATTTATAGTAGCAATGTCCACAATAACCAAACTATGGAAAGAGCCCAGATGTGTACCAACAGATGAATGCATAAAGAAGATGTGATATATATATATAACATCATATATAGATAGATAGATAGATAGATATATGAGATAGACTATTACTCAGCCATCAAAAACAATGAAATCTTACCATTTGCAATGATGTGGTTGGAACTGGAGCGTATTATGCTAAGTGAAATAAGTCAGTCAGAGAAAGACAATTATCATGTGATTTCACTCATATGTGGAATTTAAAATACAAAACAGAGGAGCATGGGGGAGGGAAGAAAAAATAAAATAAGATAAAATCAAAGAAGGAGACAAAGCCATAAATGACTCTTAACTATAGGAAACAAATGGAGGGCTGCTGGAGGGAAGGAGGGTGAGGTTGTCCTAGATTTAAACCCGTTTTGCCACCTATCAACTGTATGCCTTCAAGAAAATTAACCTAAGACTCCATTTCTTTAGTTGCAAAATTCATTCTATTAATTGCAAGATTATTATAAGTATTGGACATTGCCTGGCATGGTTCTTGGCATGTAAGAAGTGTTCCAAAAATGGTATCCACTTATTCTATGACTTCTTCCCATATACCCCTTTTTTTAAAGCAGAGAGGGTAAGCGTTAATGTCCCTTGGGGGCACAATTGGAAATGTATCTATAAGAGGGAGCTGACCAGACTTCAGCCAGGGCCTAAACTACCTACAAGGGAGTGAGGAAAGTCATAAATGTGCAGGGCCAGATCTTGTTTTTATATAAAATATTGATATTCTGTTCATCATGGACGGTTTTTTTTTTTTTTTTTGCATTGATTCTGACTTCTAAAAATACTGCGTTAAGTATTATTTATCTTAATAACCTACTTTTTTGGCACGCCTTTCCATTTTGTGCCCAAGGTTTCGTTCACCCAGCTCTAGTCCTGCTCTTCCCACAGCACTTTGTGCTGGTCACACCACCATCTAGGTCTTAGACTAGCGCAGGTGAAGAAGTCCATAAAAAAGACCCAAGATCTTCATCATTTTTTTCCTTAAATCTTTTCAGTGTTCCAAGACTCATTGTTTATGCACCACACCCCGTGCTCCATGTAATATGTGTGCTCTTTAATACCCACCACCAGGCTCACCCATCCCCCCACACCCTCCCTTCCAAAAGCCTAGGTTTGTTTCTCAAAGCCCAGTCTCTCATGGTTGGTCTCCCCCTCCAATTTCCCCCAATTTACTTTTCCTTTCCTTCTCCTAATAGCCTCCATGTTATTCCTTATACTCCACAATAAGTGAAACGATATGATAATTGACTCTCTCGGCCTGACTCATTTCATTCAGCATATCTCCTCCAGCTGACTTTGACCTAGCCTCCCCAAGTCCTAGAATGCATACTAGCGAGGGAAGGAGAAGAAGTGGACTACAACTTCCAGAATGCCCCACGGCACAGCGCCCTCGCTGGATTGGCTGCGCGAGCCCCGCCCCCGCCCCGCCCCTACCGCGAGGCCCTAGGGCACCGAGCCCAGGTCTAAAGCGCTTCCGAAGCCGGCTACCCAGTGGAATTTCGCCTGGCCCCCGGACTTCATGGCGGCGAGGCCCGTGTCCCGGATGCTGCAGCGGGTGCTGAGGTCCGGCCTCCGGAGCTGCAGCTCCGGGGCTCCAGTGACGCAGCACCGCCCCGGGGAGCCCCCCCAAACTGCTGCGGAGGTGAGCCCGCCCACATCCACACCTTCCCCGGGAAAGGGCGACCGGCCATCTGACCCTCACGCCGCCGAGAAGCACCCAGGCGGGGCTGCGACGGCGGCTTCTGGGAGGGACCCCCTCAGCGCTTCCTTGGGGGTGGGGAAAGGTGTGGAGGGATACTCTCTAAGCTGTCCAGTCTCACCTGATACCCAAGGGACGGGCGCTCCTTGGGGTGCTGCTTAACCAACCACCTTCCTGCCCACCCAGCCATGCAACCCCCTTCCAGGTCTGAGTGACTACCGGAGATGGGGAGCAGGCAGGTAGGACTCTGGGTCCGGTGAGTTGTTAACTGAACCCCTTCACAGCCTTGCCTCACCCCCCCTGTTTCTTGAACACTTTCCTCTTTCCTCCACAGTGGAGGCTGTGTGTGTGTGACCGGGTGTTCTTGTGACACCCTGCTTCATAGTGTGACAGTGGTTAAAAATGTCACCTTGGTGCCACCAGTAGTCACTGGTCACGTCTGTATTTACAGGGCTCTGTGACTTGTCCTTCACACTTTCAGTTTCATCTTCATGCCCCTTAGGAAGGCTCAACCTCATTCTTGAGCAGAAGGGAGCAGGATCCCCGTCCAGATGAGGAACTCAGTTTTCCTGAAGGTTTGGGATAGGCCCCTTCAAGTGCTTAATAGCGTTCCACAGAGTGATTCATGTCATAACAAGTTTTTTTAAGTTTGGTGTTCTTTTGCCCATGTGGTCAGGAAATAATTTGGGGAGAAGCCTCTCTTTTTCATTTTCTCGACCTGCCCGGTCATTCTTTTCCCATTTCTTAGCATAAGACTTCACACCCTGGGAATCATCAGATCATATGCCCCCACACCCTCAGGGGGAGGGCATTGGTCTAACTTGCTTTCCTGGAGTCTGATCCTTTCTGGATCTTCAGATAATCAGGCCTCATTGCTGCGAAATGAAATTTTTCAGTTTCCTTGAACTGCGAACTTTATTGAGGGGAAAAGTAGGAATGCAAGGATTGGTGAGAGAGCTTTAAAGAGTTCAGGGACAGGGAAGTTTCTTCTTCCTCATGCCCCTAATTTCCTTTAGGAAGGGATCCATGCCAAGTGACAGATCTCTCTTTCTCTCTCTCCCTCTCTCTCTCTCTCTTTTTTTTTTTTTTTTTTAAGATTTTACTTATTTGTCAGCTAGAAAGCACAAGCAGGGGGAGCAGCAGGCAGAGGGAGAAGCAAGATCTCTGCTGAGCAGGGAGCCCGATGCAGGACTTGATCCCAGGACCCCAAGATCATGACCTGAGCTGAAGGCACCAACTGAGCCACCCAGGTGTCTCCGTACTTGGTCTCTTTTAGTCCTCACGGTAAACCACGTGAGGTCAAGAGTTTGTATTTTCAGGTGAGGAAGCTCACTGAAATTAACTTCCTGGAGTCACAGAGCTGAAAATAATGGAGCAGTAACTCAAACTCTAGCACCTGTGCTCCCTACTCTTCCTTTCACGTAGAGTAGGATGAGAGGCACCCCCACCCTTTCCTTTACCCTGTAAAGGGAAGTGTAACTAGCAGCGAAGAACACAGATTCTAGAGCAGGATGCCAGCTTGGGAAGCCCAGCCTTACCACTGAGTAGGTGTATGAACTTCAGCAAGTCCCTTTGCCTCCCAGTGCTTCAGTCTTCTCATCTATAAAATGGGAATATGTGTCTACTTCATAGTCCTAGAGATTGAGAGAATTAGTATATGTTGATATGTGTACTTAGAACAAAGCTTGACACACATACGTGCTGTGTTATGTACATATTTGTTGTAATTACTGTCAGTCTTGCCACCATGGACACATGATGTGTCCCACAAGCCCCCTCCCCCTGGACACTCAGGATAGCCACTCTGAACTCTCTGGTTCTAGACCTCCTATGCCCGACACTCCCTATTAGGGTTATCCTCAGCAGGCGGATTGCTCCTCGAGTGCCGGGTGCTCTCCCACCTTTCTAGGTATTTCTGCAAGGTGCTGAACATGGTACTCTGCAGGCAGTGGGGTCAGCAGATGTTTTTGGCTGTTTGAAACTCACCTGGTAAGGGGGGACACATGGAATGGTAGAACATTGCCCAGGAATTCCCAGGTTTTCACCTTCACTCTGTCTCCAGTTTTACTTTGCTCTGGGGCTGTCACTTTCCCTCTCCAGCCAGAGGGCTGAACCAGCCCATATTTACACCATGAGGGAGGGCACAGAATGTCTTTAAGAAAATCTCCTAAGGTGAGGCAAATCTGGAGATCTTTTTTTTTTTTTTTTTAAAGATTATTTATTTATTTATTTATTTGACAGAGATCACAAGTGGGCGGGTCGGGGGGGGGGGGGGGGGGAAGAAGCAGGCCCCCTGCTGAGCAGAGCCCCCCCCCCCCCGCCCCAAAGTGGGGCTCGATCCCAGGACCCTGGGATCATGACCTGAGCCCAAAGCAGAGGCTTAACCTACTGAGCCACCGAGGTGCCCTGGATCTAGAGATCTCTATGGTCAGCTTCTTCACAGAACTTGCCAGCTGGCAAGAGCAGGAATGGGGCATTGGGAACCCCTGTCCTCACCTCCCATCCTGCAGGGTGCCTTTCCTTCCACCCTGAGAAGTGTTTGGAGAGACAGAGCGAGAAGCCACCGAGTATTGTCTGTTTGTGTTTCAAGGTGGGGGTGTGAGAAATGTGAGGTGTGGAATGGGAGCTGGCTGTGAGGACAGTGGAAAGTGAGCCTTGGGCTTGGTCCAAGGATGGGTTGAGCGACTTTTACAGGTGGAAAGGGGAGGTGGTGGGGTGTGAGTTAAGTGGGGAAGTGGTTGGGGAGACACAACTACTGGCTGTCCTGATTGGGGTGACCCACATAACCTCTGCAGGGCTTACCCCAGCCCAGAAGCATGACACCCTTCTTTCTTCTTCCCAGGATCCATGCGGGCTTTGTTGGGACCACAGGGGTTAGCCTCAGGTCCTGGGCCTGTTGCTTTAGGACGGGCAGGGCAGAGAGAGGGTGGTTTTCTGCAGGACAGAGACACCCAGTATTCAGAGGGTCACAGTGAACAAATATTGGAGAAGGGGTGTTATGAAGGAAGGAAGTGGGTGTAGGAGAAGGTGGGAGGAGACAGTAGGCCTGGCCTGGGACAATGACGCACAAAGGGAAAGAAGTTCCAATCTAAGTGTGACTGTCGGTGCTGGGAGCCTGAGGTGTAAAGACCCCACACTTAGGGAGGGATGGAGGAAGAGGGGGGATCCAGACCTCAGGCTAGGCACCTTGCTGGGTCTTCTTGTTTAACAGAGATGCTTTTCAAGGCACCCAAGTACATCCTCCCAAATAGCAAGGATCCCAAATCAGAGCCACTGATATCTGAGTTTGGAATGTATTCTTTTTCTCCTGTATAACCCTATTTATGATACTCTAGAACTGTTTGGGGGCTGGCCTTTATCATTCAAACCAAATCCCAGAGTTCGTGACTATTCGGAGGGCAGCATCCCTCCCTTAACTGACTCCTTTGCACCACCCTTGCCCACCCCGACCCCGTGCCCCAGTCCGCACTGGGCAGGTAGAAAAGACACATTCAGTAGCAGGTGGCAGGCTTCCTTGTGCCTGGTCATCTGTGGTCCTGGAGGAGTGCAGGATCCACTTGCCCTGCTTTGGGGGGGGGGGTGTGACAGCAGGTCTGAAACCCCAGCCTTGGCCCATCTGCCATTAAGTAGGGCTGGGCCTTGCGGGACTGACTCGGGGAGCCGGCAAGTGCGGGAAAATGAGTCACAGCACACAACTAGTGCTCCTCCACAAATATGTATGTCATAAATAGATGGATATAGATAGGAATTCTGTTCAGAAAACTTACTGAATACCTGCTCTGTGCTACAACTCTTCCAGCTGAGTCTGGGAGAATTATTTTCCACCCTTTGTGGATGAGGAAACTAAGACTTAAAGAATTTGGGTGATTTGCTCAACAGCTACTTAGTAATAAAGCCGAGCTTGAAATTCAGGTTTACCGACTCCCAGAGCCTATGCTCTGAACCACAACAACCAGCCCTGGATTAAAATAGTTCCTGATCTGGGTGTCGCTGGGCCAGTGGTTCTCAGCCAAACTGCAGGCTGAAGAGCTGAGACGTGAAAAAAAAAAAAAATAAAAACAAAACAACTCAGGACCCTATCGCAGAGCAATGGAGTCAGAATCTTTGGAGTGGGGCTCTCCAGCCTCAGCACTTCTTAGAAATACTGCTGGCAATTTTGATGTGTAAACCTTTGAGAGCCACTGTCCTAGGCAAAACCATTTTGACAGTAGAGACCACCCCGGAAATGAAGGATGACCCCAGTGTGACTAGTTTTGCATACACCACTTTTCTCTTCCAATTAGTCCACTGACACAGTGACATACCTGACATACCGTGTAGACTCCAGGATTCTGAATCAGGCTGGGGGGCTCCCCACATGGGGTGGTGGGGGATGGGTAGGCAACAGCCTAGTCGAGGCTGGGCTCTGAGGCTATGAGCTGCTTCTGACATGTCCCAGCCCTTCTTGGGTGAGAGGCATCTCTGTCCACCCTGCCCAGTCATGCCTTCTGGATCCAGGGTTCCTCTGACTGGTGCTGATACTTTTTTCCTGCAGGAGGGTTAAAGGAAAGGCAGATGGAAGAATGAAAGTAGGACATGCAGTGCTGGAGGAGAGAAGAGGCAGGGGTGACATCACAGTGAGGAGTTTGCAAGGCTGGCGGGGTGAGAGACTGTGTGTATGCGTGCGAGCGAGCGTGTGTCCTCCTGCCAGTACCGAGTCTGCTGAATCTAGATAAAGTCACTCCAGGTCTCAGCGGTGAAATCCAGCATCCTCCCTGCCCCCACTGAGGGCCACAACAAGAGATTCTGATTGGGAGTTCCTCTGGTGCCCGTTACTCTGCTTGCTCCCTGGTTTTTGCTGAGTCATGCTCCTTGGTCCTCTCACTTGCTCCCAGTTGGTACACTTTGACTCCCCCACCCAGCCAACAACCCCCGGTATGTTTAGATTGGGGTGAGAGCGACTCCTGAGGGGCAGGGATCCTGAGTGACTGACAGATTCCTAAGTTGCAAAGAACTGTTGAAGGATTGGGGCAACTCTGCTGGAAACTCAGGCTTCCAGTTATCTGATCTCTTGGACTGCAGTGGCCAGTGGGGCTCCCGTCTGTCTTGTCCTCTGCCCCACCCCCAAAGCTACAGGCGGAAAGGCAGTGGGGTGAGTTGGGAGGTAGGAAGAAGCACTGTTAGGATTGTAACAGACAGCAGTTTGGAGAAGTGAGTCCTGCTTGCTTGTCATGGGACTATAAGCACTTTCTTGGAGATTAAGGGGGATACTGGTCTTGGGTGAGCAGAGTGAGGTCACTTAGGCACCCAGGAAAATCCTGGAAGCACGCCCCATATATGTTCACTCCTGTCCCTTTTATCTCCTGAGTCAGTGGCCCTTGACCCTGGATGTACCTTAGATTCACCTAGACAGACTTAAAATGTGAGTGCTCAGAGATCCAAATTCAGTTGCTTTCCAGTGCAAGTCATTTCTTAAGCTGCCAGGTGTTTCTGACTTGCAGCCCAGGTGGAGGAAGTCCCTGAAGTGGGGCCCAAGGCCTTCTCCTCTCTTAGGTTACAAGATCACAATAATCCTAGGTGTTTACTTGCCAGCTTCCTGACCCCCTTCCCTTCGCTTACCCAAGGCCATAGCTGTGTTCTTATTTTACAGCGGGGAAGGCAGGCCTGGAGAAGTGAGGGAACTTTCTCAGGATGTCAGGTCACACCTGACCCCGTATCCAGTCCAGAGCCCTGTCCGAAGACCTCAGGAGCGACCTCATGATCGACCTCATGATTTCTTTGTTATAAAGATTCTAAAGAAAGGACTTCTCCCCTATACTGCACTATACTGTGTTCCTTCTTGGATTCGCCTTTTGCAGTGAGAGGGAGGAATTTAGATCTTGGACTCAAAAGACCTGGATTTGAATTCTGGTTCTGCCAGTGGTATTCTTGAACCCCATCCAAGCTTAAGTTATGGTAATCCCTTATGGGGTAGGTGTGGGAATGGAACAGAGAACATTCTTTTTCTTTTTTTTTTCCTTTTTTTTTTTTTTTTAAACAGAGAACATTCTTTGGTAACTTAAAGGTGTTTTGTAAATGTTGCTTCTGTGGAGCAATGACCTCATCAGCATCTGTTGTGACTGGGGTTGTATGCTCAGGGCAGGAGCTCAGGCTAGATCAGACTTGGGGAAATGCAAGGGTTGGCTGTCTCCTTTCCTCCTTTCTCTCCCCCTGGGAGGAGTTTGGGTGAACCTTGCAGGGAGGCTCCAGGATTCTCCTCCCTCTGAGCCCCCAGACAGTGTTTAATCCTTCCTTCCAGCAATGGGTGAGGTGAAGGATGAAGCCTAGTAATGATCTTTGCAGGGGGTTAGTGGGCGATCGTCTGGGCCCCTCCCTTCTACCTTTTGAGAGGCTGGCAGTCTCGTTCCTTCTGCAGGCTTCCCTGGTTGTGCTGTCCTTGCCCCAAAAGCCTTCTGCATGAGGGGAGCCCCTGCAGCTCGGTGTGGTCCTCAGCAGCTCCCAGTGGCTTATTGGGTCTTCCTGGGCAGTGCTGAGGTCCCAGGGAGCCCAGTGGACGGGGGAGTAGTTACGGGGAGTCAGCTTGTGTGACACCCACCCCCCGAGTTAGTGAGTTGGCTTTGAGTTCTTTCCGTTTCCTATAGTTAAGGGAGGGAATGGGAGGTCTGGGTTGGAGAAGTGGCTCGCCGTGTCCCAGGCAGCCACCATCCTGCTCAGTTATCTGCTTCCTCTCTCCTTTCTGGACACGTTTGCCAGCTGGCATTGTTACCAGGTGCTGAGTGGCGTGTTCTCTCCCACTGGCCCATCCAAGAAATACTGGAGATGCTTGTTCCTGGACAGGCTTCCTTTGAAGGAGGGGGGTTGGGCAGTAGAATGGTAATAGGGAGAGAAAGGGGGTGGGGGTAGGGTGCTGGCAGCTGTGTTCCTATAGAGGTCCTGCTCCCTGGGGCTGAGCTGGGGCCTTGGGGACAGGTTCTAACCTTTAGGCCTGTACCCCAGTCTGTGAATGAGAGGGAGAATCTCAGCTCCCCTAGGACTGCGGAGATGAGGGTGGGGGAGGGGATGCCTGATAGGAGGGGGCTTATGTCCTGGAGGTGGTGGGCTCTCCATGCCCATTTCCCCCAGTCAGGGCCCAGAGGTCCACGTTTCCTCTGCCTGACACTGCAGGAGTTGTCCAGGAGGAGACAGTTCCTGCGGGAGCACGCGGCCCCCTTCTCCGCCTTCCTCACTGACAGCTTTGGCCGGCAACATAGCTACCTGCGGATCTCCCTCACCGAGAAGTGCAACCTCAGATGTGAGTTCCCTCCCTGGGCCCCTGTTCCCTTGCTGAGGCAGCTTGTGAAATCTCGCCACATCCAGGAAGCCTCCTCATCCCTCCCCATTCCCTTCCCAGTGTCTCCTCCCAACCCCTCTTCCCTGCTTGCCGGGTGGGGTGGTAGGTCAAGATAAGGGTCAAGGTTGACTTTTAGGATCCTGGGAGCTGGGTTCTACTTGGAACTAGATTTGAAAACAGAACTGCAGTGGAGATTGGTCCTAAATCTCAGTCTTCAGGGCTCTTCCTTCTTTCCTCCTGTTTCCCATGGTTCCCAGCTTTTAGGATGTGGCCAGGGGCAGGAGTGAGGATGCTGGACACCGCTGACACATGAGGTACACAGCAGTGCCGGCCGCACTGCCAGCCACTGAGACACCCAGGCCTGTGACAGAAGTTGCTATGGCCCAGGCTAATACACTGAGTATTCATTATTCATTTCGTAATCGTTTATGGAGTGCTTTGGAGGTGTAGCTGCTGCTGGAGGGACTTCCAAAATTTCTCTGTCTCCCTCTCTCCTGCTTTCCATGGTTGCTCCCAATAAGAAATGTGTTTACTTCATGGCCCAATAAAGATATGCACGTCTATAGTAAACGTTTAGCCAAACAATACTCACTGCATGCAGTTCTGATGTTCTTTAGCTATTCTATTCTATCTTTAAAGACTAATTCTGGACCCTTTACTAATTTGACTAAATAACCCTATACTAGATCTTGACCCAGTCCTTGATAAACTCCCATGGGAGCTGATGGGAGGGCATGGTGCCCCCTTAACCTGCCAGAGCTCCCCTCATTTGCCCCATTCTGCCTCCCCTGAGCAAGTAGTACCTCAGTTTTCCCAACCTGTGAAATGGGACTAATTATCTGAAATAGACTGGACATGAGGGCACTTGTCACTACAGAGGAGTGTGACTTTCCACGGGTCAGAGAGTACCTCCCAGCCTCATGACCCAAACACATAGGGGTCACTATTTGCCGCACCGGATGAAATGAAAGAGGGTGACCAGTGCCAGAAGGAATGGGCTGAAGGCCAGGCAGACCCTGCTTAGCCGCCCCCCACACTGAGGGAATCAGTGTTTTGACATCCCCCACCTCAGGCCGGGTTCTGCTCTCTGCCTGATTCATCCTCTTTAACCCATTCCTTCAGCCTCCCCTCTGAGGGAAGAGGTGGTGTTCGTGTGTCACAGGTGAGAAAGGCAAGGCCTGGTGAGACTCTGTAGCATTTGTACCCACTCAGATTTGGCAAGCTCGTTCCTCACCATCCAGGTGGGGTTCAGGAGAGACTTCTGTCCTGGTAGGGAAGTGGGGGTCTGGAAGCCCCGTGGGCCCCAGTGCTATGGTCATGGCTTACCTCTGCAGCCCCTCCCTTCCTCAGGTCAGTACTGCATGCCCGAGGAGGGCGTCCCACTGACCCCCAAGGCCGACCTGTTGACCACAGAGGAGATCCTCACCCTCGCACGGCTCTTTGTGAAGGAAGGTATAGACAAGATCCGGCTTACGGGGGGAGAGCCGCTCATCCGGCCAGACGTGGTGGACATAGTGGGTAAGTTTGACAAAAGCCGTGGCCACTTCTCCAGCTCGCACTGTATCCAGCTGGATTTCAGTGTTCATATCAGCGGCTGACGTCCATTCCGAACATAATGCTCACTTGGCCCTACTGCCCTCTGAAACTGTCATTATTCCCATCTTGTTAGGAAATGAGGCCCCAAAGTTCAGTGATTTGCTTGCAGACCTGTTAAGTGCCAGAGCCAGTGGTTTGCCCTCGCATTTAGGCTAAAGTCCTCACCGGGGCCTTGAGGACCATGTGGTCTGGCTCTTGCTGACCTCTGGGACCTCTCGCCTGCCTTCTGCCTCTGTCCCGCCCCTCCGTGCACACCCCCACACCTTTGGACTCACTCTTCCCCTTGCTGGGAGCAGAGGGCACACTGCCTGACTCGTTCAGGTCTCTGTACACATGTCCTTTCCCTAAGGAGGCCTCCTTGACCACTCTTTCCAAAGTACATCCCCACACCCACACCCCAGCCACTCTCTGTCCCAGATGTTGGCAAGCTAGAGTCCACAGGCCTAATCTGGGCCACCACCTGGTTTTGTATGGCCTGCAGACTAAGAATGGTTTTTATATTGCTAAAGGATTAAAAATCAATCAAAAGAAAATAGCATTTTGTGACACAGGAAAGTTATATGAAATCAGAAATTCACTGTTTGCTAATAAAATTTTATTAGAACGTAGCTGCACCCGTTCATTTACGTATTTCCCAGGGCTGCTTTTGCAGAGCTGAACAGTTGCCACAAAGACCATGTGGCCAGCAAAGCCAAAGTAGTAACTGTCTGGCCTTTTGCAGAAAAAGTGTGGCTGCCGCTACTCTATCCCCTTGTTCTTCCTTATTTTTTCTTCATAGCATTTGTCTCATCTGTGGTTACGTTACTTGATTCTATGTTTATGTTTCCTTTGTACTGTCTCTCCCTCCCAATAACTGGCATGAAAGCTCTGGGAGCCGAGGCAGCTTTGGTTCCCAGCCGCGTTCCCAGCATGTGGGCACATGCCTGACACGTAGCTGGTGCTCGCTGAGACTTGTTGGTTTGATGTGTGATCTCTCAAGTAGAACATTCCTGCGTGCGAATGTCGGCTGTGCCTCTTACTAGTAGCATACCTTTGGGCAAGTTTTTTTTTTTCTTTCTTTTTAAGATTTTTAGTTATTTATTTACTTGAGAAAGAGAAAGAGAGAAAGCATGAGCCCAAGCAGGAGCGGAGGCAGGAATGGCAGAGGGAGAGGGAGAAGCAAACTCCCCGCTGAGCAGGGAGCCTGCAGGGGGCTCCATCCCAGGACCCTGAGATCAGGACCTGAGCTGAAGGCAGACGCTTAACCGACTGAGACACCCAGGGGCCCCTGCACAACCTTTTTAAAAATCCATTCTAAGTCCCCAGGCAGAGATAAAGTTTACCTGAGCAGGAAATGAGCAGAAGCGCCTAACACATGGCAAAGTGCTCTGTAAGGGGTTACCCGGGAAGGCCTCTTGCCATGCCTTGCTTCTGAGCCCCAAGGTCAGGCATGAAGAGACCTTAAGCTTCTATAGTTGTAGATGATGAGATCAGAGGAAAATAAGGCTCCCAGTTCTCAGATCCGAGCCCCCACCCTTGCTGCCCTGGGTGGGATCTCCCAGGCATCCGGTCTCTGCCTCATTTGCCGGTTCAGTGAATGTTCTCTGGAGGCTTCTTACGTGGCTGGTACTGTGCTGGAGGCACAGAGGTGAATAAGCTGCAGACCCGGCCATTGATGATCCACAGCCCATTGGTGGAAACAGCCACCAGAGCCAATGTCTGATAAGGACAGAGCATGAGGGACCCAGGTACCCTGCAAGCCTAGGGGAGGTACCCCTGACAGTCTTTTCTTCCCTCCTTCCCCATGGCCAGCTGACTCCAGCTGCCACTGGTTACGTGCCCTGGGATCCTGCCGTCATTCCTGTGCTAGAGGAGCTGGCCCAACGGAGCTGACCCCCTGTTCCAGAGGGCCCCTCAGAGCTGAAAACAGCCTGGGTTCCAGGAAAGAGCTGAACCTGCTGAGCCCCGCTGACTGCCAGGCCCCACCCCCTGATTCAGGCTGCATCATCTGCCTTTTGGCATGGGTCCTGTCTTAAACCCCTGCGTTCCATCCCATGGTCTGCGGGAGAGCAGAGCGGGTGGGGATCACTGCTGGTCAGAGGGAGGACTGAGTACAGACACAAGGACACAGGCCTTTCCATAGTAGCCACCGACCTGCATAGTGGCAGGAATAGAAGCCAGGAACGTTGGCAGCCCCGTTCGCACTCTGCTATTGCCCAGCCAGGGGAACATGTGCAGATTCCTTCCCCACTCTGAACCTCAGTGTCCTCATCTGTTCAGTGGCCCCTTCAAGGGCCTTTTGTGCTGTGCTGGCCCATGGTTTATGGGTCCTGGCTGACCAATAAGAGTTGATCTGCATGTAGATGTTAGGTAGGATAAGGCCCCAACTGCAGTAACCTCAAGTGGGATTTATCCCCCCTTCAAGAGTGCTGGTTAAGGGGGAAAGACAGGCCTCCCGTTCCTCCCAGTGCTGCAAAAGATGACAGCTGCTAGGCCGCTGACCGCTGTGGCGCTGAGCTTGCTAATATCTGGACATCTCTGAGCCTGGCTCCTTTGGTCTTCCCCAGAGACAGTTCCTCAGAGCAAAGCTGCCCTGAAGGGCAGGGCAGGTAGGTGCCAGTGGGGAAGCAGGGCTAAGGGGTGGGGAGGGACTAGCCCTCCAAGCTGGGATGCTTACCAATCCTTGTCCCCACCCTCAGGTGGGAGTAACAAAGGACCCCACCCAGGGGAGCAGAGCAAAAGCATTGCATGTTTGGGGGAGCCTGCTGTCTTGATTACTTCGGATCCCTGCCCGAACCCTGGTGCAGCAGAATTCCCGAGTGGAAGCCCACTCTGGGTCCCTATCTGCCATGACCTTGATCCCCCTGGGCCAACCCAAACTCCTCACTGCTCCTCCCTGCCAGCTTGTGTGTGCAGGAGTTCCTCTACCCCTTCTTTTGAAGCGGACCTTTCTGGAGTAGGACAGGCCACCAGAAATCTTCTGGCTGGTGGCATCGCTTGCTCTCAGTGCTGTGCGACAGGGTGACTGGTGCTCACACGCAACCTTGGGCACTTGGTGTGTGGCTGCGGTGGGATTGTAACTGAGTGGATGTAACTCATTATGTTTTAATTAGTTGAAATTGCCGCACATGGCCAATGGCCATGCTGTTGGACAGTGAAGTTGCGGCATTTTTGCATTTATCATTGCATATCTCATTTTTAAAAATGTTTTTGGATTTGATGAGGATCCTGCCCGGTGTCTTTCAGGGCTTCCCCTTTCCATCCAACCAAACTTCGCACAGGTCCTCCTGAGCTGCAGTCTGCTTATGTGAGGCTAGCACCCTTTATCCTGCTGGAGAGCATCTGGACTGTCCCCAGTGTTTCGATGTTTCAGGCAGCACTGTTTGGAACATTTTCATTCTGGCTCGCGTGTCCCGGAGTGCACTTCCTGTGGGAGGGGAACTGTTGCCTGGTAGGATGGGTGAATGTTTAACTTTGGAAAACAATTTGGTGTTATCTTACAAAGAGTTCCTTCCAGCTTCCTCTGACCCAAGTCCTCCTCTGCACTCAGTATTCTTATTCTGGATTTTTGCCAGTTGAACAAGGATGAAATGGTATTTTATTTGGTCTTAATTTTTTTTTTAAATTGGTCTTAATTTTTATTTCCCTGTTTAAGAATGAGGTCAAGCATCTCTCAACATGTGGATCAGCTCCAAATATCATTTTTCTTTCCTGTGTAATACCACCTTGTGTCTTCTGCCCCTGTTTCTCTTCTTCCTGTTTTTCTTTCATATTGGTGTGGTAAAAGTTCTTAGGTTGCAAATGTCTCTTTCCAGTTGGACAAAATAAGCAACATTTTGTATAAGAATTCTTTTCATCAAAAGTGGTTGTTCAGTGGATCCCTTTTGTCCTTTATAGTCAATGCTTTTTATGTCTTTTTAAGGAAACACCTCACCCAAGGTCAGAACAGCTCCCTCTGTTTCCACCAAAACAGTTAAAATTCTGCCTTTTGAGCCTGGCAGTGGGTATTAAGGAGGGCACGTATTGCATGGAGCACTGAGTGTGGTGCATAAACAATGAATCTTGGAACACTGAAAAAAAAAAATTAAATCAAGTAAATAAATAAATAAATGGAATTTTGCTTTTTGCTTATCTAAGTCCTCAGTTCATCTGTGGCCAGTTTTTGGTAACCCAATTTCATTTTTTTTCCCCCATGTGATAGTCTCATTTTCTCTGCATTCTGCACCTTCTTACTGAAGCCTCTGGCTCCTCAGTAAATCTGCCATATGTGCATTTGTGTGTTGGGTGCTGTTCTATTGGTTGGCTCGTCTCTCTCCATGCCAGTATCACATGCCTCAATCACTGTAGCTTCACAGTAAGGCCACTATCTGCTCAAGCAAATTCTTTTTAGTCTTTAGCAGTGTTTTAGCTATGATTTGTCCATGGACATTTTAGAATCAGCTTAGTACGTTCCATGGAAAATTCTGTTTGGATTCTTTTTTTTTTTTTTTATTGTGTTAAAATACACATAGCATAAAATCTACCAACTTAACATTTTTCTTTTTCCTTTGGAGAGGAAAAGCGCACCCATGTGTGTTGACATGTACATATGAGTATGCCAGGTGCATTCAAAGGAAATGGAGAGAGAATGTTAAGCAGGCTCCACATCCAGAGCAGGGGGGTTTGCGATCCTGACCTGAGCTGAAATCAAGAGTTGGATGCTTAACCAACTGAGCCCCTTAGGCACCCCTATTTTAACCATTTTTAAGCAAATAGTTCAGTGGTACTAAGTACATCATACTGTTGTGCACCATTCCACCATCAATACCCGTAACTTTTCATCTTGTAAATCTGAAACTCTCTAACTATTTAAAAATAATTAACTATTTAAAAATAATTTCCATTCTCCACTCTCCCCAGCCCCTTGCAAACACCATTATGTTTTGTCTTTATGAGTTGAGCTACCCTAAGAATTTCATGTTAAGTGGAATCGTGCAGGATTTGTCTTTTTGTCTCTGACTTATTTCATTTAGAATAGCGTCCTCAAGGTTCATTCATGTTATAGCCTATTGCAGCATTTCTTTTTAAAGCTGAATAATATTTATGTATATACCATGTTTTGATAATCCAATCATTGGTCAACTTGGGTTGCTTCCACCATAATGCTGCTATGAACAGGTGTGTAGAAATCTCTTCGAAATTCTGCTTTTAGAAAGATTGTGGAAGTGGAATTGCTGGGTCAGATGGTAATTCTATTTTTAATTTTTGGGGGAATACCCATACTGTTTTCCACAGCAGCTGTATCATTTTACATTCCCACCAACGGTGCACAAGGTTCTACTCCCCACATCCTCACTAACACTTGTTTTTCTGTTTTTGTTTTGTTTTATTTTGTTTTTTGATAGTAGGATGTGGGGTGGTATTTCACTGTAATTTCTATTTGTATTTCCCTAATAACTAGTAATGTTGAGCATCTTTTTATATGCTTATTGGCCATTCTTATATCGTCTTTGGAGAAATGTCTATTCACATCCTTTACCCATTTTTGAATTGGGTTGTTTGGTTGTTGTTGAATTTTAGAAATTCTCTTATATTCTGGATATTAACCCTTTATCAGATACATGATTTAGAAATATTTTCTCCTATTCTGTGTTTGCCCTGTAGATCGTGTCTTTTGATGTACAATTTTTTTTTTTAAAGATTTTTATTTATTTCATTTGACAGAGAGAGAGATCACAAGTAGGCAGAGAGGCAGGCAGAGACAGAGGGGGAAGCAGGCTCCCTGCTGAGCAGAGGGCCCGATGCGGGGCTCGATCCCAGAACACTGAGATCATGACCTGAGCCGAAGGCAGCGGCTTAATCCACTGAGCCACCCAGCCATCCACTGTACAAATTTTTAAATATTCCTGAAGTCCAATTTGTCTATTTTGTTTTTGCGTATGCCTTTGGTGCCACATCCAAGAAATCAGTGCCAAATCTAGTGTCACAGCTTTTATACTATGATTTCTTTCAAGAGTTTTATTGTTTGAGGACTTATATTTCAGTCCTTGAGCTATTTCAAGTTAATTTTGAATAAGATGTTTGGTAAGGGTACAACTTCATTCTTTGGCACATAAGTATCCAATTTTCCTAGCACCATTTGTTGAAAACACTGTTCTTCCCATTCCTTTTTTTTTTTTTTTAAGATTTTATTTATTTTTTATTTGACAGACAGAGATTTCAGATAGGCAGAGAGGCAGGCAGAGAGGAAGTGAAGCAGGCTCCCCACTGAACAGAGAGCCCGGTGCAGGGCTTGATCCCAGGACCCCAGGATCATGACCTGAGCTGAAGGCAGAGGCTTTAACCCACTGAGCCACCCAGGTGCCCCTCCCTTTTGAATGGTCTAGGTACCCTTAAAATCATTTGACCATACATTCAGGGATTTATTTCTGGACTGTATTTCATCAGTGTGTATATCTATGCCAGTTCGACCCTGTTTCAATTACTGTAGCTTCATGATAGGTTTTGAAACCAGGGAAGTGTGAGTCTTCCGTTTGTTCTTCCTTTTCAAGATTGTTTTGGCTATTTGGACTTTCTTGAGATTCCATATGAATTTTAGGGTGTTTTTTTCTATTTCCATAAAAAAATGCCATTGGCTTTTGATAGATATTGCAATGAATCCTTAGGTTTTTAAAGGGAGTATTGTCAAATTAATGATATTGTCTTCCAATCCATCATGCATGTCCATTTAACTTTCATTTCTCTTGGCATTGTTTTGTAGTTGTCATTGTAGGAAACTTTCACCTCCTTGGTTAAGTTAATTCCTAAGTCTTTTATTCTTTTGGATGTTGTAAATGGAATTATTTTTGTAGTTTTAAGAGGGTTCATTGCTTATATATCTGTTGGGATTTTAATTACATTAAACCCATATATCAAATTGTTGAGAATTGGCATCTTTTTTGTTCATACCCCCACCTTGTCACAGCCATCTACTTCCTTTGCCCTTCTCTTTGCTCTAGGTGGCTGACACTTGGGGTCATCCATGGTGACCTTGCCTATTGGGTTTCTGATGCATTTAAGTTTCTGCCCTGGTTTTTGACAGAGGCTGAATTCTCTCCAGAACTAAAACTCCCATAGGGGATCCTTGCCCCCATGGTGACTTAGTTGGATTCCTAAATTAATTTTTCCTCCATGTGCCTTTGGCCCTAGGTATGGTAATGGATCCCCAATGGTGCTAGTCTGAGTGCTATGCTATTCATTGTTGGAGCTTTTAGTTCTGTCCATACTGGGACAAATAGTTCTTTCATTAACTTCTTCATTTTAACCATCGGGATTAATCCTGTTTTATGCCAAGACCCTGATGGATAGTGTCTTTTTTTAAATTACATTTTCTAATTGTTTTTGATATATTATAGCATTGATAGGAAACTTAGGAAAATATGTTTAAATTCTTTGGAGTTTTCTATACTAACAACTAGATCATGTGCAACTAAGGGAATTTTTTCCCCTTATCTGTCGCTTTTAATTTCCTTTTCTAGTCCTGTTGCAATATCTAAAATCTCAAGTGTAATTTTCAATAGTAGTAGTAATAAAAGAATGCTCCTAATGTTTCCCCATTTAGAATATTTCTTATTTTTTTCACCAGCAACTTTAATCAAATAATGAAGTTCCCTAGTTTAAGTTTTTTTAAGATTATACTTTTTTAGGTATGTTAGGATGAGCTATGATTTCTTTTCCCCTAGTACTCTGAATGACATTATGGCTTATCTTCTATTACTCCTGTAGTACACCCGACCTAGTCATGGTAAACTGTGCTTTTATCTACTATTAAGTTCAATTTATTGATACTTTAAATTTTTGCATCTGTATCCATGAGTGAAATGGCCATGTAATTTCCTCATGCCAGCTTTAACTGATTGTGAAGTTAGGTTTCAAAGAATGAGTTGAGTAGTAGTATTAGTCCATTCAGGCTGCTTTGACAAAATATAGGTTAGGTAGTTTATAAACAGCAAACCTTTATTTCTCATAGTTCTGGAGGCTGGAAATCCAGGATCAAGGTGCCAGTATGGTCAGGTGAGAGCTCCCATCTGGGTCAGAGTTACCATTGTATTGGTCATATGGCAGAAGGAGGTCTGTGGTATCTCTTATTAGAGCACTAATCCTCCCACCTTCAAGACCTAATCACCTCCCAAAGGCCCCACCTTCTAACACCATCACACTGAGCATTAGGATTCAACATGTGAATTTGGGGGGAGGTGAGCAGGAGACAAACATCATAGCACAGAGTATTCCCCCCAGTTCTTTCATCTGCAAGAGTTTGTGTTAGTCTGAGAATCACTTCTTTGAAAATTTGATCTCACCTGTAAAATTGTGCCTGGTATATTCTTTGCAGGGAGATTTTTAACAGATGCTTTAATTCCTTTAATAGTTATTGCATTAGGCAAATTCTTGACTTCTTTTAGAGTCAGTTTTGGTAGTTCTCTGTTTTGTTTCATTTTTTTTTTAGACATTTGTCATTATTTCTGATTTCTAATTTATTGGTATGAAATTACTAATAATATTTTCTTATTTTTTAATCTGTTTTACTTGCAGTTTGGGATTTCTTAATATTACTATGTTTTATTTGTACCTTATCTCTTTTCTGTTTCTTGATAAATCTCACCAGAGGTTTGTCTATTGTGCTAGTCTTCAACAAACCAACTTCTGCATTTGTTGAATCTTATTGTATATTTGTATACTGTTTTATTACTTCTGCCTTCCATCCCGGTGTAGCCTATTGCTTTATAACATTTAGTTATAAGTATTTAATTTTAATTCTGATTTGTTCTTTGATCTATGACATTTATGTACTGTTTTTAATTTCTAAATATATAAGAATTTTTCATTTATATTTTATTAAGTTATAATTTAATTGTGTAGTAGTCAGATATCTATATGATAATTATTCTTTAAAATTTATCGAGACTTTCTTTATGACTTAGTATATTGGCAGATTTTATAAATGTTCTGTGTGTGCTTGCAGAGAATGGTTATTTAATTATTGGATGGAGACATCTCTATTTGTTCTTTGGAGCCAGCTTGTTAATTTTATTGTTCAAATTTTTGTTTATCTCCATTTGCTGGCTTTCTACCTGTTTGGCCTGCCAATAATAAATAAGTGGGTAGATTTGTTAATTTCTCCCAGAGGTCCCATTTCTTTTTATTTTATATATAATAGAGATGATTTTATTAGGTTCTTATGTGATTAGAATTGTTGTCTTCTTCATGAATTCAGTCTTTTATCACTATGTAGTAGCTCTCTCTATAATGATATTTTGGATCTTTAAGCTCTGTGTATTTTATTTTACTAAAGTTGTGTCAGCTTGCTTTTGGCTTTAGTAAGACCCTTGTATCTGGTTTCACTTTTTATTTTTTTTTATTTTTTTTATTTTTTTATTTTTTTTTTTTTAATTTTTTATTTTTATAAACATATATTTTTATCCCCAGGGGTAC
>NC_081561.1:63455733-63509927 GCF_022355385.1 Mustela nigripes
GATGGATTTTCAGGTGTTTGCAATCTTTAGATAAGCTATCTAGCTGATCTCCGGCTAGCTGAAGCAGTCTCAGCTTGCTACTTCTCCGCCATCTTGACTCCTCCCCCCTCACTTTTTATTTTAAGCCTTTTTATGTTCTTATGCTTGAGATCTGTTTGTTGTAACAGCCCGTAGCTATCACTTGCGTTTCTTTTACCAAATTTGACAATCTCTGACTTAACTAGTGAGTTGATTCTAGGTAACTTTATTCTAACTATTGAAATATTTGGACTTGTTTCTATAATCTTTTATCTGTCACACTTTTTCTATGTTTCTTTTTCTTCTCTTTTGGCTTTTAACTAAATGATCCCTCCTTCTTCTTCCTAACAAGGCAAGAACTTTAGCACACTCTCAGGCCCTTATGTTTGTCACCCCTCACCCACCCTTACTGTTGATATTTTCTAGAATTTTATCTCTATGTTATTAGGACTAGGTTGCCCATCTGTGTGTGTGTCTCTCTCTTTTTAATTTAAAATATTTTTTTGAAGATTTTATTTTTTTATTTTTGAGAGAGAGCCAGCACAAGTTGGGGGGAAGGGACAGAGGGAGAGTAGACTCCCCGCTGAAGCAGGGAGCCCCATTGTGGGATTTGACCAGGACCCTGGGATCATGACCTGAGCTGAAGGCAGACACTTAATTGACTGAACCACCCAGGTACTCCCTCTTTAACAATGCTTTTTTTTTTTTTTAAATCAATTTTATTTATTTGAGAGAGAGAGAGCGCACGTAAGTGGGAAGAATAGAGGGAGAGGGACAAGCTGACTCCGTGCTGAGCGTGGAGCCTGATGTGGGGCTTGATCCTATGAACCTGAGTTCATGACCTGAGCTGAAATCGAGAGTTAGATGCTGAAAAGACTGAGCCACCCAGGTGCCCCCCTCAGTGGATGCTGATACTCCCAGGGCATGGGGAAGTTATGTAATACTGTTTAGTAAAATCCTCCCACTGCTTCCTGTGTTGTGGTTTGCCTGTTTCTCTTTTTCCCCTAATGCACAGTTCCTAGGAGATGGGAGGGTGTGGCTTGTGCCAGCCATAGCTGGAACCCCAGTGTCCTGGCTCCCCACTAATATTCCTGGCTTCCCAGTTACCCCACAAGGTCTCACACTGGTCTATCCCAGCAGTTACTACTCTGCTGTCTCAGGCCTGGCCACCCTAACTAATGAAGAGCAGATGTCCCCTGTGGGGGGTCTGAGCAGGATCCCTTTCCTTCGGCTTTTCTTAAAAAAAAAAAAAAAAAGTGTTTTTGTTTGTTTGTTTTTTAAGGAATTACTAAGATATTTGCTTACCCTGTATTCCTGTAATTCCTGCAGCATCTACTAAATTGGTTTCTCATCTTATTTGTGTATCTAATGGTGAATCTAATTTTGGTGGTGAATCTAATTAAATCTGGCAGGTAGTTTTTATAATGTTTTAGAGTAGTAGTTTTATAATGTTATTTGAATGCATATAAAATTTTAGGTTCAAGTTTCATTCCTTTGTTCTGTTAAGAATGTCACTACATTGTCTCCTGACGGCCAGTATTGTTGTTGAGAAGTCTGATGTTGGTTTGATTCTTGCTCCTGGTGGATGCTGTGTTCTTTCTCTCTGGAAGTTATTAGAGTGTTTCCTTTGTATCTGATTTTCTTAAATTTTGCAATAAGACCCCTAGAATAGGCTTTTCCTTATTTGTCCTGTTGACATTCAACAAAATTGTTCCTTCAGTACTAAGCCATTGCTTTTAAATTTGGGGAAATTCTCTCCATTATTTCTTCAGATAGTTCCTCCTTGCCAGCTTAATTTTTTTTTTCCTTGGGACCTCTGTTATTTGGATGTTGCCTTTCTACGTATAGCCACCACCGTTTTTAAATTATATTTTGATTTCTTATTCTCTTCCTCTGTTTCATTTTTTCAAAGATTTATTTGAGAGACAGCAAGCAGGCAGGACTGGGGGCAGAGGGAGAAGGAGAGAACATCAAGCAGACCCTGCCTTCAGTGCAGGGCCTGACTCAGGGCTCGATCTTACCACCCTGAGATCATGGCCTGAGTGGAAACCAAGAGTCAGGCATTGAACCCACTGAGCTACCTAGGTGCCCCTCTCTTCCTCCTTTTCCTGGGAGAGCCCTGAATCTTATCTGTAATAAGAAATTAGATATACAGTAAATAGTAAATCTAATTTCTTGTGTTCTTTATTTCATGATTATGCCCTTACCTACTATTTCTTTACCCTTGTTTTTTATGATGAAAAATGATTCATCTTACTAATATCTTT
This sequence comes from Mustela nigripes, assembly GCF_022355385.1. Lineage (NCBI taxonomy): Eukaryota > Metazoa > Chordata > Mammalia > Carnivora > Mustelidae > Mustela > Mustela nigripes. The sequence continues at coordinate 63,458,019 of NC_081561.1, forward strand.
TGTTATTTCTTTTACTGTATTGATCATGTTTCTGTTACTTCAGTCTGTTTTAATCAGTCTGTATATAAAAATATATACCAATACTTCTATTGGTATATATTTTATAGGGTTTCTGGGAGATGGGGTGCAGGGATCCCAGTTGTCCTTCCCAAAAGTCTCCTTAGTTTAAATAGGTAAATTTGTTCCCCTGAGGATATTCACTATTCTGTATGTCAGTACTTGATGGAAAAAGATTTAAGGCCAGATCTTAGTCTCTGATAGGCCCATGGGGCTAAAGAACTGAGAATATGACAGTTACCACTCATGTTTGTCATCTCCCCACCAAAAAACTGGCCATGTGCGACTGCATGAATCATATACTGCATGACCCCGGGAGTGACTATTCATTTAGATGATGGAAATGGCACCTCCCACCATTATCTAATATGGCAGCTCTGCAGGTCTTCACCTTCAAACCCCCAGCGAGAAACAGATTTGGCAAGAGGCAGTTACCCTTGATTTGAATCCACCAGTTGTGGGGCTTTGGAGGAGGTAGATGGAGGAAGGAATGCCTAAGACTGTTGTCCACTCCCATTCCAGAAGGGCCCTGGCAGATTCCCTGAATTTACCTCTAGTGGATTCCCCAGCTAGTGCGCTGGAGTGGTTGATGCCAGATTTCTTCAGTGAAGGGACACGTGATGATTGCTCTAAGGCATCAGTGGCTGAGGGCAAGAATGGAGCTTGAACTGTTTCATTTTCCTTGAACCGCTGACTTTCTCTGCCAGTTGCCTTCAACCCCAGGCTACTCTCCTTCTGGTGTTCCTGGAGATTTTCATTTTGTAAAAGTTCCTAGACTCTGTGTTTCTTCAGAGTTGATTTGCTAAAGGGAGCCAACTACTGCTAATTTTCCATATTTTACTTTCTCACCGTCGGGCTCTTCTCTTCCTTTTTTTAATATTAAAAACTGCCAGTTATTCACCAACAGAAATGGGTTTATTCGAGGATGAAAGAGAATTACAATCTGGGCTAGACAAGCTGTGGCAAAACCAGAGGAGAGTCTGGAGAACAAAAGGAGGTAGGCTTTTTGTGAAGAAAGGGGGTAAATCAGAAAGGCTGCTATAAATGAAAAATCCGTTGAAATCAACAGGGAGTTGTAGCTATGGTGGCTTCTCATTGGCTGAGCTGTTGCGAAGGGGAAAAGGAAAGTGTTTCTTTCTCCAGCTGGCAGAATAAAGTAGTATCCATTTGCAAGATCCAGTCCCTCTTCATGTTTGCTCTGCAGGTGTTAGAGCTTGGTAGAGTTTGAGGGTGCTCCCCCTGCGGAAACCTCCCAACTTCATTTTCGTGGGGTTTCCCATGATTAATTTTCACACTTTTTAAAACAACAACTTTTATTTTTAAGCTTTTATTTTCTTATTACAAGAATAGTGCATGTTTATTTCAGATAAGCAAAAAGAATATCACTACTGCCCCCATTACAACTGTCAATATTTTGGTTTGGTGACCTGCCTGTCATTTTGCTTTGCATCTGGTTCCTAACTACTGTTTTCAACCTGGACTTTAATATAGCATGTATATTTCCCAATATCCCTAACACCATTTTAAGAGTCATTTTTTGGTTACCTAATATTTCATCATCCAGACAAAGCATAACTTAGCCAGTTTTCTGTCTTCAGATACAGAGCTTATCTCCAGAAAAGTTACATAATCATACTCTTAAATCATGATCATGTTCATTTCCACACACCCCTACCTAAACTGGGTGTTAACTTTGTGAGCTGCTGTTGTCTTTTTCTCAGTCCAGCTTGTCTTGGGCACTTTACTTCTGGTTTCTGCACTCATGCACAGCTAAACTGATTGTTCACCAAGATTCGTGCATTCAGGTAGTTTGAAACAAATTTTAACTCGGATAAGTGAATATAAAAATCACCTATAACCCTCCTGACCAAAGATAACTACTGTGGACATTTTTACACAGTATCTTTTTCTATATTTAAATATAAGCCTTGGGGTGCCTGGGTGGCTTAGTGGGTTAAGCCTCTGCCTTCTGCTCAGGTCATGATCTCAGGGCCCTGGATTGAGTCCGGCATCAGGGTCTCTGCTCAGCAGGCAGTCTGCTTCTGCCTCTCTCTCTGTCTGCCTCTCTGCCTACTTGTGATCTCTGTCAAATAAATAAATAAAATGTTAAAAAAAAGATTAAAAAATATATATATATAAGCCTTGGGTTTTGTTTTTTTGGGGGGGGTTGTTTGTTTTGTTTTGTTTTTGGGGGGTCCCATTTCATTGTTTTGTATGTAATTATGGGAGAATCCCTTTGCTCAATTCCAGGTCACTCATTTGCTCTTCATAGCTGTCCATTCTGTTTTCCCATCTAGCTTTTTCCTTTTTTTTTTTTCCTTTTAAAGATTTATTTGAGAGAGAGTGAGTGCACTAGCAGGAGAGGGAGAGAGAGAATCTCAAGCAGATGGCCTACTGAGCATGGAGGTCAACTTGGGGCTCCATCCAGGACCCTGAGATCATGACCTGAGCCAAAATCAAAGGTCAGATGCTCAACTGACTGAGCCACCCAGGCACCCTAGTTTTGTTTTGTTTTGTTTCTTTCTATAACTATACTTTTATTTTCCAGAGTTCTAATTAGTTCTTGTTCTTGTTTTCAGGATGTAATATTTATCTTCCCGAGGATATTAACTCTGATTTTTTGACCTGTAATTCACATATAACATTGTTAACTTCAGGTGTACAGCACAATGATTCAATATTTGTATATACTGGAAAATGAACATGATAAATCTGGGTAACATCTCTCACTAATTATAATTATTTTATAATTATAATTATAATTACTTTCCTTGTTATTTATGATTCCTTGTTATTTCCTTGTTATTTAAGATCTACTGTCTTAGCAGCTTTCTGATGTTGAATACAGTATTAACTATAGTCACCGTGCCGTACATTACATCCCCGTGACTTGTTTTAAAACTGATGCGTGTCCCTTTTGACCCCTTCACCCATTTTGCTCACCTCCTATCCCTCACCTCTGGCAACCTGTTCTCTTTATCTGTGAATTCAGGGTTTTTTTGGTTTTAGATTCCACATACAAGTGAGCTTACATGGTATTTGTTTTCCTCTGTTTGACTTATTCCATTTAGCGTTTGCCTTCAAGGTCCATCCATGTCGTTACAGATGGCAACACTTCCTTTTTTATGGTGAAATAACATCCCATTGCATCTTTGCACGTGCGCGTGCGTGCGCGCGCGCGTGTGTGTGTGTGTGTGTGTGTGTGTACCACCTTATTTTTTATCCATTCGTCATCAGTGGACATTTAGGTTGTTTCCATGTCTTGGTTTTTGTAAATAATGCAGTGAACAATGGGAGTGCAAATATCTTTTTGAGTGAGTGTTTTTGTTGTGGGATTTTTTTTTTTCCAGATAAACATATCCAGAAATGGAATTGTTGGATCATATGATAGTTCTAATTTTAAGTTTTTGAGGAAACTCTGTACTGTTTTCCATAGTAACTGTATCAATTTACATTTCCACCAACATTGTACAAGCATTCTTTTTTCACCGCATCCTTCCCAACACATTATTTCTTGTCTTTTTGATCATAGCCATTTTAAGAGGTGTGAGGTGATATCTCACTGTGGTTTTGATTTGCATTTCCTGGATGATGAGTAATGTTGAACAGCTTTTCATATATCTGTTGGACCATCTTATATATATATTGGAAAAGTGTCTGTTTAGATCCTCTGCCCATTTTAAATTGTCTGTTGGGTTTTTACTATCAAGTTGTGTGAGTTCTTTGTGTATTTTGGGTATTAACCCTTTATCAGATATATGATTTACAAATATCTTCTCTCATTCAGTAAGTTGCCTTTTTATTTTGTTGATGGTTTCCTTTGTAAACAGAAGCATTTTAGTTTGATGTTTTCCCACTTGTTTATTTTTGCCTTTATTGCCTTTGCTTTTGGTGTCTACTCCAAAAATCATCATCAACACTGATGTGAAGGAGCTTATCACCCCTGCTTTCCTCTAGGAGTTTTATGGTTTAGATCAAGTTTTTAATCCGTGTTAATTTTTGCACATGGTATAAGGTAGTGGTACACAATGTGTTGAAAAGACTCTCCTTTCCCCATTGCATATTCCTGGTTCCTTTGTCATACTTAATTGGCTACGTATGCATGGGTTTACTTATGGGCTCTGTGTTCAGTTCCATCAATCTATGTGTCTGTTATTATCCAATACCATACTGTTTTGATTACTATCGCTTTGTCATTTAGTTTGAAATCAGGGGACATGATGCCTCAACTTTGTTCTTTTTTTTCTCAAGATGGCTTTGTCTATGTAGACCCTTTTGTGGTTCTATAAATATTTTGGGATTGTTCTATTCCTGTGAAAAAAATGCCAGAATTTTGATGGAAGTTGCTTTGAATCTAGATCGCTTTGGATAGAATGAATATTTTAATAATATTAATTCTTCCAGTTCATGAGCACAAAATATCTTTCCATTTATTTGTGTCTTCTTCAACTTCTTTCATTAATGTCTTAGAGTTTTCAGTGTAGTGGTCTTTCACCTCCTTGATTAAATTAATTTCTAGGTATTTTGTTCTTTTGGACACAATTATAAATGGGATTGTTTTCTTTATTTCACTTTCTGATAATTTGTCATTACTATTTAGAAATGTAACAAAATCTTGTATATTGACTTTTATATTCTATAACTATACTAAATTCACTTATTAGTTCTGATGGGTTTTTGGTGGCTTCTTTAGGGCTTTCTCTATGTAATATGTCATCTGCAAATAGTGACCGCTTTACTTTTTCTCTTCCAGTTTGATACCTTGTATCTCTTTTTTCCCCCTAAGGTCTAGCTAATAAGACCTCCAGTACTATGTTGAGTAAAAGTGGCAGGAACAAATATCCTTGTCTTGTTCCTAATCTAGCTTTTCACCATTGACTAAGATGTTAGTTGTAGGCTTGTCATATAGGGCTTCTATTATGTTGAGGAATGTTCCTTCTATACCCACTTTTTTTTTTCTTTTTAAGAGTTTTTGTCTTGGGGCACCGGGGGGGCTCAGTGGGTTAAGCCTCTGCCTTTGGCTTAGGTCATGATCTCAGAGTCCTGGGATCAAGTCCCACATCGGGCTCTGCTCGGCGGGGAGCCTGCTTCCCCTCTCTCTCTGCCTACTTGTGATCTCTCTCTCTCCCTGTCAAATAAATAAATAAAAATCTTAAATTAAAAAAAAAGTTTTTGTCATGAAAGTTTGTCAGATTTTGTCAGATGTTTTTTCTGCATCTAATCTGATAGTCATCTGATTTTTATCCTTTTTTTTTTTTAAATGTAGCATATATCACAGTGATTTTGTGAATGTTTGAACCCTTCTCAAATCCCTGGGGTAAATTCCATTTGATCTGATGTATAATCCTTTTAATATGTTGTTGAATAGGGTTTGCTAATACTTTGTTGAGGACTTTGCATCTATGTTCATCTAACTCTGATTTTTTTTTTTTAATTCAAGTAGCCAACTGATAGTACATCATGCATTTCAGGTGTAGTGTTCAGTAAATTGGGGTGATGGACACTATGATTTTTAATAAAAGAATCCTCTTCTGTTATCTCTGTCACTTTTCCTTCCTCTGTCATTCTTCTGTTTATGGAATTTATCTTTCTTTTGCAACATTCTTTTTAAATGTGTGCTGACTCTTGGCTCTGTACTCATCTCAGTGCCCAGGGCTTTTGTTGGCCTGGCTGTCAGTGTTGTTTGTATTCATGCTGGTTTCCCCTACCTCCCTCAACTAGCTTAAGTCCTCTAGCCTTGGGGTAAAAGCTGCAGCCTTCCTCCTTCAGGCAGGGATGGAAGGAAACCAACTTACCCAACTCAGGCAAATACAGTTCCCCACACTGGTAATATCCTCCCTCAACAGGCGCAGGGTCCTTCCTACACCCTGTGTAGGTGACTGCTAAATTTGGGGTATGCTAGTTCCCCTCCTACTCTGTACAGAACCTTCTGTATGTGCTTTGGGCTATGGTTTCCTCAATCCACGTGAGCCCATCTGCTTTCTATCTTTCAGGATTCCTCCACTTATCTGGGCCATTGAAGGCATGCTTCCTTGCCTTCTGAGGCTGTTGTGGACTCTTTTTTCATCCTTCTGTTAACTCTAGGGACATGGGGTGGAATGGAGGAGGCAGTTTAGCAAATAATCCAAACACTTCTTTGCTTCTCTTGTGCAGAGTGTGAGCAGCTGTGAGTTGGTTAACTGGGAGCATAGTCTTAGAGTCAGGTACAGGGGAATTGGAATCTCAGCCATTCTTACTAACTGTGCGACTTCAAGCAATTTTCTTAATCTCTCCAAGTCTCCCTTGCCTTATCTAGTGAATGGGGATGACCCTTGTTGTGAGGCTTCAGTGCGCTGAGGCACACAAAGCCTCAGCAGGGCCTCTACCAGAGCGAGCACTCAGTGTTTAATCTTTTTGGTTATTTTTATCAGAATCTTTTCTGTTTTTCTGGAGTATTTTTGTTTTGTTTTGTTTTGTTTTTTATTAAGCGAAGCCCAGTTACTAGAAGAGTCCAGACAACCCCTTTTCCATCCATCTCATTTGGACTTGGAGTTTCTTCTTCCAGCCCTTCCCCAGGCTTCTCCAGGAGTACCCAGACTGACTCCCCACTCCCGCTCTGTCTACAGCACGGCTCCACCAGCTAGAAGGGCTGAGGACCATCGGCATCACCACCAATGGCATCAACCTAGCCCGGCTGCTCCCTCAGCTGCAGAAAGCCGGTCTCAGTGCCATCAACATCAGTCTGGATACTCTGGTGCCAGCCAAATTTGAGTTCATCGTTCGCAGGAAGGGTGAGCAGATGTGGCTTGCATTTGAGGGCAGCCCTCCAGGGGCCCACCTGGCGGAGGAGCCATGGCAGGGGGCCTGGCTGCTCCCTTTTTGGTGTCTGAGCTATAGATGAACCGGGGCACTTATTCCTCACCCTTCAGCTTTACCAACTGTCTTGTGGGATTCGATGCTAAGACCTGTGGTGACCAGTCTCCTCCTGCTCTGCCCCCAATGTGCCCAGGAATAAGAGTGTTGCTAGAGTGCAGGCCTTTTCATTTTAAAACCAAGGTGGTCGCTGGCAGGTGGGACAAGTCGGTTACCCCATAATAAGCTCTGAGGAAATGTGGGGCAGCCCAGGGTGAAAGCAGCTGCCTGGAGGTGCCAGGGTCAAGGCCAGCACTGTTGTGGCCTTCCCTTACCAAGCTTCATCAGGGAGGGTACAGGCGTTGGCGGGGGGAGGTAGAGCAGCCCTAAGCCCCATGTCTCATTAGATCAGCACCCAATATCTCCTGGGCCATGGACTTTAATTTGAGATAGGAAGTATCCAGGGTTGGATGCCCTTTGATTTGGCGAGGGTGGTCCCTTACTGAGACTTCTCTGCAGGGTCAGAGACTCAGCAATCCTTCCTCTTCTCTGGAAACAGCTTCTAGCTCCCAGTCCCAGTTTCTTTTTCCCCTGCTCCATGCGGTGACTCCCTGTTTACAGCAACTGTGCGCTGAGGATGGGCTCATGGAGTCTTTGCCCTCTGGAAAGAGCTGCTCCGGTGCTGGGGTGGGGACAGAGACACACAGGACATTGCTGTGCCTTACACGCCAAAATATATGATGCTACTAGATTACCTTTGTTTGCCTTGTGGTGTTGATTAAAGTGCTACAGAGGAGGAGAGAGAACTCAGCAAGGGAGACCTGGAGGGCTCCATGGAGGAGGCACTTACTCTGGGCCTTGAGTAATGAGGAATGGGGAGAGGAGTTAGATGAAGGGAGCTTACTTTGAAGGAGAATGTCAGTTGGGAACCTGCAAGGGCTCTGAGGCAGGCAAGTGGAAAGTGTATTTGTGGGTTTCACCCCCGCAACCTGACCTCCATGTCTCCCCTGCCTCCTCATTTCCTAGAACGAGGATTGGAGACAGTAGATCCTGATGTCAGATCTGCCTTCCCATTTATACTCCCATGTCCACCACCTCCTTTTGGAGGGAGAATGCTTCACAAAGCCAAAAACTTCTAGATGATCATAATAGCATTTTCTACGAAAGCTGCACTTTCCTCCCTTTTGCCTCCCTGGCCAGGCCACCTAATAATGCTGCAGGGAAACTGTGGAGACCATCATCCGTCCTCCCTCCCCCAGGGGGATGGCCCAGCTGTGAACCACACACCATCCCCAGGCTGTGTGGTGTGGCATAAGGGCTGGTGTGTAGGAGGCACTCAAATGTGTGGACGCACGAGTGAGTGAAGAGTGAGCCAGACAGTGAGAAGGAGCTTAGGTGGGATCGCAGGTACTGGGGGTCAACCACAGAGATGGGAGACCCACTTGCATACTAATCGCTCACCGGCACTGGTACAGCCCTTGCACAGAGTCAGTGATGGGGAGAGCAGGCAGAGTGCATGAATGGACAGACTTGTAAAGCACTGACAAGGGAGTCTAGAAACCTGCATTCTCGGGCATGCAGTGAGAGGTCTCCAGCAGGGCACTGCCTCTCCTTAGGGCCTCGGTTTCCCCATCTGGACAATGAGGGGGTCACCTAGATCAGGGTTGGCACACTACGGTCCACCAGCCAAATCCAGCCCCCTTCCTTTTTTTGTTTTAATTTTATAGCCTAGGAGCCAAGAATGAATTTGGCAGATAATATTTATAATCCACTTAATGACAGGGAACATTAACTATGAACTCCCAGTTAAGCAAAATATTATCCTGGCAAAAAGAATTCCATTCCTCCATTATATGTGTAGAGCTATGTTATAAAAAATGGTACTCAATTACTAGACTCTGAAATTAGCTAATATAGTCTTTACAGAATATACCTAATAATTTCCTCAATTTCACCTCTTGGCCCATAAAGCCTGGAATATTTACTATCTAGCCCCTGGATGTGGTGGTCTCTGAGGCGCCTTACTGCTCTGCTGCTTCCCTCTGGTTGTAAGGGAGGCGGGGGAGAAGGATAAAGTTTCCAGACCCTTCTCTTCTTCCTTGCAGGCTTCCATAAGGTCATGGAGGGCATCCACAAGGCCATCGAGCTAGGTTACAGCCCTGTGAAGGTGAGTGCATACTGTTGCTTTTGACTTCTGACTTCTGCCCCTCTACCCTGGCTAGGCCTTCCAGTGCCACCATCTGGGTCCATAGCAGCCCCCTGCCCTGGCCAGTGCAGCCATCCCCCCACCACTCTCTTGCCCCCTGCTGGTATCCAGCAGGCCCCTACAAGGGAGGGGAGAAAACCAGTGACCCCCTTGGAATCCCCAACTTCAGAACTGGGGGAGAGAGACAAGGAATGGGCCCTCCAGTGGAGAGCCTAGGTCATTCCTGAAGAAGATCGCAGGGGGAGCCCCCCCTTGTTTTCCCCTTGTCCCTGGCCAGGTGAACTGTGTGGTGATGCGAGGCCTGAACGAGGACGAGCTCCTGGACTTCGTGGCCTTGACGGAGGGCCTCCCTCTGGACGTGCGCTTCATAGAGTACATGCCCTTCGATGGTCAGTGACCTGGGGTAGGAGGGAAGAGGAGATGGGGCCTGGTGGCAGAGCTGGTCCGGCGCCATGCTGAGAGTGTAGTGCAGGGATGCTGAGGACTTTGGGAGGAGTTGAGTGGGGTGGAACAGGTCTGCTGACTGGGCCTGTGGATGCTGCTGATCCTAGGTCTGGCTCTGTGCATAGTGGTGGGGGTGGGGGCGGGAGGAGTTGGGCAGGTGCCAGGGCTTGGGCTATGATAGGGCATCAGAGGCATCTCCAACTTGAGCACTGGTATGGTTTGACCCACCCGGGTTAGGCCGGGCTTCCCACCCTTCCATCCAAGAGGCGGAACTGATTCCTGGGCCCTGTGGGAGGATGGACCTGAAGACCCCAGGTCACTGCAACTCTGTGGCTCAGTCGCTTCCAACCCCAACACAGGTAACAGGTGGAACTTCAAGAAGATGGTGAGCTACAAGGAGATGCTGGACACCCTCCGGCAGCAGTGGCCAGAGCTGGAGAAGCTGCCTGAGGAGGAATCCAGCACAGCCAAGGTTGGGGGCTGGGGAATCCAGCACAGCCAAGGTCGGAGGCTGGGGCCAAGTTGGGAGAAGGGGCGTGGGAGAGTGGACGCTGAGGTCAGAATGCAGCGAGGCAGGGCAGTGCCATGTAGCGGGAGGCATGACCGTGCCTTCACAGCTGCCTCCCTCCTCATGGACAGAGCAGCTGGCTGGGCATGGGGCATAGGATGGCCATAAGTACCCTGTCCTAGGCCACACTTCAGTGAACAGTGGGCAGGTGCTCTGGCCCTGTGGCCCACAGGCCTCCGAATCCATAACTGGTTTCTTGTCAGGCAGGTCAGGTGCAGGCAGAGAGCTCCTAGGTCATGCCTCGTGCCAGTGTTCTGTTGGCTGGGGGCCAGGGGTGCTCCCTTCCATTGGGTTCCTCCGGAGAGAGCTGTGGAGGGGGGGCTCCGGTGCCCTCAGTGGCCCATCGGGTGCCAGCTCCTCCACTGCCCTTCCTTCCCTGCTCACCCCAGGCCTTTAAAATCCCTGGCTTCCGAGGCCAGGTCAGCTTCATCACGTCCATGTCTGAACATTTCTGCGGAACCTGTAACCGACTGCGAATCACGGCGGATGGGAACCTCAAGGTAAGTGTCCCTCTCCCCATAAGGGCCCCCTTGTCCCTTCTGTGTTATGAATCTCCCTTCGCACTTGTGCCCCCAGTGGGAGGGGAGACCAGCAGGTAGCAGGACACATAGCATGGCTGGTGAAATAGCGCCCATTTTGAGGAGCACATGGGGACAGAAGGGGAAAGTAAACCCATGGCCTGCCTTCCTGGGGCCCCTGAGGTACCTTCCGGTTGATCGAGAGCCACTTGCCTGGACTCGATGTTAGCATGCTGGGCAGGGGAGAGGTGAAGGGTCTGCGTGCACTGGGCCCCAGCCATCACCTCAGTGGGCCCCTCTCCAGGCCAGGGGCTCAGCTCTGAAACCAGCATCCATTACTCATACCTGCTCAGCACACGCTGTGCCTTCAGCACTGTGCGGAATATCTGAGAGCTGTAGACACAGCATTCCCTTCAGAGGTAAAGTCTCCCCGGTAGGACCTCCTAGTAAGGACGTGATTCTGCGTCCGACGAGTGGCCAGACAAGCTGCAAGGGTGGTGGACCTGGAGAGAGTGAGTCGTGGACACTGGTGACCTTGAAGGGTGGAGAAGTGAGGGTGACGGTTGTCTGGAGTTCATACTGACATGCGAGGGCCGACGAATGCCAGATATGGGGAGACCGCGTGCTGGAGGGCCTGAGCGCCCAAGGGAAAGGTACGGTGTGTGTTCTGTGGGTGGTCGGGGGCTGTGCGGTTTCTGGACAAGGGAGGACGTGACTCCCGTTCATGTTTGAGGGAGACAACCCACTGGTTGGATTTGGAAACAGGAAGACTAGTCAGAGGGCCACTTAACAGTGTTCCCCATAGGGGAGAATGTGAGGCAAGGACAGGAAGAAGGAAGGAGCTTGGTAAGGCCCACGGAGGGCCCCAAGAAGGCATCTGGGGGTGGGGGCAGTGGGCTTTGGGAGCTGGTCAGCACTGGGGAGGAGGGGGTTGGAGGGCAGATTCATTGAGTAGGACGTCCGGGGACCATCCAGTGCTTGTTCAAGAGCCGGGGGATTTCCCTGGGTCTCTCTGAAGAGAGGCTCTCTATAGCGCAGGGTGAATGGGGACTTAGAGGGGATCCCGGGGCACCTGGGGGAGGGGGAGGGGAGGAAGCAGGGTCCCCCGGGGCCCACTGAGAACTAGAGCCAGGTGGGCAGCCACCTGGTTGGCGCTACAGCTGTTGGGGAGAGCAGTCGCCTCCTGACACAGCAGAGCCCGGGAGAAGCGGGGCAGAAATGCCTGTTCTTTCTTTCCTCTCACTCTCCAGTCTCCCACCAGCCAACTGAGGCAGGAGCCAGGTGGGGAGGCTCTCAGGAGGTGGAGCCCCTGGGGCAGAGGGTGGCCCTGGGACCTGGTGGGGAGTAAAGGAGGGGGACTAGCAGCTGGGGGAAGTAGGTATGCCTTCTTAGATTAGATTTAGATTCTGCTCGTAGCTTCTCCAGTGCTCTCTGCCCTCAGGTTTCTCAGGTTTCCCTCCGTCCTCTGTCCACAGTGCCTTCTATAAGCACCTAGGAGGTGCTTTAAAATATTTTGTGGGAGAAGTATGGGATCTCGCTTGCTGGGACTGTCTCATCCAGCCCTGAGCCCCCACAGCATCTAGCCTCTCCTGGAAGCCGGGGAGCATCAGTTTGAATGGCCTCAGGATGTCCCCTCCAGTAGGCCCGTGCTGTCCAGCCATCAGCCCGGGTCACAAGCTGGAGTGGGTTCAGAGGCAGGCGGGTAATGTCCGGGCGCATAGGGATCATGAGGGGCCAGGGGTAAAGTGGGATGTTCATGCCACGTCTGGGGGCACTGCGGGGACTCAGCTGACTGGGGTCTGTTCTCAAGGCCATAAAGAGGCGACTCTGTGGAATGTCTCAGAAGGTATGGACCAGGATTTTTATGTGCTGTTTCTGTTGGCAGCTCTTTAATTTTTTGTGGTATGTTCTGTAAGCTGAAGGTAACATGACTGCAAATCAGATACAGACTTTGGGATGTCTGAGTTTGCTTCCTGCCCTTTGGCTTCTGTGACTTCACCATCCAGCACCTTCTATCCCTCCCTGCCGGAAGTCCTGCCTTGAGTATGACCCAGCCATAGGAGGCCTGGGTGCTGGCACTCAGGCCACAGGGGACTCTAGGCAGGGGGAGTCAAGGTTCAAGGCCAAGGGAGGCATGTCTGCCTCACCCCCACGGTGACTGCCCACAGGTCTGCCTCTTTGGGAACTCAGAGGTGTCTCTCCGGGACCACCTGCGGGCAGGGGCCTCCGAGGAGGAGCTGCGGAGGGTCATCGGGGCCGCTGTGGGCAGGAAGAAGCGGCAGCACGCAGGTAAGGGGTGGGCACAGGGAAGGCTGGGCTGGCTGCTGAGTGGGCCGCAGGGGCTGAGGGGACAGAGCAAAGCTTGACAGGAAGCCAGCAGGACTCCGTGCCAGTCCTGGTGCTCAGTCCCTCCTGTGGCACTTGTAGACCAGGGGTGTGGTGATGGTTCTCCTCCCTCGGGGGCATGGGTACAGCAGAGCCCGTGCAGGACAGGGTGCCTGAATTCTCCTGAGCTGTTTTATCAGGTAGAGGGGAAGCGGGGGGGGGGGGGGCACTGCACCTGTCATCCCACACAATGCCTTCTGTTGGGGCTGGTCCCAGGCATCCACCGTGTCCCCCAAGGGCACCCATTCAGGCTCTGTCGGGGATGACTTTGCAGTGTGCAGCGGGGGCTTTCTGTCAGGGCGCACCCAGGTGAGTGCATGTCCCCGGTTGTCCCACCACTGTGTCCACCACGGTTTCAGTGAACTCTCCTTTCCCTGCCCCTCCCTTCTCCCTTTCCTGCTTTCCTCTCCCTCCCCGTCTTTCCCGCACCCCAGGCATGTTCAGTATTGCCCAGATGAAGAACCGGCCCATGATCCTCATCGGTGGGTGACCCATCAGTACGTAACCACTCACCCTGGCCCTGGGGATCCCGCAGGGTGGGGCCCCGGCCCTAGGGTACCCTGTCCCCCGATCCTGCATTTCATCCTGATGTTGGCATCTTTGTGTTTCTTCTGCTCTTCCTCCATTTGCTCTCGCCTCTCCAGGTCTCCTGTGTCTTCTCTTCCCTGGCCATTGCTCCCCCTCCCTCTGCGTACCGTAGAAATCATTCTTCTGTCTTACTGGAAACTGAGGCAGGGGGTCCTCAGAATTATGATCACTAAGGTTGTTGTGCCCCAAACATGGAACTCCTGGTTAAGATGGAGACCCCGTCCTTGGCTCTAGACCCTCCCAGCCTAGATGCCATTATAAGACCTGGGCAGAGCTTTGGACAGCCAGCTAAAAGTGCTCCTGATCTTTTCAGGAAGGAGGCCTGCCTAACTCCTTCACTCCTGAGAACTTACATGCATAAAGTCCTGTGTGTTTTCTGGGGAACTGGCTGGTCCACCAGGAGCTTTAGGGATGCTGTAACCCTTCTGCCAGATACCCAGACGAGAACAGGGGAGACCTTGCCCCAAACTTGGCCACAGCCAGTTCTGGGCCTCTGAATTGTACCAGCAGGCAAGAGAAAGCAGTGAGAAAGACTAGGGGAAGGGATTCTCTTCTCCAGGGGTTGGATCTTAATGAGTGCAGGGGCCCAGAGGAAGACAGGCTGGCATGGACCAGAGACAGTCCAAGGACTGCCTCCCATACCAGCCTCCCAGAGAAGGAAAGGCAGCTCACCAAAGCTCTGCCCTGGGAAGAAAACTTGACCATCTCTCTTCTTCCCTCACTTCCAGCATCATAGTCCTACGGCTGGGCCTTGACCCATGCTGACACATCTTGACGGCAAGGAGTGGGTGTGCCTTCGTGGCTGCTCTGGGAGGGAGGTTGTACCTCTGGTATTGGCCGGGTGGGAGCCCAGAGCTGGGAACCTGGAAATTAGAAGGACTGTTTGTTTCCTGAGGTATATTATTCCTCTCAAGGACATAGAATAATAAGTTGGTCTGGTTTCTATAAAAGCAGGAGTTGCCTAGAAAAGGGCCTCTGACTTTCATGTGCACGTGAATCACTTGGGGATCTTGTTATTTCAGAGTTGGGTTTAGGAGGTCTGGGCTGGGGTTCTGCACCAGACCACCCTTCAGGTAACAAGAGCCTGCAAGTCTCCCAAGGCCCTTGGCACTGTTTGTATCTGCCTGTCACTCTGCGGGTCCTTCTGATGGCCTTGAGGGGCCTTCAAAGACGTTGTGGAAAGAGATACAATATTTTCTCTGTCTTCTCTATAAACTCAGTAATTACTATTAAATCTTTCTAGAGAATGTGAAGAGGAGAGTAACTGTGATTGGTAGTTCAGGCTGAGACCCCACTATAGCTTCTAGAAGAACGCCGGGACAGGGAGAGGTCACGTGATCGGGCTACAGTCTTCAGCCCCTGGGTGTTTGTGAAAAGAACCTTGGCGGCGAGGAAGTTGGTGCAGAGGGGACCCCGGAAGCGCTCCCCGGCACCCCGGTAGGCCCAGAGACACTGATGGGGCTGTGCTCCGCATACCGCCTGCCGTGAGGGGCTGCAGACCTGTATTCTGGGACCCTCTGTCTGTACCTCCTGCTTTCTCTATCCTCCTGTGCTCTTTGCTCTTCACGCCCTCCACCCCCACCCCGGTGGAAGCTGAACTCAAGGTGGGCAGGAAGGGGTGGGAGAAGAGGTGGGGAGGGAAACTTCCCTTTGGGGCTTAGTCTTTCTTCTTTTTCCTTCTTGCTTTCCAGAGTTTCTTTTGCTGCTCCAGGATTCCCCACCAGCCATCCCAAGCATTTTCTCCCAGGACCCCTTTTGTGTTCAGGGTATAAGACACAGAGTGAGTTTCTCCAACCAGAAGGCAACTCTGTGGGAAGGAGGCTGGTTCCCCCGGACCCCTCTTCTTGCCCAGTGGCGGCTGAGGTCCAGCTGCCCTCAGAGACACTACAGCTCCCACCTCGACTCCGATGCCAACCCGAAGTGCCTTAGCGCAGTGGCCCAGGCTCCTGCCACCCCCTCAGGACCCCTGCCAACTGCGGACCAGCTAACCCATGTGGACACGGAAGGACGGGCAGCTATGGTAGATGTGGGTGGGAAACCTGACACGGAGCGGGTGGCTGTGGCCTCAGCCGTGGTCCTCTTGGGGTCCGTGGCCTTCAAGCTCGTCCAGGAAAACCAGCTAAAGAAGGGTGATGCCCTGGCGGTGGCCCAGCTGGCTGGAGTCCAGGCGGCCAAGCTGACCAGCCAGCTGATCCCTCTTTGCCACCATGTGGCCCTGAGCCACGTCCAGGTGTGGCTGGAACTGGATGCCACACGCCACGCGGTGGGGATCCGGGCGTCCTGCCGGGCTCGGGGCCCTACCGGTGTGGAGATGGAAGCCCTGACCGCCGCTGCCGTGGCTGCCCTCACTGTGTACGACATGTGCAAGGCTGTTAGCAGAGACATCGTGTTGGGGGAGATAAAGCTCCTGAGCAAGACCGGGGGTCAGCGCGGGGACTTCCAGCGGACTTAGAGCTCTTGCTTCTCCGCCCCCGGCCCAGCCAGGTCAAGATGGGCTGCTGTTCCGGCAAGTTCCTATAACTCCATCCCTGTGTACCTCCGCCAGCAGGAGCCCGAGGTCAGCGCCCCCTTCACCGCTACACCATCTCTAGTGAGCTACATGGTCTCCTGTCACCCTTCCTGGACACTCCAGTCACGGGTAGGGGATTGCCGTGAGCAGCACTAGGGAACCAAGAAATCCCATGGTCTGCAGTAGTCCCCAGATAACACATGTAGTTTCAGACAGGACGGCCCTTAACTTCCACTCCTCATTTTGGGTTTTCTCTTCTCCTTCCTGGGGAGAGAATAAGGGCTCATGAAGCAGAGGGAGCCCACTGTGAGGAAGGAAGAGCACGGTTTGCATTAAGAATGTTGCACTACTTCTCTAAAGCGGTTTTGCCTTCCCAAGTTTGGGGAGCCGCACCCCCACCATCCCTCCGAAAGGGCCAGTTCTCCCCTCCTCTGGCCTGCGTCTGGGTCCCCTCAGACTTGCAGAGTTTTGGCTTCACCCTTGCACTTGTCCTGCTAGCAGCTCCCTTTCCTGGGGCCCCCAGCTCTGGGACAGGACACACACGGACAGCAGCCCTGGGGACAACTGCCCCTGCACACTGCTCTTCCACCCCCACCCCACACCCACAGCCCTTTGTTCTGGAACATATCAGGGAAAGAAGAGAGTGGAAGACTGCCTTCACCCTCATAGCGCACAAAATAAAGCCACGATGCCAACTTTGGAGATGCAAGAATGGGGACTTTCTGAGCTGCCATGAATTCATGCCCGCACCCTCGCCCCCCCCAGGGAAAGAGGAGCAGGAAGGATGCTATCAGAGCCAAAGGGGCACATTCTCTGTGGATCCCCTGTCTTCCCTTGGGAGGCCAAGAGAGGCACCGCCTGCCGTACGTGGCCAGTGGGGGCGTCCAAAGCTCATCACGGGGTTTGCTGGCTATTAGAGATCATGGGGTGCACTTAGATTTCTGGTCTGCACCTCCCCAAACCCTGGATTGGCTGGCTGGGTTCACCTCTGTGGCTTGGCGTTTGTGGGTCTATCCTCAGGGGCACCCCCTGCCTGCTCACCTCCCCTCTGCCCGACACCCACGGGTGCTGGCGTGTGTCAGACAGCCACCTCTTGGGAAAAGAAAAAGCCAAATTCCGTGGCCAACATCAAGCTGCCCATACGATGTGGACTGACTGGCAGAACTTCTGTAAATGGAACAATTGGTACTCTCAGAGTGGATGGGAGCAGGCTCCAACCCCCCACTGGCTGTGACCGCCCCTGAGCACAGCTCCTGTGCCCACACGGGAAGAAGGCACAGCTTTCACGGCAGGCTGGAGGGGGATGGTATGGATTTAATATTTTTTAGTATTACAATATATTCTTATAAAAATGGTACAGGTAAAAAGGACACTGCTGATTTTGTACATTAGCCTCACTTGTCGTCTGAGACAGCTTGGTGACAGCAGCTGTGGTGTAGAGGCTGGAGGAACAGTCATGGCACCCCAGTTGGAAAAATGGGATGGGGGTGGGGAGAGTCTGGACCAGACCCTTCCCTCTCCACCCGGAGAATTTTGTTTCCTCTTGTTGCCCCAGAAAACCTACCTTCCCTCACTGGGGAGGGGGGTGGGTGCTGCTGCTGAGAAAGGGACAGGCTGGATTAGGTTAACTGCATTCTACATTGGACACAACATTAGACAGCTGGAGAAATTTACCTGAAGGGAGCAGGAGGGGTGAGAAGGACACTGGGCAAAGACTAAGGAACAAGTGTAATAGGCGTAAACATTTAGCATATCCATGACCAACTCCCCCAGCCCCACGGGGCACCAGCCCCTCCTTGCTGAGGCAACTGGGATGGTGAGTGGTCCAAGGCACGGTTGTAGATCTGGCTATTCTACTGGCCAGAGCTAGAAAACAATAAATAGAGAAGGGAAAAAAACCTTTTGGGGTGAGAAGCCTGAGCCCTGGAACAAGGTATGTGTCCTCTGTAAACAGTTAAACCAAAGTGTGCTTTTCTGTGGATCCAAAATACCTTGAACAACTTCTATGTTCCTTGTCTTTCCTGGAAAATCCAGTCTTCCGTGGCCTGAGGGAAGGCCAGAGTTTGGACATGCTGGTGATAGAAACAGAGCCCTCCCCTGTCCCCTGCTGGGGAGGTTAACCTCAGCCCAGCCAGTTTGAGAGAGGAACTTCAGAGACCCCACCTGTGACCTTCCCACCACCCCAATGCCAGCTTCTGGCAGTGGGGGCTGTCTGGTGGCCAGATGGGTAGACCAAAGCCCTCATCTTGCCTTCAACTGGACTCCAGGATGGCCTCTTTCCCTTTAGCCTGGCCAGGCTTGCATTTGCTCACATCCCTCCCCACTCAAACCAACACACATGCTGGGCTCACCAACTCTATGTTTCTCCCCGCCCACCACAGCTACTCTGGCCCTACCCCCCGAGTCTGATGTAGGGAAAAGATGAGATAAGCAGCTTAAGAGTGGACCTAGCCCACCAGTGTGGCCACTGGCAATAACCCTGAGCTGGAGAAGTAGGTTGAAAAGTGAGACACAAAGACAAGGGCTGGGAGATAGAATGGCCAGGAGCTGGATGATGGAGAGTCAGGAGGGCTGCACACTGAGGATGATAGGTCAACTTCTAGGGGGAAGAAATGGATCGAAAACAAAAACCTTGATAGAGTTGACCTCTCCTTCCTTCTTTCAGAAGATAGTTTTGTTTAGACACAGCCTTGATCCCCTCCCCCAACCAAGGACAACTCAAAATGAACAGCATGGATGGTGGGAGTGGCTCGGAGGGCTAGAATAGGAGCCCTTGGAAGTCCGATTGAAGAAATGAGTTGAGAGGTGGGTCCCAGCCCCCATGTCTGGTACCCAGCCTTCTATCCTTGATTTCCTTCAGGCAATGCACCCCCAGGGAACTTGGCCCTTTTCCTCTGTATTCCATCTCCCTAGCTTCCCCTGCCTGCTCTGGCTCCCAGTCTGAATGCCTCAGAGATCACATGTAAAGGCAGAGGGCAGCTCTGGCCTTTGGACCATCTCAGGAACAAACACTCCAGGGCCAGCCTTAGCCCGGTGCACGTGGTTCGAAGCGGCCTTCCACAGGCTGGAGAGAGAGGGAGGTCTCCGTGGCTTCTGCCCTGAGGCAGACCTTAGAGAAAGAGTTTGGGGTCTGATGAACATGCAGTGGTAGACTGGGAGCACCAGAGTGGAGCTGGGCGTTCAAGTGCTGCCCTCTAGTGAGGGGCTAGCAGAATTCCCAGCCAATGCGTGTGGTTATAGACCAGGGTTGGGTTGTACAGAGGAGGTGTGAGGAGTTTTGTTCCAGGGTCTGTAGGCCCAAGGCACGAGGTGCGGTGATGATCGGAGTCTTTCTTGAACCCCTTCCCTTACCAGATTCATCAAGTACCTGATCGTGAGCCATAGCTGTGGTAACCCAAAGGTGAGTGTTCTGGGATTCAGGATTAGTAGATAGGAGAGAGATGGCAGTAGGGAAGGGAGGGAGAGACTTACACGTGAGAGAGGGGCCAGGGGACTTGTGATGTAGGAAACAGGCACTGCTACTCTGTGTCCTGATGACTTGGTCCCTGCAGCGTCCTCCCCACACTTTTTCTGAAACCTATCTAGCTAGAGTATCTAATGCCTCTTCCCTTTACATCCAAGAGGAAAGTTTGCTCCCAGATCCATGTTCCGTTATGCCTCCTCTTAGTGGACGGGGGGGCCTGCATTCCCTCACTGGCTCTCAGGGGGCCCACCCCACCATGAACTCCCTACTGGACATTGAATCCAGACAAGGCCCATAGACCTGTCCAGTCTAGATCTGGAACAGTTGTGTACCAACATGTGCATGCCCTTGCTGGAGGCCAGGGGGCAGGGCTCCTTCAGCAGGACCTGCCAGGGATGTCCAAGTCTGCCTTGGAGTGACCCTGGGGGGGGGGGGGGGCGGGATGCAGAAAGAATAACGGAACAGGAGATGCGAGAAGCCCCTTCAGGTAAGTGTGGGGACCCCTGGTCCTGCCACACACCGCCCCCACCCCAGGACCCAGCCCAGGGCTCGTTTAAACCGAGCACCAAATTGTCTAAGGATCCCGGCCGCCTCCGCTTAGCCCCTCGGCCCACCCCGTCTCCTGCCTCCTGCTGCGGCCAGTCCCCAGGTCAATAATTTAGCCTGCTTATTGCCCGTTCCCGGGTGACTTCCAGCGCCTGGCTCCCCGACCGCTTGCGGCTGCGTTTCAGCTTGCATAAGTCCTTGTCGAACACTTCCCCAGAGCGCAGCGCCGACACCAGGTCATCAAACTCGCCCCCTTCCTCCAGCGTGCTGCCCGCGTGGGCCTTCCGCTGCCTCTGCCACCGCTCCCGCTCCCGCTGCTCCTTCAGCTGGAGGAGGAGGAAGAGAGAGGTGGGCTGAGACCAGAGCAGCCACCGACAGTCCAACCGCCGAACCAGTGGCCTCCCAGCAGGCACAAAGTCCCACCTGTTTGCCCGGAGGCCTGTGTTGACCAGCTGGCTCCACTTTCTTCCTTCCTAAGACACTCCTGTCTCCCCGCCTGCCTCCTGCTCTCACCCAGCAGCACCCCCCTCAGCTCAGCCCTCTCACCATGGCTTCCATGCGTGCCCGCCGTTCCTCCTCCTCTTTCCTCCTCCTCATGGCCTCCAGGTCCTGCCGGGCCTCTGAGAAGGCCTGCAGGAAGGTGTCGAAGATTCCAAAGAATTCGTCTGGCTGCATCTTGCTGTCCTTCTCCCCAAAGTGCATCAGGGCCTTGGAGAACTGTTAGGGGGCAAGGGATGGTGAGAGTCTGCCCCTGCCCCCAAGCATGGTGGGTTCAGCCCCTGTGGTGAGCTGGGTTCCAGTCAGAGCAGAACCCAGTCCAAGGGGAGCAGGGCTGGAGGAGAGCGGGGGATGCCTGCTAGCACCAGGGCAGGGATAAGGCTGAAGGAAAAGCTTGAGGCAGACACCAAGGGGAGGTGGGGGATCCAAGCCATCTGACAGAGGCTGCCCAGAGCTACCATGGGGTCTGTTATTGGTGTAGGTATGGGTCAGGAGCTGCAGACCTTGGGAAGTACTTCTTGAGGTCACACACTCAAAACGACCCAGAGTTCATATAGTTATTGGACTAATTTAATTCCTCTATTTCCTCAGTTTCCTCAGCTGTAAAATGGCGACAATAGACTCTACCTCATCATGTTGTGAGGGTGAGGTGAGTTACTAGACATAAAGCATTAGCTCTATTTATAGGTGTCAGGCACTGTTCCAACATTTATTGACAGCCACCATCTCTAATTCAAGCCAGGGTGTGCAGCCTGGACCAGCAGGGGCATCTCAGACCTCCTGCATGAGGAGGCCTACCAGTGGGATCCATGGGGATGTTAGTGTGAGAAGCCAGGAAGAGGCAATAACAACTGTGACCAAAACTGAGCTCTGGAGTCTGGATTCTAACTCAGGTCTGTCCAACACAGCTGGGAAACCCTGGGCAAGTTTCTTAACCTCTCCAGATCTCAGTGTACATACTTGTACAATGGGGTAGTAACCTTTTAAGAAGCCCATACTAAAAGGATTATGACCTTTGCAACAGACTTGCTATTGCTTTTCTTAAGGGAGTGACGAAATTACTTTTCCTCAAAGCTCAGTGACTCTGGGTTTGTCCCTCTGGGCCACCCAACACAGGAATGGGTGAAGGAGCCTTTTCTACGTAAAAAAAGAGGGATAGGGTTAGGATGGGGACCAGACTGGGAGCTTGGGCCACACTTACCTTGTCCCTGGCCTCATTCAGCTGGTCTTCCAGCTCTGAGAAGCTAAAGCTGGAGACAGTGATGAAGTCACTCATGACAGGGACAAACTTGTCATTTGGTTCCCGTGCCTGGCGCTTCTGGTATTCCAGCTCCTGAGGAGGGAGAGTGATGTGCTGGTTAGAGGGGCACCAGCACAGAAGTCAGGAACTCTGAGGGTCACCCCCATCTCCCACCCTTCCTGCCTAGTCTCACACAATTCTGAGGGCGGCAAAGATTGTGAGAGCTATCCCTCGTGCACCACTGCTATCTTTCTTTCTCTCGATCCTTGCTTCCCAGGGTGGTCTGGGACGTCTGAAGTAATACAGACTCTCAGGGAATGAGAATCTGCATTTTAACAAGACCTCTAGGTAATGCATGGGCCGATTCAAGTGTGAGATGTCTTTCTAAATCTCCTAGCTGATACGGATGCTGCTGGTCATGGGCCCTGCTGTGAGTAGCACTTTTAAGGGCTATAAATTGGAAATTGACCCCACCCCCACCATAGTGGCAATGAATATTTCTTTCTCTTACTTACCTTCATTCTCTAACTCACTGTCCCCTTACCAGCCTACCACCCCCTTCCCCCAGTAAAAATGGAAACATTCTCAAGTTCCCAAATGTTGAAGAAAAACGATTGGGGCCATTGCCATATGGGACTAGCCTAGCCTCAGGCCAGAGACCATATCATCTGAGAAGCCATCAGAGCAGGACTGGTGAAGACGAGACTCCTGGGCGCAGCCCCTGGGTCCTCTACGGACCCAAGGAGAAGAGGCATCTGGCAGGAATTTCTGGAGATCACTGTGCCCAGTGTCACACACTATGGGCTACCTGTGCCAGCTGGCTTCTGAGAGATGCAGAAACTCTTTCCTATCCACTTGAATTAGACTTAGGCATGGGGCCAACTTACGATTCATTCTCCACCAGTGTCCAACAGACATGCTGGACAGTGACCTGGCTAGTCTCAGATGGCCCCTCCATGAGATTCTAAATTTAAGTCCTAAATAATCCAGTCATTCTTTCCTGAGGGCTAGCTCTGTTGCTGCCTATTAATTGGTCAAATGATAGGTCCCCAGATAGTAGGCCCCCAGATGGAAAACACTGTCTGATGCATTTCTGTGTCCCAGAGCTCCTGGTTGGGGTGCCAGAGTCACGGGCACAGGGTCTGGCCTTCAGCACAGACACAGAAAGCAACCCCGCAAACCCAGGCAGGCATAGATGGTGTACTCACCACCTCAACTGCTCGGAGGCCCCTCCTGAGGTTGCCCACCTCCTTCTCCAGCTCTGCCAGGCTGCAGGGAGACACACAGGAAGGGAGAATTGCTGAGCATGGTTCAGACAGATGGCAGTGCAAAGCTTAATGGCCTTGGAGTCAGTGGACCCATGCTCTAGGCCTGCTGCATCACCTCCCCTCTGTGTTCTGTCTGTGCTTCTATAAAATAATAGGATTGAAATTTAGGTTCTGAAGATCCTTCCAGATCAGAAATGTTATGTTGAATATTAGCTTTCTAACACATGGCTTCTGACTTGAATTCTTTTCAATACCAGTAGGTAATACTTAAAACTCTTAACATGTTGTCCTGTGTGCAGTAAGCATTTGTTGCATATTAACTATTTTCTACTGTATTTCTGCTTCTGTTAGAAATGCTTCTATCAGCCTATGTCTCTTCAGGTCTGACTTTTTGCCTATAGGAGATATCATTGGTGCTACATCCATATCTCCCTGGACCATCCATTGTAGTGTACAATCCTGACTTCTAATGATACGAGCACTTTCTCTGGATCCCAGAGTTCCCTTTGCCTGTACCTATAGCCAGAGTCATGCCCTGCCCAGAGACGTTCAGCTAATGACTGACAGGAGATGGGCTATGATATCCTAGTTCCCTCACCTCTCGGATGGGGTAAGTTGAGTAAGTGTCCTATGTTGTCTCACAGACTTCCATGGAGGGAGGTTCCAGGGGTAGCTGGCTTAATAATACTTTGTTATTAAGTGAGCCACCCCTGGCTCACTTCCCCACTGTTTCCTAGGAATATCTCTGAAATAAGAATTTGAGAGCAAGTAGCCAGTCTTCATTTGGTTCTCCTAAAGGCAGACGCTGAGACAGTGCCCATCCCTAGTCATCCCACAATAGCAATGAAAGGAAATTTAGACAAGAGTGCTATGATCACAGGGGAAAGAAGGGTCCCTCACTTGACTTTGGCGGCTTCTGGAAGATGCTGTAGCTCCGAGGGCATGTTCAGGATGTCAGGGAAGTGCTTCTCCAGGATCATGATCAGGTAATGGAGCAGAGAGATATTTCTGTGGATGAAAGGTCAGGGACAAAGGAATGAAGGCCAGGAAGAAATGAGCGGGAGGGGTCAGGGGAAAAGGCAAGGAGTTTGAGTCAGAAATGGGAGGAGGAGGGAAGAGGCCAGGGGGCGGGGGGTGAGATGGAAGATAAGGCAGCAGACAAGATCCCACCTGTCAATGCTGGACTTGGTATCTGCAATCTTGTTGAGGCTGGCCACCCGGAACCCATAGGCTCCCCCACGCTGCCCTTTGTTCATGAAGTTGCCAATGGCCAAGACGACCTCAAGCATCTGCCTTAGACGCTTGCTGCGGATCAGCTCCTGGGAGGCCAGCAGGATGGCTAGGAGAGGAGGGACAGGTCATAGCCCTACAGAAACTGGGCCAGGGCAGCTGGTCCCCTTGAACACCAGGATGATGCCACCACACAGTTCAGTCTTCAACTTTCAGAGGGGCAGACTATACCCACACCTCAACAAACTGATCTACTTCATACCTGCCCACTTCCAAGGGAAGCAGGTAAATTGGCCAAAAGCCAATTTAACAAATAACTCATTCTCAGAATGTGCCAATTCTTCTTAATATATTTAAGAATATCTTTTCTTACATATATCCAAAGATGATTAGTAGTTCTTTCTATGGATATATACAAGGATATAATACTTTTACTTTTTTAAACTTAGTGATTAAAATTTTAAATTTCAACATTTTACATAGTATGGGACTGTTTCTGCCTCTTTTAAAATGCTGTTTAACTTTTTTTTTTTTAAAGAAAAAATCCCTGTCAATTAAATTATCATGTCACTAATATAATATTTCCATATTTTTGTTCTATAAGATAAGGGTATGCCTTGCAGTTAATGCTATCTTTGATTTAAGAGTTTACTTGACATCTTGTTGAACATCATTTAAATTTTTCCCCAACTTTTAGGAATTTTAACAATTTCTCCCCAATGCCTTAAATGATACATTTGCTAGAAATATGATTTAAGGTTAACAGTAACTGAAACTTCAGTATTTCATTCGAGGATGGATGCGCTGGCCCATTCTCAGCTATTGTGTACTAATGGGATACAAATCCTACAGTGAAATTTTGGCTACTACTTATGGAATATGCTTTCTGATTATTAAGCGTGGTGATAAGAACACCAAACCATCCCATGAATTTTAGCTTATGCCAAACTGAACATTCTTTAAGATGCTGCTATGGATCTAAAATGAGAACCATCTGACCAAAAGTTTGCAGAAATCCTCAAAAGCAGTTAAGAGTAAGTAATTGGGGGAGGGGGGAAAGGCTGTAATGTAGAGATCATCAGGACCTCTCAGTTTGTACCTACTTCAGCCTCAGCTGTCCTTCCAGGACACTCTCTGTGCAGAAAGTCCCAGGAACACCCTGGCCTGCAACCACTTCAGCTCCAGCGATCCCACCAGGGTGTCCTCAGCCCTCACCAGCCACAGGGAAGGGAAAGTCACCAGATACACATAGCCTACACGGGGGATAACCATACACAAGGCCATTCCTTCAAGTTTTAGAGAATTAGCTGTTCTGCCTAATCACAGAAATAAAGACTAAAAGTTAAGAAAAAGGGGAGTCAGAGGAATATGCTCCAAACAAAACAAAACCTCAGGAAAAGAACAAAATGAAATGGAGATAGCACTATTCCTGATAAAGTTAACAAATAGAAAATATGAAAAAATTCAGAATTAAAGAACATAAATGAAAAATACACTAGAAGGAATCAACAGATTAGCAGATGAAGAAGAGATCAGCAATCTAGAAGACAGAGTAATGGAAAACAACCAAGCTGGGTAACAAAAAGAAACATATTTTAAACGAGGACAGGTTAAGGGATCTCTTGGACAACATCAAGTGAACAAGTATTCATATTGGATCCCAGAAAAAGAGCAAAAGGGACAGAAAAGTTACTTGAAGAAATAATAGCCAAAACTTCCTTAACCTGGAGACATCCAGGTTCAGAAAGCACAGAGAGTTCCAAATAAGATGAACCCAAAGAGGTCTACACCAGGACACATAAGAACTAAAAATCCAAAGATTAAAGAGAATTTAATAGAGAATTTAAAAGCAGCAAAACAGAAGGGAAGTTACATACAAGGGAAACCCCCATAAGCTGATTTTTCAGCAGTGACCTTGCAGGTGAGGAGGGAGTGGCAGGATATATTCAAAGTGCTGAAAGGGAAAAATCTATAACCAAGACTACTTTACCCGATGAGATTATCACTCAGGATTGAAGGAGAGAGAAAAGATTTTCCCAGGCAAAAAAAAAAAAAAAAAAAAAAAAATTAAAGATGTTCATCACCCCAAACCATCCTTACAAGAAATGGTAAAGGGACTTCTTTAAGTGGAAAAGAAAGGGCCATAACTAGAAGTTTATATATATATATAAATTATATATTATATAACTGTATATAATATATAATTCATATTCGTATACATATATACCAATAAAAAGATGTAAAATATGATACCATATACATAAAATGTGGAGGGGGGAGTAAAAAATCATTTTAGAATGTTTTCAAACTTAAGTGACCATCAAGTTAATATAGATTGCTATATACTTGGGATGTTATATGAACCTCATGACAACCACAAATCTGTAATAGATACACAGAAAAAAATAAAGATAAAGAGTCACACTAAAGGAAGTCACTAATCACAAGGAAAGAAAGCAAGAAAAGAAGAAAGAAACAGAAGAGCTACAAAAACAACCAGAAAACAAATAATGAAATGGCAATAAATATATAACTTCTGATAATTTCTTTAAATGCAAATGGTCTAAACTCTAGAGTGCATGATGGATTAAGAAAAATTCCTCTATATGTTGCCTATGAGAGATTCACGTCAGACACAAGACATACAGACTAAAAGTGAAAGGATCGAAAAAAAGATATTCCATGAAACAGAAAAAAAAAAAAGAGCCAGGGTAGTAATACTTACACAAAATGACTTTAAGTCAAAGACTGCAATAAGAGACAAATAAGGGCATTACATAATGATAAAAGGGTCAACATAACAAGAGGGTGTAACGATTGTAAGTATCTATGCACCCAACATTGAAGCACCTAAACACATAAAGCAAATATTAACAGACATAAAGGTAGAAATTGACAATAATAATAGCAGAGACTTTAATATTCAACTTACATCAACAGATAGATAATCCAGGCAGAAAAGTCAATAAGGAAATAGTGTTGCTCGGTGACACATCAAACTAGATGGACTTAGATATACACGGAACATACCATCCCAAAATGAGAGAATACACTTTACAAGTGCACAAAGAACATTTTCCAGGATAGATCACGTGTTATACCACAAAATAGTCTTAATAAATTCAAGATTGAAATCATATCATGCATCTTTTCTGAACACAGTGGTAAGGAACTAGAAATCAATCACAAGAAAAAACTGGAAAAATACAAACATATGGAAGCTAACAACATGTACTAAATAGCCAATGGGTCAATAAGAAGTGACAGGAAATCAAGAAATACAAGGAGAGAAGTGAAAATGAAACCACACTTATCTAAAATCTTTGGTACTCAGCAAAAGCAGTTCAAAAAGGGAAATTTATAGCAGTACAGGTCCACTTCAAATTTAAAAAAAAAAAATCTCAATCTAACCTTATACCTAAAAGACCTAGAAAAAGAAAAATCCAAGGCGAATAGAAGGAAGGAAATAAAAGAGCAGAAATAAATTAAATAGAGCCTTTTAAAAAAGTGAAAAAGATCAATGAAACCAAGAGCTGGGTTTTTGAAAAGACAGGCGTAAGGGATAAGCCTTTAGTCCTATTCATCAAGGAATAAAGGACACAAATGAAAAAAATCAGAAATGAAAAAAGTGACAACTGACACCACAGAAATACCAAGGATTATGAGAGTACTATGAAAAATTATATGCCAACAAACTGAACAACCTAAGAGAAATGGATAAAGCCCTAAGAACATATAATCTTCCAAAATTGAATCAGAAGGAAATAGAAAATCTGAACAGACCAACTACTAGTAACAAAATTGAATAAGTAATCCAAAAACTCCCCAAAAAACAAAAGTCCAGGAGCAGACTGATTCACAGGTAAATTCTACTAACCATTTAAAGAAGGGTTAACACCTATTCTCAAGCTCTTTCAAAAAAAAAAAAATGAAGAGGGAGGAAATCTTCCAAATACATTCTATGAAGACAGCATCACCCAGATACCAAAAGCAGACAAAGACACTACAAAAAACAAAACAAAACAAAAGACCCAAAACAAAAAAAGCCATGAAACAAAAACCCCTATAGGCCAATATCCCTGATGATGTAAAAATCCTCAACAAAGTATCAACAAACTGCTTTCAACAATACACTTAAGGAAATCATTCGCGAGCAAGTGGGTATCATTCCAGGGATTCAAGGATGTATCAGTACTTAAAAAATCAACATGATACATCACATAAACAAGAGAAAGGATAAAAAAAACATATGTTCATTTAAGCAGATGCAGAAAAATCATTTGACAAAATTCAACATCTGTTCATGATAAAAATTCTCAAAGTAGTTAGAGGGAACATGCCTCAACATAATAAAGATTATATATGAAAGACCCACAACTACCATCAAACTTTATGGTGAAAAATAAAGTTTTTCCTTTAAGATCAGGAATAAGACAAGGATGTCTACTCTCACCACTTTTATATAACATTGTAATGGAAGTCCTAGCCACAGCAACCAGACAAGAAATAAGAGGTATTCAAACTGATAAAAAGTTAAACTATCACAACTTACAGAAGACATGATACTGTATGGAGAAAACCCTAAAGACTCAATTAAAAATCTATTGGAATAAATGAATTCAGTAAAGTAGCAGGATTCAAAATTAGTACAAAGATTTTGGTTGCATCTCTATACACTGATGATGAAGCAGAAAGAGAAATTAATAAAATAATTCCATTTATAATTGTATCAAAAAGACCTGGAATAAACTAATGAGGTAAAATACCTGTATTCTGAAAACTATAAGACACTCCTGAAAGATTGAGAAAAACTAAAATAACAACGACAATAAGAATCATATGTCTTTGGTTATTCATCTTTTAACAAAAAAACATTTTCAATTTTAAATGTAAAAACAAATAAAACAAGTGGAAAGATATTCCACACTTGTGGATTGGAAGAATTAGTATTATTAAAATGTCTGTAATACCCAAAGCAATTGACAAATTCAATGCAATCTCTATCAAAGTACCAATAGCATTTTTCACAGAACTAGAACAACAACAACAACAACAACAAAAAAAAACCCTAAAATTTTTACCATACCATAAAAGACTCTAAGGAGCTAAAACAGTCTTGAGAAAGAAGAACATAGATGGAAGTATCACAACTACAGATCTCAAAATAACCTACAAAGCTGTAGTGATCAAAGCAGTATGAAACTGGCACAACAATAGACACATAGGTCAATAGAATAGTATAGAGAACCCAGAAATAAACCCACAATTAAATGGTCACTATGACAAAGGAGACAATAACTTTCAATGTGGGAAAAGATTACAAATGATGCTGGGGAAAATGGACCACTTCCTGAAGCCATACACAAAAATAAACTCAAAATGGATTAAAGACCTAAATGTGAGACCTGAAACCATAAAAGTCCTAGAAAAAAACATGGGCAGTAATCTCTTTAACATTAGCCTTAGCAACAATTTCTTAGATTTGTCTCCTTAAGCAAGAGGAACAAAATAAAAAATAAACTGTTGGGACTACACCAAAATAAAAATCTTTTGCACAGCAAAAGAAACCTTTGACAGAACAACAAGGCAACCTACTGAATGGGAGAAGATAATAGCCAGTGATATTTGATAAAGGGTTCATGTCCAAAATATATAAATAATTTATATAATTCAACATCAAAAAACAATCCAATTTAAAAATTGGCAGAGGACCTGAATAGACATTTCTCTAAAGAAGACATACAGATGGTCAACAGACACATCTGCTCAACATCACTGATCATGAAGGAAATGCATATCAAAACCACAATGAGATATCACCTTACACATGTCAGAATGGCTAAAATCAAAAAGATTATATCGACTGTTGTTAAAGATGTGGAGGAAAAGGAAATCTTGTGCACTGTGTGTGGGAATGTAAATTTGTATAGCCACTGTGGAAAACAGTATAGAGGTTCATCAAAAATTAAAAATAGAAATATTACATGATCCAATAATTCCAGTGAGTATTTACCCAAAGAAAATGTAAACAGTAATTCAAAAAGATATCTGTACCCCTATGTTTACCGCATCATTATTTATAATAGCCAAGATATGGAAGCAACCTAAGTATCCACTAATAGATGAATGGATAAAAAAAAACACAGTTGTGCCAAAGCTTTTTATCAAAATAAAAATAGTCCCAATAGTCCCAATAGTCCCAATAGTTTGTTTTGGCTTTTGTTCCCCCTGCCAAAGGAGACATAGCTAGGAAAATGTTGCTTAAGGCTGATTTTAAAGACATTTACTGCTTATGTTTTCTTCTAGGACTTCTATGGTTTCAGGTCTCACACTTAGGTCTTTAACCCACTTTGAGTTTATTTTTGTGTATGATATAAGCAAGTTGTCCAGTTTCACTCCTTTGCACATGGCTGTCTAGTTTTCCCAGCACCATTTGTTGAAGAGACTGTTTTTTTCTCATTGTATATTCTTGCCTCCCTTATAGATTAATTGACCATATAACTGGGAGTTCATTTCTGGGCTCTCTATTGTGTTCCATTGTTCTATGTGTCTATTTCCAAGCCCGTACCATATGAACAAAGGAAAAAGAGACAAAAAAAACAGACTTTTAAATATAATGAACAAACTGGTGGTTTCCAGAGGGGACGGGGGTTGGGGAATGGGTGCAATAGGTGAAGGGGATTAAGAGTACATTTATTGTGATGGGCACCGAATAATGTATAAAATTGTTGAATCCCTATACTGTACACCTAAAACTGAATATAACCCTGCATTTTAATTATACTGGAATTTTTTTAAAAAGCCACTGCCTTAAATATATACAATTGTGAATCTTAAGTATATAAACTTGTACATCTTAAATATATACAATTTTTGTCAATCATAGCTCAATGAAGCTGGGAGAAATTTTTCAGTACACCAACAAAGAAAGAAGATACAATGTAATATTATTCATCCATAAAAATGAATGAGATCTTACCATTTGTGACAACATGGATGGATGGATCTAGAGAGTAAAATGCTAAAGTGAAATAAGTCAGAAAGAAACACCATATGATTTTACTTATATGTGGAATCTAAAAAACAAAGTGAGGGTTGCAGAAAGGAAGTTGGGTAGAGGGATGGGGTAACTTGATGATGGACATTAAGGAGGGCATGTGATGTGATGAGCACTGGGTGTTATACACAACTAATGAATCTTTGAACATTATATAAAAAACTAATGATGAACTGTATGTTGGCTAATTGAATTTAAATTTATTTTTTTAAAGATTTTATTTATTTATTTGACAGAGATCACAAGTAGACAGAGAGGCAGGCAGAAAAAGAGAGGGGGAAGCAGGCTCCCAGCTGAGCAGAGAGCCTGAAGTGAGGTTTGAACCCAGGACCCTGAGATCATGACCTGAGCCAAAGGCAGATGCTTTAACCCACTGAGCCACCCAGGCGCCCCTGAATTTAAATTTAAATAAAGACTTAAAAAAAGAAAAATAAAAAACAAAATGAACAAACAAAAACCAGACACAGACTCATAAATACAGAGAACTAACTGATAGTTTCCAGAAGGGAGGCATGTGGGGGGATGGGCAGAATGAGTGAAGGGAAGTAATAGATGCAGCCTTCCAATGATGGAATACATAAATCATGGAGATAAAATGTACAGCATGGGGAATATGGTCAATGGTATTATAATAGCCTTACATAATGTAGCTACACTTGTGGTGGACATAGCGTAATATATAGACTTGTCCAATCTCTATATTGTACATTTGAAATGGATATAACATGTGTGTCAACTATACATTATATACACATCATGAAATTAACAAAATAAAAGTAGAAGCTTAAACTGGAAAAAAAAAAAGAAGCTATAAAAGTCAATGATAAGTTTTGTCAGTACATAGTCAGTCTATGACCTAATAGCAGAATTACTCTTGAAGGGTATTAGAGTGGTTTCTAGACATTTTTTTTCTTAAATTACAAAGAGATTGGTTAAATTAATTATGATATTCAGACAATGGAATAAAGTGCAACACTGAAAATGAATAACTCACTGTTAGCGATAACAATAGGGTAATTTACAAGCATAATGCTGAGCAAAAGGAACCAGCATAAAATTATCCATACTCCAGTATACAATTTATATAAAGTTTGAGACCGACAAAACCTTTAAAGAAGCTAGACCAATGGTTGCAAGGGGTAATGTTTGAGAGGAGATATGAGGAAGGGGTGTTTAGGGCTGGCAACATTCCATTTCTTGACTTGGGTGTTGATTTCACAGGTGAGTTTACTTTATGATAATTCATCAAGTAGGACACTTGTGATTTATGTACATTTCTGTATGCATATTTGAATAAAAAGTTTACTTTTATAAGTAGTTCTTTAAAGTTTTTGGCAATTCATAGCGGTTGGGATGGTTTTTCTAAGGTTGATATGCTACTTGAGAAATTTGCAAAAGAATCCTCCTAAAAATGCTAAAATGTTGGCAAAACAGAAATTGACAAGAGTTCAAAGGAAATCAGTATAAATGGGAAAACTCCCATTGCAATGCAGACATTTTAGATAAAGTCATAAGAATAATATATTCTTGAATATATTCATAAGAATGTTTACATTTGAAACCATATTCATCTTGACTATATTCAGTAAATGGATTCAAAATGAGAATCAGTAAATTTGGTATATTCAACAATGAACAGATTCATAAGAATATATTCAAGAAAAATATGTTTCATGAATATATTCATAGAATTGGTAAATCTGTCAAATTTGGTGAATTGGCTTTTGGCAAATTGACCCAAAGGCCCTGGTGGAAATTGAGGAGGGTAAGATATCAAAAGCTCATCAGCAGCTGAGATAGGCCAAGTATTAGCTTACCAGGAATATTTCCTAGAACTGGAAGGAAAAATAGGAATTCCAACTCCTGTACAATTAATTCTCTGGTCCCCACCCCTAGTTCAAGCCACTGACCTGATTCTGTAAGATACCGCTTCAGCCACCTCCTTCTGACTCTCAGAGGAAGAGCCATCCAGACCTTTCTAGAACAGCTAGCAGCCATTGCTACTGCAGAGCAATTCTTACTTTCCCCAGTAGGTTATCCAAAACATAACTTGCTCTGCACAGCTTGATATTAAAGGGAGACTTTCCTGAGCATTCATAGAGTAACACTTAGGGGGAGTTTTGGAGTGGGCTCTGAGATTATCTGAGATTCACCCTACCCAGGGGCTAGGCTACACTGGTTCCACATCTCCAAGTGGCAGTTGCTCACATTTGCTCCACTGACCCAAGACACACAAATGGTTGAGCAAATATCTTGGCTCATCCCTGCATCCAGTGTCTCAGGCCCCAAGGGCAGTCTGCAGGAGGACAAAGAAGGTTGTATGAAGGTAGGGATTCACTCATCACAGGGCAGAAGGTACTGCCAGACCTCAGACCTGCAGAGTCACAGCTGTCCTCGATCCTTCTCCCTCAGAACAATCAATAATTATGATTACACCCAGCCTGCAGTTGCCTTGTGTGTGTGAATACACGTGGAGGGGGGCGGGGGCAGATTGCAGAAAATGTCTACCTCCAGCTCTGTCACACACCCCCCACCTCCCACCCCCAAACCTCCCTGAAGCAACTCTAGGAAGGGCCCGTCTCTGGACTGGGCATCCCAGGGAGTGCTGGTCAGCCCTGGTGTCCAGCAGAGGGGCCCACGCTCTGCTCCACCCCCAGCCTACCCCCCTCAGCCTCCTGGACTCAGGATCTCCTGTTCCACTCTGCTGTCCTATCTTTCCCCCAAGTGAGCCTCACAGCCTCTCCCACTTCTCTGCTCGTGGGTCTTCTTGGACCTTCGTGGACGTTCTTCCCCAAATCTTTGCCCCTCTGTCTTCTGCTGTCATCTATCAAGTACTGCAGGACAAAGAGTGGGGGATGAATTCTGAAGAACAAGATCTGGGTTCTAATTCTGGGTCCACCACTCCCTGAACATGGCCTGAGGCAGCATGACCCCATTTTAGACCTGAGAGAATGGACACACCCAGAGGGCTGTTGTGAGGACCAATGAGACCACCCACGTGGAATGTTTCACGCAGTGCTTGCTACAGAGTTCTCACTGAATTACAAATTGACCATCTGGAAAAGGCCTGCATCGGAAGGGTTCCCTAACCCAGAAAACCAGATACCGCCAGGAATTACCTTGCGAATTTCCTACTTTTCTGAAAGCTCACACTTAAAATAATGTGTCCAGAGGCCTTCTATGAACTTTGCCCCTCTCAGGCAGGGTAAAGATTGATGAGCTCAACACATGCCAAGCCCTGTTCTAGGAACTTGCTATTATCATCATCTGTTCAGCATTTCTGTCCCATGCTGAGGCAAATGTCAACAGACCCCCCCCCCCTTCCCGGAGAGTATCCAGGCTGAGGCACAGGAAACATCACATGTTTGGCACATGTGCTCATATAAACAAGTGCATATATCTATAATAATCATAGTTTCAAATTTGTCCTTGGCTTTGGTTTTTTGTGGGGAGAGGCCGGGGCGGGGATTGAGAATGAGAAAGTTTTCTTCTACCCCTGTTCATTGATTTCCACCCCTGGGCCCTCCCAGATGTCTCTCCACTCTAGGCCTCCCCACACCCTCAACCATACCTTCCACTTTGGGCTTTGCCTCAGCCAGTCGCTCCTGGAACTTCTTCTTGAAGAAAAGGGCCTGCAGTCGCTGCTGGTAGTGGTCGATCCTGTGGACAGGGCAAGCTACATTGTGAGGCCACCCCCTCCAGCCCCAGGAGCTAGCTTCAGCCCCTCCTTCATGCCTGCTGCCCTGACCTGCTCATTTCATAGAGGAAGCGGTCAGCACGGGCCATCCGCTCTATCTCATGCTTGTGCTCCTCGAGGAGGTCGATGTCACTTTTCTCTGGAATGAACTTGAGGAGCTGCAAAGAGCATCAGATGAACATCAGACAGGAAATTGGTGAGAAGCAGATATTGGGAGTTCCCTGCACAGATGCCCATACACTGACCATGCTCAAGCTGGGGGCGGGGTGGTCCTTAAAAGAGGCATCTTCATGCAGTGGGTTTATGTTTCATTTGCCTAAAGGGGGCCTCAGGGCACCCGCTCTAGACTTTTCTTTTTTCACTTTTTAAAACTGAGATGCACCTTGTCTATAGTAAAGTATACTGTTCTTAAGTGCACAGCTCAATGACTTTCCTTTTAAACACTTTTTTCTTTTAAAGTTTGTTGAGGTATAACTTATATAAAATGCATCCACCTTTTGTTTTCTTTAAAAAAATTTTTTTTTATTTGTTTATCTTAGAGAGAGAGCACATGCACACAGGCTAGGGGAGAGGCAGAGGGAGAGGAAAAGTCCCAAACAGACTCTGTGCTGAGCTCAGAGCCCCACACGGGGCTCAATCCCAGGGCCTGAGTTCATGACCTGAGCTGAAATCAAGAGTCAGATGCTTAACCAACTAAGCCCCCCAGTGCCCCAAAATGCATCCATCTTGAGCGTGCAATTCAATGAGTTTTGACAAAACCACCCAGTGAATTCCCATCCAGATTAAGATACAGATTTCCATCCCCCAGAAAGTTCTCTTGTACTTTTCCCATAAGCAACCCATCCCCCTCCCCGTTATAGCCTCCCAACTGAATTCTATCACCTTAGATTAGATTTGCCTGTTCTTAAACTTCGTATAAATGGATTCATGCTGTGTGCTTTCCCTGGTGTCTGGCTTCTTTTGCACAACATAATGTCTGAGACTCATCCATACTGTAAGTATGGGTAGTTTGCTTTTTATACATTGATGAACAGTATTCCATTGTAAGAATATACCACAATGTATTTATTCATTTTCTTACTGATGGACAGTTGGGTTGTTCCATGAATAAAACTATTACAAATATTCTTGCCTATATCTTTTATAGTCAATGTTTGTAGTCATTTCTCTGTACGCTGCAGTGGGACTGCTGGGCAGGAGGGTAGGTTTAGCCTTTGTGTATGCTACCAAATTGTTTTCCAAATTGTACTCAATGAGAATTCCAGTTGCTTGATGTCCTTGCCAACACTTGGCATTGTCAGTCATTTCAATATAGTTCTTCCGGTAGGTGTGTGGTTCTGCCTTAGTGTGATTTACTATATATCTCTGATGACTAAGAGTGTCAAGCCACTTGGAAACTGTCTTTCATGAAGTACCCATTGAAGGCTTCTGATTATTTTCAGGTGGAGGTATTTGTCATTTTCTCTCCCAGATTTGTAGAGCTCTTTATTCTGAATAGGAAGTCTTTGCTACATGTACATAAAGTAAATGTCTTCTAAAGTTTGGCTTGTCTTTTCACTCTAGTAATGGTATCCTCTGATGAACAGAATTCTTCATTCTAATGAGGTCCAACTGATGGTGCTTTTGTTGGTACCTTACAGGTTTCTCTTGAAGGACCCAATAAATAGAGGTGGAGGAGATTGGGGAAATATATGATTATGGCTCACTCTGATTTTGCCTTGAGACCCAGGGGGGGAATCATAGCTTATACCTCTTGTCAAAGACCTCAATCCCCTAGAAAAGATGCAGCCTTTTCCAGCCTCCCCTCAGAAAGGCTGGTC
Source organism: Mustela nigripes (assembly GCF_022355385.1). NCBI lineage: Eukaryota > Metazoa > Chordata > Mammalia > Carnivora > Mustelidae > Mustela > Mustela nigripes. Next base: position 63,494,944 of record NC_081561.1, read on the forward strand.
CATGGAGTATCTATAAACCTTTCCCCACCTCCTCATCTTCCAGTCTGATTTTTTCCTTGACCTAAGAGTTGTGGCCTCTCTGGGGACAGGGAGGGGTTCAGCTGCCCCCTAATTTCTGCTCTCATCCCTTCCCCACTAGGGACCTCACCTGCTCCAGCATGTCCTTAGCGAGGTCCTCCTGTTCATCCATCTTCAAGATGGCCTGCCGGATCTCCTCATTAGAAAGCTTCAACCTAAGGCAAAACGCTGCCCCTTAAGCAGTCTGGCTTGGCCCCTCCGCTCAGGACAAACCCCAGCCCTTCTCCCCTGCATTTTCTCACTCACATGAATATGGGACTGTATCCCTTAGTGCTCCCCACTTACCTCTTCTGCAAAGCCTTCTCTAACTAAACTCATATGGTCTACTGAAGGAACTCAATAATAATGAGATATTTTGATTTTTAAGGATAAACTTGAATCTGCTGTCTTGCTAGAGTCTCTGTCATAACTGATAGGGACATTTGGGAGTAAAAGGGCCATCTTTAGTGTAGACAAAGAGACAGGGCAAAAGGTTTCTGATCCTTCTTCTCCTTATGCCTAAAATATCTACTGCACCTCCACGCGAAGATGGGAGTATTGACAGACCACAAAGGGGGCTGCTTCCTGCTTCCTTCATTGTCAGAGACAGAACAGCCCTCAGTCTTCTGACAGTGCCTCAGCTCCCACACAGCTGTGTTCCCATACATCTTGCTGTCTGGGTGAGGGAAAAGCCACCTCCCTACACACACACACACACACACACACACACACACAAACACACACAGTCCTTCCCTTTTCCCTCCAGATGCACACCACTTGGAGCCCTGGAGATACAGAACTCTCCCTCATCTTCAAGAGAGAGAAACTGAGGCCTGAGGCCTGTGGGAAGAAAGGGGCATGGATGTCCCAGAGATGGCTGGGGCAGCACTAAGAATAGTATGGGTGGCGGTGCCCTCTGACCCTGGCTCGGGGGGAGGACCCACACAGAAGCTGTGCTGTTCATGCAGATACTGCCCTGTTTGTTCTGCAGCCACGGGAAATGCTTGGGGGCTGAGATCATGCTGCTCTGTGGCCTAAGCCTAGTGGGGCCCTCCATGGGCTTAGAGCAATTCTGCTGCCAGACGATGACCAGGCTGGTCATCGTGACTGGGACAGTTTCCTGTCTGCAGAGCCCCACACTGCTGCTGAACATAAGCTCTCAAGACAGGGTTCTAGATCGGTGGTCTCCTCCCATTCCCAGGGGACAGTGGGGGCAGGGGAAGCAGAGAGACAGCTCTCACCCCATTCCTCGGCCACCCCTGTCCCCCAGGCATTCAGTTCCACTATATGTTTTTGCTCTAGCTTTCCCAGGGCTCTACTTCCTTGGAGGGATCCATCCCTCCCAATAGGGGCTGAAGAGGCAGGACAAGCACATACTTGGAGAGAAGGATGATGCAGTTCTGTGCCCTTCGGCCGTCAATGACTGACAGCTCTTTGACTTTGCGGGAGGCCAGGTAGATGTCCTCTGTAGAGCCCAGCTCTTTCTGAAACCAACAAGCCAAGTAAAAAGGTTGAGGTATACATGTATGCTCCAATCCTCTCCTTGCCCACCCCCCAGGAGCCACTCCCACACCAACCAAGAGATACTCCTGGTGTGAGGGGAAGAAAGACAGGGAAAGAAAAAGACAGGAGAGAGAAAAAGGAAGGTGGTTAATAACCATCTCTACTAGGAGACATCTGGGATTTTACCATGGGCTAGAACGGACTGAGGGCAATGAAGAGCTCCCCTTTTTAAAGACCGCCCTTTCTGGACAAACTAAGGAAAGAACTATTCCAGTGGAAGGGGGGTGACTGGTCCCTATGGCTTTGAGCAATGTTATGCAATCCCCAACATCCACAGAATCAGCCCTCACTCCACCACCCTACCCAGAGAGCTTCTCCAAGCTTATTATGGGAAGTAGTTTCCAAATCCCCATCAAGCTACAGTTCCTGGATTCCTGGAGACTTCAGGCACAGCTCAATGTGCCTAGATTAGAGGGCATCCACACGTTCAGAAGTGGGGAAACTGAGGCAGAGTTCCATGAAGAATTCTCTCCACTGGGGTTCCAGCAGCAGATTCCCCAAAAATCAGACACCCTCTCTTCTCTTGGGCCCTCAAAGAGGCAGATAGGAAACTAGTTTTTACCCTGAGAGGTCCCTCCAAGCACATGCTCTATATTGCACAATGATGTGAGGCTGCCACTCACATCATTATCCTTATGAATTGTGCCCTTGGGATTATGCAGTGCCCAACCTATGCAGTCTTACAGGACGGCTTTGCCTTGGGCCAGGTAGGTAAGACAACAGACCTGGAATCTTTCTCCTTACTACAGTAGACAATCACCTCCATTGCTGGTAGGGGTCTTTTTGAATTACTTCCCACCCCTACATTTCTGCTTTCTCTTTGGGAACCCTTTCCTGTGTTGCTTATAGGGATTGGTCATAAAGGTAGAAGGCAGAATGAATAAGCCCTCTCTTTTGACAAGTACAGGGCAGCAGCCCAGGACAGTGGTTAGAAGTTAGAGTGTCCAGAGCCCCAAGAGTGACTCACCTGCTGAGAAGGATTAGTTATCAGCTCCTAGGCAGGTAGCAGCCACAGCCAACAGAGAATTAAACATGCACAACGTTAGCCAAGAGTTTCAGGGACCCCAGGGACAGTAGGAGAGACATGGGGATCTCTGAGCATTGACTCTGTCCAACCCATCCCAATGAGACCTGCATGGTTGGAAATGGAGACTAGCAATTACCCTGGACAGAAGGTGCTTCTAGTGGACATACACTCCCAGAGAAGCCACAAAGTGGGGAGCAGGCAGGTCCCCTGCCTGTCCTGGGCCCAGTGGGACCACCACTCCCCAGCTGGGGCAGGCCAGGCCCCCAAGCTTCCCAACACCAGGCCTTGGTTGTTATTCTTCCTTTCTTCTCTGTTGGGAAAATGCTCAGAGGGCAGAGAGCATTTCTCTGCTGCTGGATGACTTCACCTTTCTAAACAGAAGAGGAGATATAACCAGAAGGGACCAGAAGCATGCAAAGGTTGCATTCATTGAGGCAGAGGAAAGCAGGTATCCCTGAGTTTCACCCCTTCCCTTTGTCTTTTGGTTTCCAAGGGAACTAAGGAGGCAGGGCCCACACCCAGTTCTCCCTTTTGGGCCCTAATGGAGTTGAAGTCACTAACTCAGGAGCTGCATAGGACACAGTGGGAAGACCATAGCTCATGGGACCTTTCCCTCCCCACCAAAACATGCAACCTGGGACCCAAAATAGGGAGAGGCGACCAGGGCCACACAGCCTCTGGGATCTTTCCAGCTCTGCTGCTGTGAAGTCAGCCTGAGTCTGGGCGACCCACCAAGTGACAATAGTCTGGGTGAGCCCAGACCCTCAGTAGGGGATTAAGAAAGGAGACAGGGGACTCAACGGGACTTTCCACATTGATTTTTCTCCAGTCACTAAACCAAAAGGCCCTAAACCCAGTTTGTTCTAAACCCCATAGACCTCTTTCCCCACTGCTCCCCATCTTAGCCTCACCTTGGAGCCCAGACACTGGGTGGGCTGGCTTGGAACACTGCCCAAGAGAAAGACTCTCCAACCAGGAGGAGCTGTGTGATTGACCATGCCTGATGCACCCCTTGTACATGCCCCCTCCATCCCACTTGGGAGCCCCCGGGGCACAGGAGCACCAAGGACTCAAGAAGAACCCCTTTCCACTCCTGTTAGACCACAGATGCTGCTGGTTGCCATGCCAGCCTGATGTGGGCAGAGGCTAAAAAATGTTGCCTGGAATGAGGGTAAAGAATCAAATACCTTGATCACCTACTTTTAACTTAAATAACAATCGCTTTTCTAGAATGCCAAGTCAGGATCAGAGCCCTGCCCCAGCTCTGTCCCTTTGGCTAGGCTCCTAAGAGGAGTCTCATGTGCCCTCAGAAGGGACTGTCCACAGGTCTAAACTTGTCAGAATGCAGAGGGGGGGCCCAGCCACAACAAGCAGCTGCTACTCAGGGCCCAGGAAGCCCAGACCCTACTCACAATCATCTGGGGTGTCCTCAGGTCTGGCACCCTGGGCTCAGCTGAGGGGACCAGAGAAAGTGGCACAGTGTGGAGAGGAAACAACCCTCAGAGCTCACTCTAAAGCCTCAAGGCTGGGAATGCCCAAACTGGACTTGGTGGGGGAGGGCCCCCAGATGTGCTAGCTACAGTGCGGATTCCTCGGCCGGCCCGACTCACCTCCTGACTCACATTCATGCGAAGATGAGGAGTTAGAATCAGCACATTTGGCAATCCGCACCGCACTGCCTCGGGAGTGCCCTGCATTCTGCCACACTCCCACTCCCCCTACTGCGGTCGGAAGAGCCAGCTGACAGGCCAGCCATCTGTAAGCACAGTCTGCAGAGCAAAGCTCAGGGCTTTCCCAGCCTGCCCAGGCCCAGACCCAACCTCAACCCCACAACATGACCTGGAGCAGCTCCACCTTCCTGGAAACAAGGACATCCTCAGCTAACTGACTTGCAGGGGTGCTGGTAGGCTATGGTGGAGAGAGCAGTTTGAAATTGATCATTTCTGCTAGATGTAGTCTCCAGACCCTGGGGTCAAAGAGAGAACAGGGTTCAACAGTAGTCAGGGCTGTGACTCCACCTCCAGGGCTCCAAGATGAAAGAGAAATGGACAAAATGTTATCTCATCCCTCAGTGTATAAATACACACAACTGTGTGCCGGAACTATAATACAACAGGATATTTCCCCTGCTGCACTGCATGTCTCTAATTCCAATCCCTATGCTTAGTAAAGCATGGTACCTAATAAGGAATAAAATCATTCAGTATACATGGGAGGAAGGGAGGGAAAGAAGAAAGGTTGAGGGTTGGGTTCAAGGGGCATAGGTGAAGTCAAAACTAGAAGTCAAGATCCAAGAAGATGGGGGTGGGGAAGGGTCATACCTGGTGCCTCTGATAAGCTGAAAACATTTTTTCAAAGTCCTCTAGGTCCAGAATCCGAAATACCTGCATGTCATCAATCTCATTCCATACGGTGCCAGGGACACGTGCCTAAGATTCAGGAAGGACAAGACCCAGCGTTTGACCCAACTCCTTCACGATGGAATGGTCCAATGTCTCTCTATCTCCGCCTGCTCCCAGCTGCACAAACTATAATAGGCTTTCAGACCTTCAGAAAGGGAGTCCATTCGTCTCCCCCAAACCTTCAATACTCTGTTCCAGGGCAGAGGCCAGAGTCAACCTCCTTGTCCTTCCTTTCTCCTGGGGCCATACAGACATGTGTTCCATAAATCAAACAGAAGGCAGGAGTGATGGGTAGGTCAATATGAATGATGGCATGCAAACTCCTTCCAGAAAAACCAAACCAAACCAGTGCTCTTGGGGCACACTCCCTATAGGTCAGGGTTGGCTAGAGTCACTACAAGAGACAATGCCCGCACATATCTGAGATCTTCAAATCCTCAATGCGCACTAGATTTCCCATATCGGAGATGGTCATTTTCTCTCCCAGAGGGTCTTCCTCCCACTTTCCCAGATTCCCAGAAAGTGGGAACGACAAATTGTCAGAAAGTGGGAAATGCCAAAGGCTGGGACATCCTGATCCTTGGAGTGACTGCTCAGGCCAGCGAGACTGCCACAGCTTCCTGTTGGTCAGACCCAGGGAAAGTGGCCTATCCCTCATGGTTGGAATGCATCCAAGGGTTCACATTCCCAGCTCTTCCCACCTAAGCACTGCCCCACCTCTGTGTGGGACCTTGGCACTGAACCCCCACACTGGGGAGAGGCTCCATCAGCAAAGCTGAGAACATCCCAGTGGTCTTAAAGCACCCCAACAATGGCTCAGAGGCCAAAGCTCAGCCCCTCCCAGGGTGCTCACTTCTGTCCTCCTAGGAGTATTTGCCCCATCCTGAGCTTTGCTGTCCTTTAAAATGGAATCTCCCACTTTCCTCTGCCTGGGGGGCAGCTGGGGAACCTTCCTAAGGCCACTACCCCCTTCTTCCTCCATCTCCCCCTCAGCAAGGCTTAGAGAGCAAAACATACCTTTCACTCACTTTTATTTTCTTAAACTCTGGAAAGGGGAGGCTAGGCCAGAGCAGGGGGGTGTGGGGACATTCCTGTGGCCTTCCTAAGGCCAGGGACCCTCTTGTGGAATGCCGGGCTGGGAAGCTTAGAGCAGCAAGGGATACAGGCAACTAGCCAAACCCAACACAGACACATTCTTTTCATGGCAGAAACAACCACTGTGTGTGTGTGTGTGTGTGTGTGTGCGCGCGCGCACAGGAGCATGCGTGGAGTAAGGGAAGGGGACTGGGGAAAGGAGCCAGGCCCCTGGAATGGAGTAGATGGGAGACAGAGAGAAGATGGGAAGGGAAACTGAATCAGGAAAGCAGGGAAGGGAAAGCTCTCAGTGGTCCCCATCAGAGGCCAGGCCTGGAGTGGAAGTGAGCTCCATGGGAAAGCCCACCCAGGTAAAGCTTGCTGCTGTTCTTTACTCCCGCTGAGGAGGGGCTAAGACAGGGCTGGAATGCAAGAGCTGGATGGACAACAGCAGGGAGACTTTCCCCGGGGAGAACAGACTGAGTGCCCAGCTCTCCCACCCTCCTTGCCAAATGCCACCCCATCCCCCTACACAGCCCCTCGCGGAGGCGGAGGTGAAGCCGAGCTCTGGAGCCATAACCCATTTCCTAGTATTCTCCACGTCCTATGCTGAGGCGCCCTGATGGCCCACTGTGTAGAATGATCCCTGGCTTTAAATTTGCATCACTCTGGCCAAAACCTCATCAACTCCTGTTTAAATCCCTGGGGCTTTGGTTCCTCTAGACATACCCTTTATACGCCAGGGAAATCTTTCTCCAAAACCCTTTTTCTTTGTGTTTCTCTCACTGAGCATTTGGGGTCAAAACTGAGCAAGTAAGCTTGCACTTCCAGCCTCATGACTACTTGGGACCATTGGCAAGTAGGAGGGTATCATTTTCTTCTTGTTTCGCACAAAAGGAAGCAGTCTCAGCAATGCTTGCTTAGTGAGTTGAAGGATTAGGTGAGATAACATACTTAAGGCGTGCATGGTTGTGCCACTAATAACTCACCTAATACTATTATGAATTCCTGAGTCAGTCACCGTTCCAAGTACTTCATATGTCAATTAATCCTCACAATAATCATTTGATGTGGGTGTCATAATTCCCCCCATTTTGTAGATCAGGAACCTGAAGACCAAGTGCTTAAATAACTCCTGGTAACATGATTAAAAGCTTGGGAGTGGGCTAACAGGTCCACAAATATTATTCAGTCCCCTCCACTCACTTCTGCTGAGCAATGTCTACAACTCCTGTGAGTGCCCCCCCTACTCCCCCATTCCATCACACCTGTATTTTCCAGTCCAGGAATGATACTCTGGCCTGCTTTGGGTTCCTGAGGAATTTATATAGATTTTATTATTACTGGACCCCAGAGAAAACCCTATCCATAGCTCCATTTGATGAAAATGTTGCAAAAATATTAGTTGCCTTGTCTATTTTCCTTAATTGTTGAGGGGTCTAATCAACTTTTCATTACCTTTAAAAATTTTTTAACTATACAAAAAGGCAACTTACTGAATGAGAGGTGATATCTGCAAATGGTATATTCAGTAAAGGCTAAACACCTAAAACAGATAAAGAACTTACACAACTCAACACCAAAAAAACGTCAAATAATCCAATTAAAAATGGGCAGGGGACCTAAATAGACATTTTTCCAAAAGAGAAATAGAGATGGCCAACAGATACATGAAAAGACTCTCAACATCACTCATCATCAGGAAAATACAAATTAAAACCACTACCACCTCATACCCGTCAGAATGGCTAAAATCAAAAAGGCAAGAAACAACTAGTGTTGATAAGGATATGGAGAAAAGAGAAGCCTTGTGTGCTGTTGGCAGGAATGCAAACTGGTGTAGCCACTGTGGAAGACAGTATAAAGAGGTCTCAAAAAAATAGAAATAGAAATACCATACCATAGCAAAACATATAGAGTCATAAAATCACTATGTGTATGCCCGAAACTAACGTAACATTGTGTGAACTATAATAAAAGATTTTAAGCTTTTTTTTTAAGAAAGCAAAAATAAAACAAAAACCTTTAAGTTATACATTATAAGTGTAGGAGATTATTTTTTTTTCACCACAAAGAGGTATATCTATTATTTCTGATTATGAACAATGAAAATTTTCACATAGCCTGTGCCCTTTGGTACTGCAGAGTAGTTTGTCCACTTGCCTCATGACCGAGGATAAGGACCCACAGGGTAGAGCTGTGCAGTACAGTTGTCACAAATGTCAACCATGTGACTTCAAAATTCTGCTAACAGGTGGCTCTAAAATTTTACCAACTTAGATTGGAGATGTTATCAGAGACCCATAACTATGGATTATATTCATGCTTTGTCTTTCCACCTCAATTATAAAACCAGAGGTAAGAGGAATCTTAGAAATATCATAGATAAGCAAACCGAGGTAAAAAGTGAGTGATTTACGCAGGTTGCCCAGTTAATTAGAGCCAAACCTGGTTTAGTTGGAGTTTAGAACCTCCCCTTCAATCCCTGTCTAGGATCTCTAGGTGTTTCCTTGAACAAAATCCTTAATTTGCAAGATTCAAAACTCTCACAAGGCAATGCTTTGCCTCACCTTTTATTATTATCCATTATGACCTCCAGCAACAAATCTTTACAAAAAGAAGCCCTCAGACTGACTGGCTAGCTGGTCTACATTAGGAGAGGCAGCTAACACATAGCTAGCTGCCCATCTATTTCACAATTCCACATCTTTTCCCACTTAAGTCTCTTTCTGAACTCATTTAAGCTTGCATAGAATGGTACAGTTATGAATTCCCCAAGAGTCAGACCAAGAGGATCATACAAAAGGTTTGAGGGCATCCCTTAGTCCAAGCTCCAAAATGATGTCTGCATGGCCGCTGAAGTGTGTGTATGGGTCAGCTAACTGAACGCAGTTACCATGTATGTATTACAGCTAAAGGACAAAGTCACAGGTCCTAATAGGATTTAGTACAGAACCAGAGGTAGGGCTCAACCCAGGCTAGAACTGGACTTAAATTACTAGGAGCCTAATGTAACCCAAGGCAAATCTACTCCATGTTTGTGAGAGTCCGACAGAGGAACCAACACCCACATATGGACCTGGGATTGGTGATTATTAGAATAGATAACATTCATGAGCAGTCTAGAAAAGTACCCAGTGTGTCTACTTCCCACTGGGAGGATGCCAGAATGGCTACATCTTGACATGAAACTCTTCATGGCAAGGGTACTGTCCTGTCCCCTGCCAAGACCTCATCATTTCAGTCCTTTGAACACACCAGCCTGATCTTTACCATCTCTAGACCTTGGCCCAAGTTATTTGCCTATATCTTCCACTCTTTTCCTCAAATAGACCCTATTCTTAAAACTCTAGCCCAGCCATTGTATTGTCCAGAAAGTGACTCTGTTTGGCCCACGCTTTGGTATCAACATAACCGTATTAAACCTCATCATGTACACATTCTGTCTGCAGGTGGCTTTTCCAAAATGACCCTTAGCACATGCCAAGCTATCTTCTCCCAGCATAGATGTTCTTCCCAATGGACAGTGAGCTGTCTGGAATGAGCAATCCCATCTTATGCATCTACTGTGCCTTTCCTTCCCCCTGCCCAAAGAAGGAACCCAGAACGGGAGATCTACAAACAATGGGCAGGCAGTCTGTGGGGCTGATTGTCACTGGCTATGGGAGAATGGATCTACTGATCTTTTCTTTGTTACTTACCTCATTTAGCTTGACCCAGTTGAAGGACTTCAGTGGATGGGAAGGCTGGGGGACACACTTCTTCCTGAGTGGGATATCACTGCTGGGGCAGGGGTCTGGAGGGAGAGGCAGGCCAATGCTGAAGCACGGTGGGGCACCAGGAGGAGTGGGAGGCCCACCAGGTGGAAGAGGTGGTGGTGGAGGTGGGGGACAGCAGGCAAATGGGAGAGGGGGCGGAGGTGGAGGCAGGTCACTGGTTGTCATTGAGGAAGACAAGGTAAGTGGGCCCCCAGGGGGAGGCGGGGAAGATACTGGTCCTGTCTGTGGGAAGATGGAAAAATCAAAAAGACAAAGCCATCAAGCAAGGATACCTTTCAAGTCCGCACCACACTATTCCTTTCCTTATTCTTACTCATCTATACTAGAACCCCAATCCTGCTCTCACCTCTCCCATGCATTTTATCCCCCCATTTCCTCTCTGTATCCCAAATATCCAATATACAGAGACACAACCACAGACACATACACATAGGTAAAACGCACATACATAACACTGGACAAAGTCATAGTTATCACAATGCAACAGCAGGAGCGCTACATATGGTTATATATGCTACCACCTCCACAAGGACATACAGCTACATAGGGAGGGGGCACAAAACCATACTTGCACTCTGCTTTGCCAGGTGTGCTTCCTGGGACAGTGTCACCCAAGGAAAACAGTATTGCAGTATTGGTTTGTTTTTCTTTTTCCCCTAATTAACACAAACATAGCAACCCTTACAGACTCAGAGGTCCTCTCTATCCTGGCCTGAGCTGCTCCTCTAAATTCTCCTTCATCTTGAGGTCCTCAGCCCTTCCCCATACCTGTTCTTCCCACCTCATCCTGAAGGTCTCAGCTCAATATGTAAAGAGAGGAGGGTATCTACGTACTGAGATTTCACTGAGTTGGGCTACCAGCTCTGCCACTTGTCCTCGAGCCTGGCGCAGCTCCTGGGACTCTCGAGCCAGCTTGTCCTTCATCTTGTTCAGTGTCCGCATCATCTCTTCCTTCTCTAATGTTTTTGTCTCACATTCTCGCTCCTTCCTCTCCAGCTTGCTCACCAGCTCCATGTGTTCTGGAATGGGAGTAGGACAGGAGAGAAAATGGGAAGAGACAATTGAATATGCATGGGTCTACCTCTAATGGGTCCTGGGCTGGGCACGGGAGGGGTTGTGCAGAGCACGCAGTGGTTTGAGGCAGAGCCCCTTACCTTTCCGGAACTTCTCTGCCTGGTCTCGCCATTGTTTTACCTCATTCTCATTGATGAGCCTGGTGGGGGAACACAGGGAAGGGTCTGTTGATTGTTGGCTTATTACTTCCCAAAAGATATATTATCCCCCTATTCCCCACATCAGTTCCATGATCTCCAATCCCAGTCCAGCCACATCAAGGAGGCTAGGATTTTTGACTCTCCAGATGTCTCTTCAGGTCCCCAGGTCTTCCCAGTTCTCATGTGTCTCTCTGTGGACTGTGAAAACTGAAAAGACCCTCAAATAACTTATGATCCAACCCCTTCGGATATAGTTGAAGCTCTTGAGAGCAGAGATGAAGACAATAGCTTAACTAATGGTAGAACTAGGACTAAATCTCGGGCTTCTTTTAGTTGTCTGATGACTTGTACACCTTTGTAAAAATAAGTTTTTGCTTTGAAAGAGATCAAAATGTTAGCCCTACCATGGTACGGGCTTCCAAAGACCAATGTATAAGAGTAAGAGAAGTCACCCATCCCAGAACCACAGAATGAATATGTTGAGGGTAAAGAGGGGATGTATCTAAATCACAGGAAGTCTTCATTCATGCCCAACTCTTGTAATGGGGATTAAGCTATTATCTAGACATCACAGTGTAATAGAAATGAAATCCCAAATGAGACCCAAATAATCATGATTTTGTTTTTTGTAACTCTAAAAACATGGCAGAGTTAGATCCATGAATTTTGGCTTCCTCAATCAGATGAAAGATATAAAGAGGAGACAGAGTATGGAAGGGAACATAATTTGTTAAGAGAGTCTTTGGGGAGAGCCATTGCTGTCCTTCTTGGAGATCCTACCTCTTTCACCATCATCCACTGTCTTTGTTGAACCCAATTCAGAGTGTTCTGACCTACATTCCCTGATGTTGGGAAGGAGGCTTGGTGAACTGGGGTCCAACTTGGGGCCAGGCAGGTCCAAAGAGTGAAGAAACATTAACAAGAGAGAGAGTGGTGCTCTGCTGGGATATCCAGCACTCTTAGACTTTGTTGGCACAGAGATTGCATGAGGATTTCTCATGCAAGCATCATGGAGAAATTGGGCTGATGCCATTTTAAGTCCTGTTTAAGATGTCCACCTAGCAGAGAAGTGGACACTTGAACATTGTGCCATTGTGTACTAGATTGCTAGTGAATCAGGGGCTGATGGAAGGGGTGGTACCACCCAGTCCCAAGTGATAAAAAGGCCTTAAATGGTCAGTGGCCAGGGTTTTATAGTAAGATGCATGTGCCAAAGAGCTTCAGAAGATCCCAGAAATAATTCATGTCTTCACCCATGTGCCAAGGCCAGAGAATAGGAAGACTGTTTACTAAGTTACCTGATCAAGTAAGATCTTTTCTTCTTCTCCTTCCTTCCCCTGCACTGTGATAGGGGTTAAAAACTGGTTAGCTAATAGAAGGGGGTATGTGTGTACAATGGGTTAGAAGAAAAACAGAACAGAGAAAGAAAGCCAATCATTACACATGCCCTTCCCACTACAACTTCCAGCTCCAGTCCAGGGAAGAGAGAGAGTGAAGGCTAAATCTAATCTAGAATTCACATAGTTCACATCTGGGACTAGTTCTAGTAGTTGCAGATTTGAGACTGTTTAAAATGATTGTGCAAGAAGAAGCAAAAACTTCATTGGATCTGAGGACAGAGGAAAAGCTTCCCCACTAAATAGTGCAAAGAACTGGTAGAAAACAAAAATAAAAATCAGAAATAAAGTTGCATTTTGATTACCTTTCTATTTGCACTTATCCAGCAAACCAGGTAGGATTAACCACATCAATACCTAACTACTTGTAAAATGAAAACAATAGCATGAATAGTTAAAAAATCATTATCTACTTGGCTTTGGCATGTGACCAAATTGAGAGCCAACTTATCTCCTTAAAGGGCAACTGGATCAGACTTCCACTAACAGCAACATTATTTGAAAAATCCAAGATTTGAAAGAAGCCCAAGTGTCCATCAATTGGTTATTGAATAAGAAGATGTGGTGCATTAAAAATGGTGGAATATTATGCAGCCTTTAAAAAGGACGAAATCTTGCCATTTGCAATGACATGGACAGAGCCAGAGAGTATCATGCTAAGTAAAACAAATCAGTCAGAAAAAGACAAACCCGTATGATTTCACAGATAGATGGAATTTAAGAAACAAATCAAATGAGAAAAGGGAAAAAAAGAAAAAGAGACAAATCAAGAAACTGACTCTTAACTATAGAGGACAAACTGATGGTTCCCAGAGGGGAGGGGGCAGAGGGATGGATGAAGCAGATGACGGGAATTAAGGAAGGCACTTGTCATGATGAGCTCGGGGTGATATATGAAGTGTTGAATCACGACATTGCATGCCTGAAACTAAAATAACGCTATATGTTAACTAACTGGAAATTAAAAACTTAAAAAAATAAAGTCCAGTAAAAGTTTAAAATTAAAAATTAGTATGTTAGCTTAACATCTGATTACTACTTGACGTGACTTTAAACTTGGTTCTGTGTTTCTCAGTACACAGGGTCAAAGATAAGCCAGAAGACCTTAGGCTCTGACATCCTTATCCAACAGCCTTAGTTAAATTGCCATGCTCTATTTCAGTGATCGGCAAACTTTCCCTAAAGGGTTAGAATAAATATTTTAGGTTTCATATAGCAGGTACAGTCTCTGTCACATATTCTCATTTGTTTTTAAAAACACTTTAAAATGTAAAACCTATTCTTAGCTCATGGGTCATGCAAAAGCAAACTGGAGGATTGGTTATCTCACAGACCATTGTTAATAAGTTTAAATTCTTCCTCTATCCACCCCATGCAATGAATCATTAAAAGCTGAGTACAGGGGCACCTGGGTGGCTCAGCTGGTTAAGTATCTGCCTTTGGCTCAGGTCAGGCCAGGGTCCTGGGATCGAGCCCCACATCAGGCTCCCTGCTCAGTGGGAAGTCTGCTTCTTCCTCTGGCTCTCCTCCCTACCCAAGTTTGTGCTCTCTCATGATCTCTCTTTCTCTCAAACAATATTTTTTTTTTAAAGCTGACTACAATGACAGTACAGACAAAAGGTTGATATCCAGGATCTATAAAGAATTTCTCAAACTCAACACACACAAAACAGATAATCATGGCAAAAAATGGGCAGAAGACATGGGCAGACACTTCTCCAATGAAGACATACAAATGGCTATCAGACACATGAAAAAATGCTCATCATCACTAGCCATCAGGGAGATTCAAATCAAAACCACATTGAGATACCACTTTACCCCAGTTAGAATGGCCAAAATTAGCAACACAGGAAACAACATGTGTTGGAGAGGATGTGGAGAAAGGGGAACCCTCTTACACTGTTGGTGGGAATGCAAGTTGGTGCAGCCTCTTTGGAGAACAGTGTGGAGATTCCTTAAGAAATTAAAAATAGAGCTTCCCTATGATCCTGCAATTGCACTCCTGGGTATTTACCCCAAAGATACAGATGGAGTGAAAAGAAGGGCCATCTGTACCCCCATGTTCATGGCAGCAATGGCCATTGTCGCCAAACTGTGGAAAGAACCAAGATGCCCTTCAACGGATGAATGGATAAGGAAGATGTGGTCCATATATACTATGGAGTATTATGCCTCCATCAGAAAGGATGAATACCCCACTTTTGTATCAACATGGACGGGACTGGAACAGATTATGCTGAGTGAAATAAGTAAAGCAGAGAGTCAATTATCATATGGTTTCACTTATTTGTGGAGCATAAGAAGTAACACAGAGGACATGGGAAGATGGAGAGGAGAAGGAAGTTGAGGGAAATTGGAGGGGGAGGTGAACCATGAGATACTATGGACTCTAAAAAACAATCTGAGGTGTTTGAAGTGGTAGAGGGGTGGGAGGTTGGGGTACCAGGTGGTGGGTATTATAGAGGACA
>NC_081561.1:63510027-63583268 GCF_022355385.1 Mustela nigripes
GGCGGGGTGGGAGGTTGGGTGAGCCTGGTGGTGGGTATTATGGAGGGAACATATTGCATGGAGCACTGGGGGTGGTGCATAAACAATGAATTGTGTTACACTGAAATGAAATTAAATTTTAAAAATGAGAAGAAAAAAAGCTGACTACATTCCCTACAAACTTGTGTTGTTTGATATGATAGTCCCTAGCCACATTATATGGCTATCTGAATTTAAATGAAATAAAATTTTAAATTCAACTCCTCAGTTACACTATCCACATGTCAAGTGCTCAGCAGCCAGGTTTGAACAGGGAAGATATGGAACATTTCTATCATATCAGAGAATTCTATACTGGGCATGTTCCTTAAGGTGCATTTGGAGGCATCTGGTTTACAAGAGAGAGAGAGGAGAGAGGAAGGAGGAGGAAGACAGGTGAGAGCTGGCCACTGCTCACATGTTGACAATGTTCTTGACATTGAAGTTCTCCAAGGGAGCCAGGTCAGGGTCCACACCCCTCTCATCCTGGAGGACAATCTGCTGAAGGATTCGGTCCAGGAGCTGCCACTGCTGGAAGTAGCCACCGTTCCGCTTGTCTGCAAGGACAATAGGCATCATAACTTTACTGAGCCCTGGAACACCCTGGGGTCCTGCCCTAGAATCATGGCATGGGCACAAGCTGATGAAACATGCCCTCTCCCGCCCTTGGAAAGCTCCCAGTCTGATGGAAGAGGCAATGATGCTACTGATGCTGATGGTGATGATGGAGATTCACAAATGCAGCCATTTCTTGATGATCTGCAGCTGACTTTCTATGAGTGTGTCAATCCTCTAGATACATTTCTCTACTCCCTGAAGGGCTTCTTGGCTGTCTTTGTTCCCTGTAGGCACCCTGAATAGCCTACACCTTGGGAATATAAATTCTCTTGTCCATTATCTAAAAAAAAGCACCTTTCAAAAAGTAAATCTGCTCCAAAATATTACCTGCTAAATAATGAAGTCTCCAGGGAAATTTAAAAAAAGAAAACGTTTTAGGATTATCTAGGCTGTTTTTCTACGGTGAAAGATGAATGGAAACTCATTACAGGTATGCACTGAGAAAGAGAGAGAGTCAGAATGTGTTAGAGAAGTGCTAATGGAATCCAGGCTGATTTCTTGATGAAGGTGACCCGGAACTGTGAAGGCAAAGGCTTGTGTGTGATGCCTGACCTCACAGGGCTCCACTCCTATCCTCTGTAGTCATGGCTTGGTGGGACATGGGTTTTCTTTTCATGGCTAGCCACAAGCCCCTCTTCTCATCTTGATCCCAAGTACTCTGACCAACCAAAGGAGGTCAGCCAACATGATGCTGATCTCAGAGTCAAACCATAATGCTTAAAGGTGGAAGGTTGTCTGCAAAGCCCCATTTTGAAGGAAGACACCCGTTGACATTACCCATGGAGCACCACACACAGAACCTGAGAGAGGAGAATTTGGGTTTCTCAGGCACTTCCTACATCTTTCGTGAAGGTCTCTGGAGTGAGCTTTGGAGAACTGATAGGTTCCTGGTCTAGGTCACTGTGTCCGGTTTCTTTTCCAATACTTCACTGACAAAGGCACTGCAATGTGGCATAGTTTTCCATTTACCCTTCACCCAGGAATACAGGGTAAAGCCAGGTAACTGGCTCACAGAAGTAGAACAGGTTTCATCTAAAGCCATAACCCCAAAGAAACAAAAATTCCTTTCTATGTACAGAATCACCAAGCCTCAAGTTCATCCACTATAAATCAGGTACAATAATGCACACCCTTAAGTCATTTTGAGGTTTAGAGACACTGTGCCAAAGTGCCTTGCATCATGCATGGCCCAGCACTGGCACACAGCAAACTGTAGTCATTGCCACCATCACCACAAAAACAAATGCCACCATCACCACCAGTAGAGAGTCTTCCCAGGTTGACCATCTTGGTTGGCCATACTAGTCTTCCAAATTTGTGGTTTTGTGAAGAGCTTAAATACCAAGTGATACAGTTACAGTTCATTTCAAATTGCATGCTGGGGTGGCTATTAGTGATTATATGTAATTTATTCAGTCACTGTACACACCTGGATCTTAAAAAGCTTAGCATCTGCTAAGCTTATATGCTAACATCCAGTACTTGCAAAGAGAGGCAGGGGAAAGTGCATTAAAGTGGAGCTCATAAGACCTGGATGGAGGAGTTGATGAAACTCTGGAAAAAGGCATGCTCAGTCTAGATCTGTGGCAGTCCCCCAAATACAAAGCTGCTTCTGGGAGCCCCCCAAGAGGACTGATCACTCTCCTGTCATAAGCTGACAGTCAGCTCTGTTTGATTTTACAATGATCAAGCTTCTTCCTGGTAGACCAGAACATCGTTGTTCAGGCCCAAGTTCCCAGCTGCTCACCTGGGTGACAGTGGAAGTCTTGACCCCAAAAAGAGAGAGAAGGACAAGGGCCTGCATCCTGTGGCCAGGCCTCCTGGGGACATGTGCCAAGGGAGACCCAGCCAGACTCACCAACTCAGGGAAGTCCTGACACATTGTCTCAACCTGCCCCAGGCCAACGTTCAGGCCAGCTGAGGAAGTGGTACATGTAGCGTACTCACAGGGCATCTGCAGACAGTGGTGTAAAACAGACAGCAAGCAGGGGTAGGCCTCAGTGTGCTTTAGCTTCTTGTGGATCAGCTCAAACATCTGGGAAGCACTCTTGGTGTCAATGTGGACCTGAGGGAGTGGAGGGCACAGTAAACAGGGAGGGGCAAGCCATGGAAAAAGAGAGGAGAAAAACCTACTTCCATCCACGGAGCCCCATTTCCCAGGACAATGTTCCTTCTCCTGCTTCTGGCCAGGCTTCAAAAGAGAGGCACAGAGAAAAGGCGGAGGGAGTTGTCCTAATTACACGAAGCAGGATTTCTCCATTTCAGCACTATTGGCATCTTGAACCAGATCATTCTTCGGCATGGGAATCTGTCCTGTTCACTGTAGGCTGTTCCATACCATCCTTGGTCCATATCTATCAGATGCCAGATGTAAGGAGGGCAACCTTCTTACACCAATTGTGACAACAAAAATTGTCTCCAGGCATTGCAAATGTCCACAGGGGAAGAAGGAAGCAAAGACACTGCTGGTTGAGAGCTACTGATTTAAACTAAGGGAAGGGGACAGGGACATAGGCAATTCGAGGACCACGTAGCATAGTTTCACGCAACCTGGGTTCAAATCCCAGATCTACTCTCATTGTGTGACAAGGCAAATCTCAATCTCCTTGTTGTAAATCCAAGGTTTATGTGACAATATAAATGGATAGTGATGGGTGACTGGAGCACCACCAGATGTAGGTTTCTATTTGAGTGGAGATTTTATAATATAATATTTAAGTAGCAGAATTGTGTATTTTCAGGGTTATTGAGATTGAAATGAAAAGACAATCTGGTTTGTGAAACATGATCTGGTTAGTGACGGGGAAAGAGGACTCAGGAAATTGCTGAAGGGCAGAGGAAGAGTAGCCTGGAGAGAATTTGAGACTATCACATGTAAGAACAGGCCCTCTTTCCTTTGGGGGTTGCAATCTCCCAGCAAAGGAGATGCCCTTGGTAGGTGGGCCTGCTAGGTGAGGCCTTGCAGAGTCAACACACTGCCAGGCTCCAGAAGCAGGACCTGGCTATAGGGCCACTCACCAGGGAAGCCAGTCAACACTGGACCCAGTACATCATGGGATCTGGAGAAGAGTCTGTGGGACCACCTGGGACCCCACTTCTGTAGCCCCATCCCTGTAGGCTTCTCACCATGTCAAACCTCCTGGCTAGCTCCAGGTCATCCTCATTCCGAACCATCTCAAAGAAGTCTAAATGCCTAGATAGGATGGGGGGATAGAGAGAGTAGATATTACTTTGAGGATGTCCCTATTTGAGGGTCAACCCCTTTAACTCCCCAGTGAACTAAATCTGAAAGCTTCATTCCAGTGAGGCCAAGGCAAAATCAGAAAGAAGCCACCTGTCGCAGGCCAGCACTCTCCTCCTTTATAGAACCCTATGCCCCCTCCTCAGGGCGGCTAGCCCAGAGGCCTGTCCCCTTAGATCAGCCTTTCTCAATTTTGTCATTATTGATACCCAGGGCTAGATTTGCCTTGGTTGTGGGAGGCCAATCTGTGTGATGTAGAAGGTTCAGCAGCATTTCTGATCTCTACCCACCAGACACCAGTAGCAGCCCCCACCTTTGAAGTTGTGACAACAAAAATGTGTCCAGACTTCGCCAACTGCCCCTTGGGATAAAATCACCCAGTCAAGGACTACTGTTCTGCCTTCACCAGGACTCTCATACTGTCCATATGTCAACCTATGAAGCCAGTTTATGGCTCTGTCATTTTCCACCCCATCCATTCTCCAGCTCCATTTCAAAAGGGCCCATCCTGTCTCCTTTAAGACTCAGTGCAATAAAAAATAGTCTACCAATGGGACAGAACCAGAAGAGACAGATAGGAACTTAATTGGAATTAAGGAAGACATAGGAATTTAATTGTGCCCTTTTATCAATGAAGGCTTTTATGGCTTCCATTTGGAGTGGAGCAATTCCCTTGCTAAGCAGGAGTGCCCTGCAGGATGTTTAGTATTCCTGGTTTCCAACTATCAATACCAGTTAGTGTCCCCCAACCAGCCAGTCTGAAAGCCAAAGGAATACCACCAAGTGTTTCCAAATGCTCCCCCACCCACCCTGGGGAAGTACTGCCATGATTGATGACTACTGGGTCTACCTGCCTATAACATTGGAAATGGGAAAGCAGGTCAGCCAAGAGAGCAGGCAGGGACATAGGTAGGATGTGGGACAGGGGGGTGAGAGTTGTCCACCTTCCCCACATAGAACTTATTTTGAATTGATACTGTGTATGGCAGGTGGTTTCCAGTAGGAAGGGCAGCCTCCTTGAAAGTCCTGATCATCCCCAACTGAGGCACTGTCCCTATATGACTGCAGTGGGGACAGGTGGGTCTTACTTGTCCAGGATGGCATTCTCATGCTGCCGGAGTTTGTCAATCACAGGTTGGATCCCCAGCATCAGGAACTCATACCGTAGATGAAGGCGGAACTCCAGATTATCCTGGGGGTCACCGAAGCAGGACAGACTCATTGGCTTGTGGCTCTTCCACAAGAGTCCCCAGCAGACCCACTCCAGTCATTGTCCCACTACATCACCTGCAACAACCCATCTGGAATTGCCTTGGGTCCAGAGTTCCAAGAAAGGGCAGGAGGAGACATACTTGACCTTGTTATTTACTCCCATTAGGTGTCCTGCCTCACTTCCTTTAAGTCCTTTACCAGTTTTCTTAGCCTTTGGCCTCCAAGAGTGGGATCATAACGTAGAACATAAGCTTTGATTTCAGACAGATCTTTGTTTAAAATCCCTGCTCTGACACTCACCAGTTTTGTCATTTGGGGAAAACCTTAGTTTTCTCATCTATAAAATGGCAGTGATATTACCAACAGGATGATATTACATTACCTGATGAAGTATGGTTACCGTTACCATCTAATCAGAACGGATTAGTATAGCTAGTATTGACAAGGGTGACGTTGACATCTCAGGGACAGACTGTTCTCCCACCCACCTCACCTAACTTAGCTCATCAGGGCTGGTTGCAAGAAAAGTGTGCTGGTAGAAAAGAAGGAAATGTAGAGATCATTAAATTGCCCCCTTGACCTTCAACAAACTGACCTTGATTGGAGCATCTGATTCCCTTAGAATTTGGGGAGTTAATCTGCTCTTCAAGTTCTTCTTCAACTGTTGCTATTTTTAGTCTGAGATCCTATTCTGATCCCATAGTAAGGAAAATCAGAAGCCTAACCTTCTAACAGAAGGTGATAGAGGGCATGGCCAGCCAACTCAGAAGCAGTTCAGAAGGTCTGGACTAGCTCAGACTTAGTCCAGAAGCAGGTCTTTGGAAAACTCTAGAAAGAATGGCCTACACTTGCCCTCCTCCCATAAATGATCCCCCACCATCCTAAGCAAGCATCAGCCAGCCAACTTAGGTTTTGTCCAGGACACACCTAATGCACAATGCTACCCATGCAAGAAACTCCTCAAGAACCCCTCATGACAGCAAGGTTCATGATAATCCATTCTTTCTCAGCCCCAAGTGAAAGAGGCAAGAGTTGATAAAGGTAATCTGAAGACAGTGATGGTAGTGACAGCCCCACCAACTGGAGGTCTTGGCCCCATCCCTCTGCTACATCCCCAGGAGGCACTTGCACACTCTCTCCTGGGGCCAGAAAGTCCAGGAACAGTAAGGGCAAGGAGAAGATGCCTCACCTCTCCAGCTCCAGCATTGAGGACAGCATTGATGAAGGACATGATAGCTGTTTTCAGATTCACTTCATCCCGGTACCGGCCCAAACTTCGGTCTAGCTCATTCAGCAGTGTCTGGATGGAAAGGCAGGACAGGAGAGAAAAGGCGGGCTCAGGACCCTATAAGTCCAGCCTCTGTGCCCGTGTTCCCACCATTCTAAAGACCTAGCATGCCCCACTTGCTTGCTATACCCAATCCATCTAGCTTACCCTGGGCCTTCCTAAAAGCTCAGCTTTTCCAAGAAGTGTCCTTTGCCTCTCCACGCCTCAGTCTCAGTCCTGCCACTCACCTCCAGAGCTTAGTTTATTTTGTAGGGCTGTGCCAAAACGCTGATTCAGCACGTTAGAGCTGTTTAGAGCTCCAGCTGCTTACAGCTCATAAATCTTCCTGCCCAGCTCCCTGACAGCATGGACACTGCCTTTTACCTCTTTGGCAAAGGGTCAGGGGCCACTTTCCACACAGAATAAGTGCTTAAAAACCTTTTATGACAGAATATACAAATAGCTTATACAGATAAACCATAGCATTTTTAGTGACAGTTTAGATCTATTGACACTGACTCTACATAAGACACTTTATACTTACTATCTCATTACTTTTCTGGGGCAGATCAGGGAGACAAAAAGAGAATAGCATGACTTAAGTATCCAGCACTGTTCTTGGGGTCCCCACAGTAAGCACTGGCCCAGGTATAGGGCTTAAAATCTTGGCCCCAGCAACTGCATTCAGGTCCATTCCGGACTCAACCTCTGTGATTCATCAGGCACTGAGCTCAGAGACGTCGACCCATATACCAAGAATCCAGCTTCAAGGAACCCATGGTCTAGTGAGGGGACCATTATCCTAGCCAAACCCATATCTCTTGAGGTCCCTTATGTCTCTTCATATAAGCGCTCAGCTAGCCCCTCACCTGAAAGCGGGTCCGCTCAGCTGCGTACACCTGGTAGTGGAGCATGGCCTGCAGCACCTTCTTGTGGCCACCAGGAACCAAGCACACAGCACCCAGGATCTCCAGCACGGCCACCTTGGTCTTGCTGTTTTCTGTGCGCAGACTCTGCGCAATGGTGCTGATGGCCTCTGGCTGTGCCAGCACATGCGCCCGTCCCTGGGAGTTGTTCATCAGAGCCTTGATGCAACCGATGAGGGAGGTGTGGATACGACTTTCACAGGTGGCGTGGTCCATGCTCCGGAGGAAATTCAGCAGACAGGTCAAACCCTCCAGCTCAATGAAGCGAGTCACGAACCTGTCCAGGCCAGCGCCATTAGCACAACAGGTATCCTGAATTTGTATAGGATTCTGTATACACTTTGCAAATAGTTACCCTGGGACCTGTGTAACACTGTGTCCCACCTACAGTAGCTATTTGGTTCATTTAGTGAGTTTATCTAAGGCATTAAAATCCTATCCCCTTCACAGGAGACTTGTGCCTTATTTGCACCTTAAATACCATGCTTTTGCAGGTCATCGGCTGTCAGTCGCCTGGCTGTGATGGTATACACATGAAGGGAACGATTGCAATAATTATTACTATAATTATCACGGCTAATAAACCTGAAAATTCATCTCCAGAGAGGATGGGAATTAAGAGAATTACAGTCAGAAGACAAAGAGAACTTTCAAATGGGGGGGAACATCAGAGTCACTGAATCAAAGGACCAAGGCTGGGAAAGGCGCCCTTCAAAGGATCCTGAAGAAAATAGCGAAGTTATCTTGAATATTAACAAAAAGCATTTAAAAAAAAGTGTTAGTTAGTTCAGAGGTTCTTAACCTGGAGTCTGTGTTCCCCTAAGGGGCCAATGGCTATCTTGCAGAAGTCTGTGAATGTAGATGGGAAAAATAAGTTATACTTTTATTTTTGGTAACCTCTACCTGAAGTGTATCATTTCCTCTTATGATGAACGTGGACAATAAACTATAGTGGGATTAGTAGAACCTGTGACTTTGTCACCCAAAGAAATTAGCCATTTTCATATCAAATTATAGCTGTTACAGGTGTCTCAGACTATCCTTTCTACTCATCAACACTTCAATATCATGGTGGTTGCTAGCTCATGCCGCTTAAGACATAAAGAAGCACCTTAATCGCTATCTCACAAATGTTTCATATTTGGTAACTGTATTTCACTTTAAGTGGCTTATTTTTCATCTTATCTATTTTGTTATTTAAAAGCATCATTTTGATAAGAGGTCAATAGTTTTCATCTGGTGTCAAAGTTACCCACGGCATACGTGTCTTTACACACACATACACACAAAGATGCTTAGAACACTCGAATTCATAAAACAGTAACGGTCCAAGGAAATGTCATAAATGGAGCTGAGGGAACCCTTGCATATAGTTAATACATTTGGTCCCAAGTGTATTTGTGTATTTCCACACTATTATATAAATATCTCTACAAAATGAAATATACTCTCAAATTAAGTCATTGAAATAAGTATTATTTGTTTCTATTATATGCTTTTCTATATTCTGAGAATTTCTAACATGACTGTCCACCATGACTGTCAGAATTTTATTAAGGGAAAGAACAGTAAACTGAAGTGGGAGAGAAACCTGGCAAACCTCCCTCAACCTCTCTCCTTCTCAATGTCCTCATCCCTCCTGCACCCCCTTCCTACAAGTGCCCCACCCCTGGAACCATGCAGGATTAAGATGTTCCCATTCTCCTGAGGCTCTAGTTCCAGGCTCCCAAAGTAGAGAAAGTAGAGAACTCAGCCCAAACCACAGACACACACACACGCACACACACACACACACACACGCACACACACAGACCAGTATGCTGGTAAAAACATTTAACAACTGGCTCTCTGAAGAAAGAAATAAAAGCCTGATGATAGTGTTTGCCAATTTCCACAGTATACATATCCCCAGCATAGCTGATTTCAAGCTATCAATGTGACAACACTGAACATGGAGTTGGGAAGAAATGCAACATTTATAGCACAGTTGGTCCTTGAATAACACAGGTTTGAATTGTATAGGTCCACTTATATGGGAAGTTTTTCAGTAAGCACAGTATAATACTATGGTTACATTTTCCTTATGATTCTCTTAACAGTTTCTTTTCTCTAGCTTCCCTTGTTATAAGAGTATAAGATACATGTAACATATAAAATAGGTACGAATCAACTGTTTATATTATCAGTAAGGCTGCAGGTCAACAGTAGATGGTTAGTAGTTAAGTCTTGGGAGGGTCAAGAGTTATATGCAGATGTTCGACTGCACGGGGCTTGGCACCCCTAACACCCTCCTTGTTCAGTGTCAGCTGTATTTCCACCAGGCATATACAACGAATATAAACTCAAGAGCATATATAACAGTCGAGAGCATACATAAAACTAAAATGTAGTAAGATCATTAGGTAATTAGGGAGTGAAAAGTTTCAAGTATTTATTACTTTTGTTTTTGGTATGATTTATTTAGTTTTAAGTTTATGCCACTTATATTCTAATCATAGCCATGTTTAAAAAGCAGCTTGCAAAACTGCTGAAAACTTAACAGTCAGTTCCCATGAGCAGCTACAAGCCAGCTCTCTGGCACGAGAAGAAGCTGTGGCTCTTGGCCCACTTTGGACGTTTGTGCAGTATGGCCTGGGAAGGGGGAAGGTTCCTTCTTAAAATCATTCCCTTTGCCCTGCCTGCATCACTCTAGGTGGTGGAATCTGGTCCACAGACACCACATCTCCCCCTAGTGGCTAGAGTCTCTCTCGCCCGCACTGCCCTCCTCCATGGTAGGGACACTGGTTCTCAGGGCTCTTTCTTATGTACTTTGTACATAAGACCTCCTTCTCTCCCATTCTGTTCTCTCAAGAAAAACAAGTACCTGCCCTCAATTTCTGCTCAGATAGCTCTTCAGGACCTGAGGTTTATGCCACACTCCTCTGCCCTCTACCCTGGTTCCCCTCATGCCCTTCCTCTGGCAACCTCCCAGCTCTTCAGAGAGAGAGAGCTTGTAGGAAGCAGGAAGTGGAACAGAGTGCAGAGAGCTCTAGGAGATGCCGGCGGTGGGGAGGTGGGAGGAAGCTGTGGAGATGGTAAGGGGCCTGGGATGGGAGCAGAGCTTTGGGTTAAGCTTCAGAAAATTGTGGGGAACCACCAAGTGAAGGGGTGTGGAAGGAAGTGGGAAGGGGAAACATGAGATCACCTCATGGGTTGTGTCCGGAGAGCTGTCTTCAGGTCTTCCACAATTTGGTTCCTCATCTCGGTCTCTTCCTCATCAAAGGCATACAGACTCTGCATCTGAGGTAGGTGGAAAGGGGTAGAGGTCCTGCTGGGCTGCCTGATTCCCAGCCGCCAGCACCCCCCCAGAGCCCAGGTGTGACCCAGGAGCCACCGTTGACTCAGAAAGGGTGGGGTCTCAAGGAATGGTTTCCTAAGAGGGTCAGATTCTGAGAAGACCCAGGTTCCAATCCCAGACTTCACTTTCCTCATCTGTGGAATGGGGAAAATTATTGGCTCAGCCTATTTTCCAAGACTGTGTGATATACCAATGGTTAATAAGTGTTTAAATGCCTGGGGACCTCTTGAGACACAGAGAAGGGAGGCATTATGATTAAAAAAGTAACTGGAAATCTACTGATCCCCAGTGAGTGGGGTGTGAAGGGCAGGGAAAGATGCAAGAGGATCACTCTCTCCATTGGCTTTTCCAGGTGGGGGGGGCAGGGGAGGAGCCATCGCTCACCGCCGCCATAGAGTTGATGCGGTCAATGTAATAGTCAGGCCAGCTGGTCGCCAATTTGTTGGGGTCCTCCTGTTCCTGGAAGAAGGAGAAAGACTGTATGGACCACCTGGCAAGATGGGCCCATGGCCTGAGGTCCTGAGCTTCATTCACTGACAGCAGATTCACTCTCCAGCCCCACCCAGATAGGGATAACTTCCAGGAAGTTTCAAAATCTCTCCAGGCTTCCATTTCTTCCATGGTAAAAATGTAGATAATGAACACTGACTCTCATGACCAGCCAGTGACACAGACAGAAATCACACAGATATGTGCATTTTCCATGAACAAGGTAGAAAATTAAAAATAAATTCTTTTTTTCCCTGTTGTATCTGTTACCTCTTTGCTTCTTAATAAAATATAATTTTATGTCTATTGAACCTGATAAAAATCTGTGCTTATATTTTATACATCTGTTTTTTTCAAATTTTACTTTCTAATACCATTCTTATTGTATTTTACAAAAGTATTGATTTTTGAGAGTTTGGAACTTAAAAAAAAAAAAAACTTGCTTTTTCTCCCAGATTGTCTGAGAAGCACTGATATAAAGCATTTGGTGCAGTTCCTTGGTACATGGTAGGCACTCTGTGAATAGTAACTTCACTAAAAGAGGGAGAGAGACGCCCAAAGCCCTGGGTTATGGAGAGACTTGGTAGGGCTTGGTGTAGCTATAGCTCTGGCAGAACCCAGAGCATAGGGCCTTTGGCCCAGCCCTCAGGTGCCAAGGGAAAGCTTCAATCCTTCCCCAGGATGGGCAAGAACAATGAGAGTTGAGTAAATATTAACGTTGATTGAAGATCTAGCCCTGTCCTTCAGCCAGTGACTCTGCTTCTGCACATTACATACACCCTGCTCCTTCCTGTCCCTGTCTTATTTGGACGTTCCTCTTCACCTGCCTTCTGCTAATTTCCTGCTTTCAAATCTGCACAAAAACTTGCCTCCTCTTGCAGAACCCTGCTGACAAACTACCTGTCTGTCAGCTGACCTGGACTTTGCCCTGTATCCCTCAGCTCTATCTACTCAAGCTTCACAATTTCGTTTCACAAAATTCAAATCTTAGATCAGTGAGAAACCTGCCTTGATTTGGCCTTTATGACTTCTACATGGCTATGTGTTAACTCTTCATGATGGAAGACCCCCAATCCTATCTTCTGACCTTGGAAAGGGGATCGCAGAACTAAAAACAAATGCATCATCAAATATACCCTTTTCTGCCTCTGCCAGCTCATCATTTATCCATCCCATAGGCATTAAATGAGTGTCTACTACATGCCAACCACTGTTCTGAGCCCTGAAAGTACTGAGCAAAAAGTCAGTCTCTGTAATTCAGGAGTCAATCCATTTACAATTGCACCCAAAACCATAAGATCCCTAGGAATAAACCTAACCAAAGAGGCTAAGAATCTGTACTCAGAAAACTATAAAGTACTCATGAAAGAAATTGAGGAAGACACAAAGAAAGGGAAAAGTGTTCCATGCTCATGGATTGGAAGAACAAATATTGTGAAAATGTCTATGATACCTAAAGCAATCTACACATTTAATGCAATCCCTATCAAAATACCATCATTTTTTTCCCCAAGAAATGGAACAAAATAATTCTAAAATTTATATGGAACAAGAAAAGACCTTGAATAACCAGATAAATGTTGAAAAATAAAGCCAACGGGCACCTAGGTGGCTCAGTGGGTTAAAACTTCTGCCTTCAGCTCAGGTCATGATCCCAGCGTCCTGGGATCATGCCCCACATGGGGCTCTCTGCTCAGCAGGGAGCCTGCTTCCTCCTCTCTCTCTTCCCGCCTCTCTGTCTACTTGTGATCTCTGTCTGTCAAATAAATAAATAAAATCTTTAAAAAAAAAAAAAAGAAAGAAAGAAATCCAAAGTGGGTGGCATAACAATTCCAGATTTCAAGCTCTATTATAAAGCTGTCATCATCAAGATAGTATAGTACTGGTACAAAAACAGACCCATAGATCAACAGAACAGAATAGAGATCCCAGAAATAGACCCTCAACTCTATGGTCAACTAATCTTTGGCAAAGCAGGAAAGAATGTCCAATGGAAAAAAGACAGTCTCTTCAACAAATGGTGTTGGGAAAATTGAACAGCCACATGTGGAAAAAATGAAACTGGACCACTTCCTTACACCACACATGAAAACAGACTCAAAATGGATGAAAGACCTCAATGTGAGAAAGGAATTCATCGAAATCTTGAGGAGAACACAGGCAGCAACCTCTTCAACCTCAGTTACAGCAACTTCTTCCTAGACACATCACCAAAGGCAAGGAAAGCAAGGGCAAAAATGAAATATTGGGACTTCATCAAGATCAAAAGCTTTTGCACAGCAAAGGAAACAGTCAACAAAACCAAAAGACAACTGAGAGAAAGGGAGAAGATATTTGAAAATTACAAATCAGATAAAGGGCTAATATCTGAAATCTATAAAGAACTTATCAAACTCAACACCTGAAGAACAAGTAATCCAATCAAGAAATGGGCAGAGGACATGAACAGACATTTCTGCAAAGAAGACATGCAGATGGCCAACAGACTATGAAAAAGTGCTCCACTTCACTCGGCATAGGGGAAATACAAATCAAAACACAATGAGATACCACCTCATGCCAGTCTGAGTGACTAAAATTAACAAGTCAGGAAACAACAGATGCTGGCAAGGATGCGGAGAAAGGGGAACCCTCCTACCCTGTTGGTGGGAATGCAAGCTGGTGCAGCTACTCTGGAAAACAGCATGGAGGTTCCTCAAAAAGTTGAAAATAGAGCTACCCTATGACCCAGCAATTGCACTACTGGGTATTTACCCTAAAGATACAAATGTAGTGATCTGAAGGGGCATGTGCACCTGAATTTTTATAGCAGCAATGTGCACAATAGCCAAACCATGGAGAGAACCTAGATGTCCATCAACAGATGAATGGATAAAGAAGATGTGGTATATATACACAATGGAATACTATGCAGCCATCAAAAGAAATGAAATCTTGCCATTTGCGACAACATGGATGGAACTAAAGGGTATTATGCTGAGTAAAATAAGTCAATCAGAGAAAGACAATTCTCATATGATCTCCCTGATTTGAGGAATTTGAGAGGCAAAGTGGAGGGTTGGGGGTAGAGAAAAAAATGAAACAAGAAGGGATCAGGAGGGAGACAAACCATAAGAAACTCTTAATCTCACAAAACAAACTAAGGGTTGCTGGGGGGAGGGAGGTAGGGAGAGGGTGGTTGGATTATGGACATTGGGGAGGGTATGTGCTATGGTGAGTTCTGTGAAGTGTGTAAGCCTGACAACTCACAGGCCTGTACTTCTCAGGCTAATAATACATTATATATTAATAAAAAAATTTTTTTAAAAAGTCAGTCTCTGTCTTTCAGAGAATAGTCTAGTGCCAGAGGTAGAGTGACAAATGCTCTGTGGTAGAAGAATCTATAGTGGGCTGTGGAAGCCCAGGGTGGGGGCTCTCTCTCAGAGATCCCTCAAGAGCTTTCTGTGTTAGATGCCCCAACTTCTTACTGAAACTAATACAGGTGGGGAGGATGTTAAGGATAGAGGAAGCACCACATAGCAAGAAAGGGGTGTGTGAAAGTATGGAGGGAGATTACGAGCAATCTGGTTTGGAAGGTAGAACAAGTTGTTCTTACATTTTAATTCATTTTTTATTGAAGTTGTGCAAGAGATACACTTGCAGGAACTCCATAGTAAATCCATTTGGAAAGTGGAGAAGCACAAGACATGATAAACTACTCCTGAAGTTAGTTTTCTCCTCCCTCCCTCTCATAACTTGCACTTTTTAAAGATCTTCATTTTCACTATAAGAGCTCTGGACACAGCACATAGTATTCTGCAGGTATTCTGCAGTATTCTACCTAATAAATGTGCATCAAGTATACTAGACTAGTGTACATAGCCCTTACATCTTGCCACAGGCCCTCAGACTCCAGCAGGTCTGGGTTCTAGCAATGGTGCGGCTACTGGCCATGACTGGGACCTTCAGGCAAGTCCACTGCCTCCCTAGGCTGTCCTCACTTCATATGCAGAAGAAAGGACCAGACTGAAAAGTTTCTCAGCTCCTTCCAACTCTAGAATGTTATAGCAGTCTAATCCCCAATTTTATTTTATTTTTTTAAATTTTTTTAGAATTTATTTATTTGAGAGAGAGAGATCACAAGTAGGCAGAGAGACAGGCAGAGAGAGAGGAGGAAGCAGGCTCCCTGCTGAGCAGAGAGCCCAATGCGGGGGCTTGATCCCAGGACCCTGGGATCATGACCTGAGCTGAAGGCAGAGGCTTTAACCCACTGAGCCACCCAGGTGCCCCTAATCCCCAATTTTATAAGGTCATGGAGCCCCAGATGAGACAAATACCCTGGGTGAGGAGAAGATGAAAAGAGCCATGAACAAACAGGCTCAGGAAACATAAAGAAGCAAAGGCTCAGGACTGCCCAGACCTGCCTGTCTCCTCCCAGCAGGAGCAGGTCCGAGCCTCAGGTGCAGGAATAACTGGGTCCTAACTCCCAAATTCCTATACTCTAAGGTCAAAGGAACAAGCTGCTAGTCTTAAAAATCGGAGGGTGTGATATGAGAAAGTGGAGATACAACGTGGGGGGTTAGGGGGCAGGAATAGAACAAATGAAACAAGATGGGATTGGGAGGGAGACAAACCATAACAGACTCTTAATCTCACAAAAAAAAAAAAAAAAAAAAAAAGGAGGGGTGTCGGGGGGGGGGGGGGGGGGGAGAGGGTGGTGGGGTTGTGGACATTGGGGAGGGTATGTGCTATGGTGAGTGCTGTGAAGTGTGTAAACCTGGTGATTCACAGACTTGTACCCCTGGGGCTAATAATACATTATATGTTAATAAAAATTTTTTTAAAAAAATGGGAGGATGGAGGGGAGACAATGAAGATGGACCAAGAAAGATAGAGGCTAATAAAATAGAAGGGGTGCAAGAGAGATACAGACAAAAAGATGTATAGGAGAAACACAGATATGGAGAAAGACCAAGGGAAGCAGAGGGGAGGAGATAAGATTTAATGAAGCCCCAACTGGTGCCTGGAACACCCAGGAGACCAATGACATCTCTTAATGAAGAAGAGGGGAAGGAGAAAGTGGGGAGAATGGAGACCAATATGTGACCTTGATATACTTGCTGCTCTGTAAGGCCAAGCCTGGGATGGGTAGAGGGGCCAAAGATCCTGAAGAGGCCACCCTGGCTCCAAACTGATACCTCACAACACAAGGCAGCCCTTAGGTACAGCACAGGACAACACCCTCTCTAGGCAGGCATGGGAAGAGAGTATAGGTTTGTCATCTTGGTGTCTTCTGGACCTAGTCCTGCTCCTGGAACCCAGTGGGCACCTGCACCAAAGATTTCTGGAAAACAGAATCCCATTTCCCAGAGGGTCAGCTCCATGAGAGTGGAGAATTTTTTTGCCTCCAACACCTAGAATGATGCGTCATATAATAAATATCTGTTGACTGAGTGAGCAAGCATGGAGGCAAGAGCTGCCCCATGCTGGGGACCCTGAGGTGGCCGTGGAAGGGGTCAGACAGGGCACCTTCTTCTTGCTGCAGTAGATCTGCCATTTCTTCTCCGGAGGCAGTGCAAACACAGCCTCTCGGTTCTTGTCAGTGAGATCCAATTCATCCTGCAAAGACAAGAAATATGTCAGACCCAGAGATGGTTGACATTAGAATATTCAGTGTTTCAGGAAATTGTAACTCCTCCAAACCTATCCCTCAGTCTACTGTCTCCCTCCAGAGAGTATCAAAGCATGATAGGGCAATTCTTCTTCAGCTAGAAATACAGCCCCATACCCCCACCCCCATTCCCTTACATCCACCCAAGCCTGGGCTGCTTCTATTCATGCTTCCCTTACTTCCTGTCCACTCCCACTTGTCTCTACAAATCCATCCTCCTCCTCCAACTCCCTGTTCCCTGCTCAACTCCTTCCTGCATTGCTTTGCAAGTTCCTAACCGTCTTGCCCCAGGTTTCTGCTCTTTATTCCTTTGTCCTTCTTAAGCTGGTCAACATCATAAGTCAAGGCCTGACAAAGCACTCAGTCTATAGATCTAGTTTTTGCCCCATCCTGCAAGTTTCCCTGTCCTTTGTGTTTCTACCCCAGAAATTCTGGCTCCCCAAAACCTCAGCATGGTCTCAGCACAGGCTGAGAAGAACTGGTGAGGACAAGAAGCTGTTCTCTCTTGGCAAGAAGAGTATGCCGTGGAAAGGGAGGTTCTGACCCACTTCCCATGGAGGTGTGCCTGTCAGGGGCAGCTCCTCCGCCCACACAAGGCTGGAGGTTCCACTCGACTAGGAGTAGAGTTGGGTAGTTCTGATATCATCAAATGTAGGGTCATTCCATATGTAGTTTGGAGTGACACTGTAGGTTTGGCTGCACTAGATGGGCTCTAAGACGCTCTCTTATTGAAGACTTTTCTCTTGTGATTCATGAGCTGTGCTAAGGCTCATAAAAGAAAGAGTTAACAGGCCACAGGAAATAGCCTGCTTTTCAGCTCAAGTATTGTGAGCTTTCTTTTTAAATAAAAAGCAATACTTGCATTAAGACAATAAAGTAGGGGCACCTAAGCATCTGCTTTGGACACAGGTTATGATCTCAGGGTCCTGGGATTGAGATCCATGTTGAGCTCCCTGCTTAGCCAGGAGTCTGCTTCTCTCTCTCCAACTGCCCCTCCCTTATTCTCTCTCTCTCTTTCTCTCAAATAACTAAATAAAATATTTTTTGAAAAGATAATAAGGCACATTATTAATAATCTTTATATTTTCAAGGACGAACAGTGAAAGTAATATCTAAGAAAATATGTCTTAAATATCAGTATCTCTTATCCCTATACTTTAAGGAAGAACTTGAAGATTTTCCTTTAATAGATCAGAACTGTCCAATAGAAAAATAAGGTGAATATAAGGTGAGCCAAATGTATTTTTAAAAAATTGCTAGTCATAGTAAAAATTAAGAACGGGTGCAGGCACCTGGGGGGGTTCAGTGGGTTAAGCCACTGCCTTCAGCTCAGGTCACAATCTCAGGGTCTTGGCATCCAGCCCCGCATGAGACTCCCTGCTCAGCGGGGAGCCTGCTTCCCCTCCCCCCTGCCTGCCTTTCTGCCTACTTGTGATTTCTCTCTGTCAAATAAATAAATAAAATCTTAAGAATGGGTGAAATCC
The DNA here is from genome assembly GCF_022355385.1 of Mustela nigripes. Classification (NCBI taxonomy): domain Eukaryota; kingdom Metazoa; phylum Chordata; class Mammalia; order Carnivora; family Mustelidae; genus Mustela; species Mustela nigripes. The sequence goes on from NC_081561.1 coordinate 63,528,270, forward strand.
CTCAGGGCACCAACCTGGATCCTGGGGTTCTGGGGTCTGTTTCCATGCTTCCCAGTAAAGACTTCTCAGCCATTCCCAAGAACTGTTACTACCCCAAACTCTCTCAAACCTGTGTCTCTAGCTCCCCAGTTTCCTGAGCTCCAGACCCTGGGATCCAACTGCCTCCCATGCCCATCTATTTTGACATCCCTCAGGTACCTCACACATTTATGTAGTATCACTACGTGCCAGGCACTGTTCTAAGTGCTTAATATTTACTCATTAAGATTACAACAACCCATTTTAAAGATGTGGAAATTGAGGCACAGAAAGAACATGCAAACTGAGTTCATCACTCTGGCCCCTAACCCTGAGTTTCATCTGGCATCTCCTGTCTTTTATAGGGTCCCAACATCCACCCAGTTCCTCACATCAGCAACTTGGGTATTCCCTGATTCTAGTCACTCCCCAAGCCCAGTAAGTCCTATATATCCCCCTAAATAGCTCTTCAATCTGTTCTCTCCATTCTCACTAATAGCATTTAGTCTAAGTCACCATTCTCCCTAGTTTGGATTGCACTAAAACCCTCTTAATGTCCTACCCATAATCCTTCTTCTTTTAGAAGACCACCCTGCTCCATTGACTTTCTGTTACTCTTAAGGTCAAGTATAAAGTTCTGTTGCTCTCATCTTCCATGGTGAATTCCTAAAGGCCCAGCTCTTTTCTGACTGAAGACTCACATATTATGCTTCTCTTACTGGGGCAACCTCTGTCACTGCTCTGCAACCCTATTCACTTCTCCAGCTATCAATCTGCTTTTGGATCTCAATGGAAATGTCATCCTTTGGGGGCACCATTTTAACCCTCAGTCAGGAATTAAACTCTGTTTAGACATTGCCACAGGCCCATGAATGTTCCCTTTCCAAACACTCACTACATTTGTCATAACTGTTCAAAATCAGTCTTCTCTATTAGACTTTATGTTCTTGGATCAGCATACAGCGGGCTCTCAAGGAATATTTTTCATTTGCTCAATGCTAATCTCAGTGTTAGCTCAATGCACAAAACAGGCTCAATGTTAGTTTGCTCTGTTTGTTTGCAGATGCCAGTCTCCTTGCAGACAAGACTTGTGTGACTCATCCTTGTTTTTGTCAAAGTACTTTGTAAGGAATCCTGCTCACTAAAGATGCTCAATAAATACTCACTAAATAAAAGGGCCAAGGAGAGGAACATCTTTCATCCTGTCCTTCTTTCAAAACTCATGTGCTCTGTTCAAGAAAATGTCCATGCTGTGGCAATATAAGAAATATAGTTTTTCATCTGGCTATTCATTTGTATTCTTCAGAATATCCTTTATAATGCATTGATAGTAGTAAGTGAAGCCTTCCCCTACATTCTATGAGCCATTCTAGCAAATTATCCAACCTGAGGAGAGGATCATGGGAACTTACGACTTACAGCCATGTCTCTCTAAAGTGTAGGGCAACATGGGGACCTACTACTTCTGATTGGTGTCTGGGTAGGGGGCCATCTGTGGATCTGAGCCCTTCCTCTGTGGGGTCTGTGTGAACTCTGGGTAGTTAGTGTCAGCATGGAGTTAAGTTGTAGGACACTAGTTGGTGTCTGCAATGAACTAGGAAATTGCTTGGCATCAAAAAACCCACATATTTACTGTCAGCAGTATTCTGAGTAAAATAAACAGAAAACAAACAAACAGATCTTGGAAGTACTAACACCAATCATGTTCCAAATGTCATTCTATACTAGTAAATACTTTGTTCTCTCCCATTCATTGCTCTACACAGGGTTCAGCCCTGAATCCCGGGGGGAGGGGCGGTCTGGCATCCCTGATCTGAGAGTCTCTTTGACTTTGTCTCACCACCATACCTCCAAGAAGAAGAATCATGCTTCTTTCCTGCTCTGTCTCCTTGTGGTCAGAGTATAGAATTTCACATGCTCACTTTGTGAATGGTTCTCACAAAGGTGTAGTGCTGCTCTAGTCTGAATGGACATCACAGAGTCAGGAAGAGCTGCGACCAGTCTCAAAGACAGAGCTTCCACCTGCCATAGGCTAGACATGGAATATAATCACCCAGCCTGGGACCAGGCATGAACCAGTTACAATACAGGCACCTCTACCTCCATATTTCTAGTTAATCATACTTGCTTTGAGGACCTGGTCTCTGCCTACAAAGTCCAACTTTGTCCCTTGCTCTTGTATTCTGTATTCTGTATTCTTGTATTCTTGTATTCTGAAAGAATTCCAGGGAAGTTCCAGAAAGAAGGTGTCAAATGTTCTGGTATTCTTTGAAGCTCCTCACTGCCTTATTTCACAAAAGCCTGGACCTATTCATTTCAAGATGGCCTAGCTGCTGTACCATGAGATCCAGAACCAGCTGGAGATATGAGGTAGGTCCATTCTTCTAGGGACATATTTCATGGTATTCTTCCCAGTAAATGACTTATTTTTCCCTCATAGCTGAGGTGTCCTGGGGGGCTCACCCTCACCCGAAGCAGAGTTTCATAGGTAGAGATCCCAGCACATGGGTCTCTGCCTTCTGTCCTGCTCTGCCTACCCCAGAATCCCACTCCCCATTATCAACATCCTTCCTTCTCTGTCCCCTCACTGACCACCAGCTCTGCAAAGCGGACGTTGAGCTCCTCTGGGTTCGGGATAGGACTTGAAAACTCCATATACTGCAGAGGGTGGTTGTCCCGGAGGTTGATCTCAGGGAGGCTGCTGCCCCCAAAGCAGCACAAGAAGCCCAGGCCATGGCGGCTCCTCTTGCGGGGGGCCATGATCACTTCAGGCCAGGGGGGATAGTCAAAGTCGATGTCCTAGGTCCTCATTGTGATCTGGACAGGAAAACAGACAGCATAGAGGGGTCAGGCAATGGCAGCCAGGTAGGCAGGGACAGTGGTCACTGAGCCACCATTATTTCTTTGCCCAACTGCTAGGAGCCCTCGACCCAACAATCAGGCCCACCCTCCCTTCTCTCACAGCTTCTTTCCACCTGGAAGCATTCTCTCCCCATAATCCCCTCCAGTGTCTCCTGCCACAAACACTTGCAGGTACTCCCTCCATGCCCTCAGAGAACAGAGGTGGGTGGTAGTCACAGAACGTAAATTGCACCTTCTCCATGACTGTACAGATGGATATCCCAGTCCCTTTCCTCTAGCAGAGCCATTTTCAGCAGGGCCAACTCAGTCACTAGATCCATTTTAAGATGTATGGATGCCTGGTTTAAGGGTTTCATCCAGTGGGAAGGGAAGGATTAAAGTAGGCTGGAGAAGAGACAGCAAGCTAATTATATGGCATGGCTCCTAGGGAGCAGAGGATAGAAGTCTTCAGAGACTCACGGGGTTTTCTGTCCATTGTGCCCAGGCATGTTTGAATGAATGTGAAATATTAATAGAACACGGGCTCATCACCCATCTATCTGGAGGGAGAGGTAACCTGGGGGAGTCATCAGAGTGAACCCTGAGTAAGGAAATGGGGCTGATCATTGGAACAGTGTTGAGCCAATACTGAAGGAGATATGGTCAGATTCATTTTCTATACCAACCAAGAACAGAGAATACCACTTTGGCCAGACACCAAAATTCATGAACACCCAACAGTTGAGTGGTCATTGAAGCAGAAAGGGTTAAGTTTTTAGCTGGCTCCTGGGAAAAACTTGTTCAACAGTGCCTGAGCTTGGAAAGAAACACTGGCTAGCCCTAGTCGTTGATGCCACATAGCTTCTAGATGGATAAGCCCAACTACCTGTACATAGGCTTCCCCAAAGTGTTAAAACTACCCTTGACCATTACTGGTTCCCAAATATGCTTTCAGATAACCTGAAGCTCGGGAGAGCTTACCCACAACACTGCTGTCCAGCCATGCTCTCCTCGTTCAGTATTTGTATATCTTAGTTTGGATGTTATTGTTTTTTTATTAAACATAAAAAAGATTCTACTTTTTTTCCCTATTATCACAGGCCTGGGGTTAGGGTTTTTTTTTTTTTAATTATAAAATACACAACACCAAGTTGATCATTTTAACCATCTTTATGCATACAGTCCAGTGGTTTTATGTGCATTCACATTGCTGTGCAACTATCCCTACCATGTATCTCCATAATTTTTTCATCTTGCAAAATAGAAACTCAGTACTCATTAAGCACTAATTTCTCATTTCCCTCTCCCCTGAGCCCCTGGCGACTACCACTTTACTTGCTATCTCTATGAATTTGACTACTCTAAGCAGAAGTATGAGTAGAATCATGGGATTAAAGTCATACAGCATTTGTCCTTTGGTGACTGGCTTATTTCACTTAAAATAATGTCTTTAAGGTTCACACCTTAAAGACATTATTTATGTCTCTCACACATGTTATAGCATGTATGAGAATTTCCTATTTTTTTTTAAGGCTAAATACTATTCATCTGTATTTACATACATTTTGTTTATCCATTCACCATCAATTGACACTTGGGTTGCTTCCTCCTTTTGGTTATTATTAATGATGCTACTATGAGCATGGGTATGCAAATATCTCTTTATGTTTCTTCTTTCAATGCTTTGGTACACATACCCACAAGGGTATTTTCGAGTTTGACTCTAAACTATTTCTCCTAGATTTGGTCATTAACAGAAACTTTCAGAATATACTCATGTTCTTTACCCATACCATTGCTAAAAATGTTGATTACAACAAAAGATTCAGACAGAGCCAGATGACATAGCTACAACATCTGGGAATGCCAACAGACTAGTCATCAACGCTCTCAGGGAACAGTCCTTCAACCAGCTTGGAATCCATAAACCCACACTCTTATCTTGCCCTCTTTGCTATAAAGACAGCATACAAAATCTTTCCTGAAGCCTTGTGGAATTTGAGAAATGCCAAATGTAAGGTGTACCTCAGAATGGAGCTCTAGAACCTTATCAGAAAAAGATAAATGTGTCATAACTTGTTCCTAGTGAACTCAAGGTAACTTCTGGTGAACATTGCTTTATTTCCTAAACCCTAACAATCCAGCTAGTAACGGTCTAATCTGATCAGGCCTCTAAGTCATCACGCATTTTAATTGTCATTCTAGAGGTTTTTTTACTAGCTCCATTTTATCTTTCTTTATAACCTTTGTGACAAGCTTTTTAATAGACCCAGAAGAGCCTCAATTAACACACTGCAGTGGTCTCATATTATTGGTTATCTTTTTTATGTTTATATATTGGTTCTCCACAGGCATAGTGAAGACTTCTTGAGGGTGGGGCCATGCTTCCTACTTCTTTGATACCCCTCCCATTTCTACAGCTAATAAAATGCCTTGCATTTAGTGGTGCTCAGTAAGTATTTCTTGCTCAATTGGGAAATGGCCTGTGCTCATGGAAAAGACAGGCCTTCCTTAATCAGTCAAGAAATATTAGCTGAAATCTCTGACTCCTAGAAGTTGATAAGCAATCAGGAACCTTTACAAAGAGAAAAGGCAACAGTCCTGAGGCTGGGGATAAGGTAGGAAGCCAGTGAGCTAACTCAGCAATCCTGGTACCTGGTGGCAAAGACCAAAAATAGGCTGGCATCTGAGGAAAATGAAAGAGGAAAGGAGGCTTTTGGGGTTTTCTATGGGACTTGATAGCCAGTAGCCAAGAGTAGGTGAGGCAAAGCCCTCGTCTCTGACTATCAGGCTTAGTAAAGCACCAATTCTGCAAGCAGATTGGGGTCAGCCACCCTGCGGGTCCCCTGACCATTGTCAAGTTCGGGATAATGCTGCAGAGTACAGACTAAGTCCCCTTTGTTTCGTCAGCCTCCAATATGCAGCTGTAGCTAGTGGAGAGGCTGTTTTTTCAGGGGACAAAGCATGAGAAGGACACTCCCAGAGGCCACAGTGAGGCTAAGCTGACAGGATGATAGGGTTCAAGGGAGGGACGAGCTGATGTCTGGGAAGACCAGTGAACTTGCTCCCTGCCTTCACCTCCTCAACTTTTTGCTTTTCAGCTCTTGAGCCAGACTTTCTTAGGAACAATCAGGAGTCGGGGGCAGGGTGGGCATACAGTTGGCACACCCTGTTATAGTCTCATACCAGCTGTTTACAGCCATGACTGCTCTGATTGGTCGGGTTATGCTGTATTTGTCATTATATACTTCTTAACATTTTCCCCCAGTACAGGGAGTGAGGCGGTATGGCCTCAAGAGGATGGGAGACAGAGATACTGACCTTCCAAACAGGAAGTACTGTCCCCACAGAGAAGGGCCTGAACACCAGGGGGAGACTGCGTATTTACCCTTTAAAGAGGCAGCCTGTTTAACAGCTCCCCACTATGCTGATGTTCCCCAGAATGCCCTACTCCCAATAACTGTTTCTTAAGACTGTTGAGGCCCCACTTGAACATTTAAGACTAAAACCATAAGCTCTCTGCTGGAACGCATGTAGCTTTAGAGCATAGAGCAGAAAATTGAGATCAAAGGGGGAAAAGTCTTCTCTGAGGTCACACAGCTAGGGACAGAGCTGGGCTTAAAACTGAAGACCCCAGTGTTCAGGCTGTGATCTAGTACTCATCTTCCCACATCAGTGGCCCCTTTCCCCATCTTGCCACAGCCCTATTACTCTATTGCCTATTACCCTATTACTCTATTACACCTCTCCATCAGAGAAGATAAATCTTGACAGCTTTGTTTAGAAATATCTCCAGTCCTGAGGATGCTGTTGGGGCCAGAAGAGGGTTACAGAGATCCTGAGATCTTCCTCTTCTCCACTGTGAGGACAGCTTCCACCTCCCACTGCCCCATTTCTCATCCATCCTGTGCTAAGGCCTCCTTCACCCTAGCAATCTTCCAAGTCAGATGACTGGGACTTGACTTCTGGCTTTGCCTTCCCAGCTGGGTGACCTGAAGCACATTTCTTAAAGTCTTAACCTCTCAAAGCCTTGGGTTCTGTGACACCAAGATAATCACAGCACCTTCCTCAGTGGATTTTGGTGAAGAGTCTGTCCAATAATGTAGATAAGATGTCTGGAGCACACAGGGCACTCTCTGAAGGAGGCCAGCACTGCTGCTATGATTTTGTTATCATTACTGCCAAGGCTTGCCCTGCCCAGACACAGCCTGTAACCACAAGCTCTCTCCAGGCACATCAGGGATCACCAAAGCCTGGCATTGTAGGGATCTGCCCAGCCTGATTTAAGAAGCCACCCAGCTTTGCCTTAGGCCACTGGAAAGTCTGGACCTGAGGGGCTTGGATTTTCCTTGGGCTCTAAGCTAGCTCTGGTTAGAAGGGGAAAGCCTCATCCCTGACACTGGGAAGGGAGCAGAAAAGTGAAGGGGGCCAGAGTGTTCCTTTCTGCAAGAGCACTTCATAAAGAGAAGCAATGGAGGTGCCCACCTTGAAGATAAATTGAGGAGCCATCAAAAGAAATGAAATCTTGCCATTTGCGATGACGTGGATGGAACTAGAGCGTATCATGCTTAGTGAAATAAGTCAGTCGGAGAAAGACAACTATCATATGATCTCCCTGATATGAGGAAGTGGAGATGCAACATGGGAGGCCTGGGGGGTAGGAGAAGAATCAATGAAACAAGATGGGATCAGGAGGGAGACAAACCAAAAGTGACTCTTAATCTCACAAGACAAACTGAGGGTTGCTGGGGGGAGGGGGGCTGGAGGAAGGGGGTGGGGTTATGGACATTGGGGAGGATATGTGCTATGGTGAGTGCTGTGAAGTGTGTAAACCTGGCAATTCACAGACTTGTACCCCTGGGGATAAAAATACATTATATGTTTATAATAAAATAATAATAAATCTAAAAATTTTTTAAAAAAAGATAAATTGAGGAGCAATATAGAAAAATGAGAAGCAACAATAGAACAAAATCCACTGGACTTAAACCCCAAAAGAGGGATTCAACCCATCCTTACCACCACCCACCATTTTCTCCATGAATATTCACTGAATACCAACACCTCTGTGCACTCCACATCCTGTTTCCTTGTCCCTTCTTCTTCTCCCTGGGGGATCAAGGTCTTCCCAAGCCTGTGGGTACCTAAACACAGACTAACTGGCCTAAAACAGACAACCATCAATGATGAAATAGTCTTCCTGTAGGACTGTAAGGTCCCTTTCAAGGCTTTTCTCTAGTACTGTGGTTCCTGCCAGATTTTAACTCTTACTCACATCCTTTTACATCCTGGAGAAATCATACCTAACTCAGGAGACAGAGGCTAGTTCCAGCTCTCACACTATCCAGACGTGGGTCAGAGGGCCAAGGTTTTAGGCTCTCTGGGACCTGGGTTCCTCCCTGTGTGATGGCGGGGCCTGGTCAACCATACTGTTTGGCTCCATTCCAGCCCCAAAGATTTCCCCAGAGGCTCTCCTCATGTGCACAGAGCATGCCTCCCACATTCCACCCCAAGCCAGGAAGTACTTCCTATCACTTGAGTGCAATACTCCCATTTGGCTTGCAAAGATGAAAAATCTAACCCTTACCCCCAAACTGTGGCCCTCTATATACCAGTTTTTACACTAACTAGGACTTCAAAAGCCCTATATCATCAATGCTTGTTCCTAAGTCATAAGTAAAAGCAGAATAATATTAATACTTGAGACTTGGTGTAGACCAGACCCTGGGATCTACTCACATTTCATCCCCATAACAACTCTCTGAGATATGTGGCATCATCTTTAAAAAGTCCTTAAAAGACAAACCATGGTTCAGAAAGCTTAAGTAACTTACCTAAGGACACACAGCCAATTAGTAGCATAGCTAGGACTCAAGCTCATGATGGCATGACTTTAAAGCTATAAACCACTAAGCCATATGGCATGTGCCCAAGAAACACCCTAAGCTGAGCCTCACTCAGAGCTTTCTCAAGCATTCTATAGATCCAGACTCAATAATTCATGATTGAGCATTCCCTCAGAGCTGGACCAAGTGTTTTCCCAGGTATGCAATCTCATGTCAGCCTCACAAGGACTTTATGAGGTCATCATTACTCTCCCCCCAACAGATAATAATATTGAGGTTTATAATGGTATTACCAGCAGTCACACGGCTTGTCAATGGTGCCCATTGCTGCTAAGAGGCAGAGCTGGAATTCACAACTAAATGTTCTGACTAGAGGCTCAGTTCTCTTGTTGCAAAAACAAAGCTGATGCATGAACCCTGACTTTAGCACTTGAGGCCAATGCTGTAGCTTTGGGGTATTCGAACTGCCTTCTCCTCTCATCTTCCCCTACTCCATGCATGGGGGTCATGGAGGCAAGGATACGTATAGCCACTTCCAAAGTGCTTGCTAGGAGCCAGTCACTGTGCTGGCATCTTTCTGCTTTACCTCATTTATTTCCCCCAACCCTCAAATCACTGTCCCTTCCTGGTGATGACATTAAGACTCCCAAAGCCCAGGCAACTCGTCCAAGGGCCACATCTTATAGGGGAAAGGGCAAGCTTTTGTGGATGGTGATGTTGCTTCAAACAGGTTGCTTTGAACCAGTTTCTAGCCTGTGGAGGCTACGCTGGACACGGGGGTTCACCTTGGTGGTGAGGACACAAGAACAAATAAGGTACAGTCCCTTCCCTTGAGGGGTCCCCTTTTGGTAGGGAAGCCAGAAGGGTTAAGGAGACAGGGGCTTTGGCAGCACTAGGAAGGGGGCCTGGGGTGTGAAGAGGAAGTGAGAAAAGACTTCCAGAAGGTGGCACCAAGCCAGTCTTGAAAGAGGTGAGAGGACTAAGGAAAGGTACAGAGGTAAGAAATCCTTTCTGGGCAAGGGGAATGGCATAAAGAGAAAAAGCCTGGTGTGCACAAGGCCAGAGTCCTGACCAGTGGCCTGCTCATTGGTGGCTAAGTTAGTAGGCAAAGGGGATCAACAAGGTATACAAGTCCCTTGGCTTGACACCAGAGTTAAAGCATACTGGGGAGCCTGTTCTTTGCCCCCGTCTTCCTACCAGGTCCCCTGGGGCCCAGGTCTGGGAATGGGGCCCAGAATTCCCCAGAGATACTGCATGGAACATAAGGAATGTAAACAATTTCCTGCTCCACAGGCCAGAGATTCCTCCCTATATACTGACCCTCCATGTGTCACTGGAGGTCACCTAGGAAACAGCCCCAGACACAGGGCCATGACCCAGGGCTTAGCTTCTCAGAGAAGAGTCTGTGCTTTTCCATCCCAGGTCCTCTGCCCACCCATCTCCTCACTGCCCACCTCTACCATGCCTGCTGCCCCTTTAAGGACCTGAAGACCATGCTTTGTGAGCAGCAAACAGGCTTGATAACCCCCACTTCCAAACTGAAGCAGCCTGAATTTTGCAGATGTCAAACTTGACCCTACAAACTCAGCTGGGTTTTTTTCAACTGCTACCCACTCTAACTATGGGACCTCAAACAAGTTACTCAGCCTCTTTGAGCCTCACTTTCTTCATCCATAAAATGGGGCAATAATAACAGCCCCTACCTCATAGGGTTGTCGTGAGAATAAATTAGTTACTCTTTGTAAAGTGTTTGGAACAGGGTCTGGTAATAATAAACACCATCATGAACTCTACAGCTAAGCTACAGTTATAATTGGGAAGATTCCTGGACACTGACTGTATGAATCACAGAAAGTTCACTTTACATAAGAATGAAACTGACATGGTCTGATGGGGGTTGGCAAATATTATAGAGGCTAAATTCAACCCATTTTTGTAAATATGGTTTTTCTGAAACGCAGCCACACCCTTTCATGTAAGTATTGTCTACAGTCCCTGCCCCTTTACAGAAAATTTGCTGATTTCTGTGTTATTAGCTTGAATCATATAAGTGACGGTATTCAATTATGCTCAATCTACAAAATCATCAATTTCATGTGGTTCAACTTAGCAATTCAAATTGGCTTATCGCTTGTCCTATTGCCTTGCCTGTTAAAACAGAGCGGCGTGCTCTAATTTCAGTGATTCTAATCATAACAAAGTTATGGTCATCATCCACTGAGCCCTACTATAGTCAAAGTTTACCTCAGACTTTCAATACACCCTGGCAAGGTAAATATGACCATCACCCCAGCTTGTAGAGAAGAGGAAATCTGAGGCTTGGAAAGATGTGCTGTGTGAGCCTCGGACTTGATCCAGGTCTCCAGACCTGGCGACCTCTCCCACATCTGGTGGCTGCGTCACACAGCTGGTGGGCTGTCCCCCCACAGTGCTCCCCAAGAGGCCGTGGGGAGGGAGACCCATCTGATTAGGACAGGACCTGGAGAGCACAAACACCTCTCATCCCTCCCACTTTTCTGCTGGTCCATCTCTCAGACAGGGCTCGGACCCCCTGGTTGATGAGGCCCCATGCTGTGACTCCCCTGCCAGCCTCAGGACAGTGCTCAGAAGCATCTGGCTTGTAGTGCAAGTCCCCAGCAGGGCTGGGGAGGGAGCAGGGAGCAATTTCAAAAATAAGCAAGTTCTCTTTCCAGGACTGGGGGAGCTATTTTTAGCAGCCGCCTAAATTACGGTTCCCCCTCTGCTCTGGGAAAGGCAAAGAAAGCAAAAGTAAACTGTCTCAGCCCCAGGGTCCCCCTCCATGCAGGTTGAGGGGTGGGAGATACAGAGCCAGGGGAAACAGGGATGAGGAAAAAGAGGGGTCTTTCTGGGTAAGCAAAACTGAAAATTCCCCAATGTGACATTTCTCTGACTCGGGGTGTTGTGTGGCAGTTGTGGATTTTCCCAATCCGTTTTCTCATTTTGAGAAATGATAAAGAGAACATAGATTTCTTTGTCTCACCAGGGTAGAAAACAAGGACATAATTGCTCTCCTATGTCCCAGTCAAGCATGCGTTCATTCGTTCATCCATCTATGCCCTGAGTGACCGTCATGTACAAAGCAATATTCTGGGTGCTTTGGATAAACCCAACATCAAATTCCAGCCCCACTGGGTCTACAGACTTTCTGGGGAGGCATGGGCATAAACAGACCCCAGGCCTAAGCACATCCACCCATGGATGTGGCATTGAAGCTGAGAGTCAGAGGAAGGAAAGATGTGGGTGCATCTCATGGGGATGGTCCAAGAAATCATTCACAACAAAAGGTATGCCAGAGGGAGGACTTGGTGTCAAGAAAAACCCTAAGTTGAGCATGAGGTGAAGGGAAATCCCACTCACCTTTGAACCATGGGTTTTCGGGACACAGACTCCTCTCCCACCCCAGTAGCAACTCCACATAGAACTTATGACTGCCCCAAATGTCATTCCTCATTGCAAGAACCATGAGAGATCACTTCTTACTGCTATCCGCCATTTACTGAAGAGACACCTTGTTCCCGAAGAAAGGATTAGTGTCACACAGTGTTTTCAGCGGGGACAGCTCTTGAGCTCGCAGCAAGAGTAACAGGAGGTGGCTTTGAAATGGTTACAGGACAGCACGTACTCCAGTTAATTTTATGCAGTTATGATTTAATACGGCATCTTTACCTTTGTTTACATTTCTCTCAACTGTGGTGGCGCCGTGAATGGTCTGTGTTTGTGCAAGCTTTGATAAATTTTAACTTTTTGTGATAGATTTGTGTCTATTTTTTGGTAGCATATCAGAGAATAGAGTAGCATCTACAAAACTTTTACACATTCATGACCTACCGAACTTTTTATTTTTTTTTTCTCGAGATTTCCAGGCTGTGTAGTTCATCTACACTTTTTTTTTTCAAATGGCTGAAAATGTCCAAAAAAATCTTCCAAAATGTTTACTGAAAAACAGCCACATTGAAGTGGACCTGCACAGCCCACACACACGTTGTTTGAAGATTCACTATTATTTTCTCAGGCTGAAATGTAGGACTTAAAGAGGGGTGGTGGAAAACAAGATTGGGGCCAGATAAAGGAAGGCCTTGAATGCCCGGTTAAGGAAGGGGAAGTCACTGAACGATGGGTGGCTGGCTGATAGAAGCGAGATCTTGAGTTGGGACTCAGATCAGAGCTGGAATTTGGACAGGCAATTTCTGGTGGCCCTGATGGAGGGCATTACAGGAAAAAGGGACATCAGAGGGAAGATCTAGACAGCATCTCTGCGTGAGTAAGAGTTAATGAGGCCCCACACTGTCGAGAATGGAGGGGAGGGGATGGATGCTAGAGATGTCACGGAGGGGTGTGCACACTAACACATGTGTGAGCTGATGAGGGGGCTTTGGCAAGACATGGACTGGACACAGAAAACAAGGACTTGGGCTGAGATTGAGTGGGAGTGGTGGGGAGCTCTTTGGGCAACAGCTGTGAAGTAAAAGAGAAGAAGGAATTTCCACTCCAAGTCTCTGCTACCCATTAGAGCCAGAGGTCTGGGGTTCCTGGCCAAAGGGAAACCACCCTACACGTGACATGGGTTGCCCCTCCCTCACAACCCTGCTCCCTCCCGCCCCCCACCCCGCCTCTGCTTCTGGGAAGCCAAGTCCCTCCCCTGGTTCACACAGATGGTGCTGTCCTTACTGAAAGGATGCAAGGGAAAATAGCGCACAGCCTCTTCCCCGCACTCCTACATCAGAACACCCAAACATGCTGAGAACCCACATTATTGGAGGCAGCCCAGCTCCCTCCTGACCACTCCTCCTGGTCCTCTTCTCCTGGGGTCCCAGCACAAAAGCATTCTCTCCCTCAGGAAGGCAGAGCCCCAAGGAGCTGCCAGGGCCAGTCAGCCCTGGGACCCTCAGCTGGGCTATGTTCATGGTCATACTCTGGACCCTGGGCTGAGTCTTCCTCAGACATGGTGCCCCCCCCCGCCCTTGTCATCCTGCTAGGCCTTCCCACAGTCCTGCATTTATACCAGAAAAGGCCCTGTGTGTGGCCTCAGGGCTCCACTGGACATAAATCCTGGACCACAAGCACATTCCAACTCTCCAGGGTAGGAGGCAGGGGGAGGGGGACTGTAGGAACTGGGGGAGGGGAGACTAGGAATGGGGTTGACCCCTAGAAGGTAAATGTGATTGAAAATGTAGACCCAGGTGACCTCTTGCTGCCCTTCACTCTTGTTTATACAATTCCATCGGTTCGTTCATTCATTCTAATAAATACTCATTGCACACCTAAATACCATGGAAAGGGTGTGAAAAAATAACCTATGGAAAGGGCTGGAAAAATACCATGGTAAATGGGAGCTCAGTTTGGTGGGGAAGAGAATCAAGCAAACCAACATACTAAAGTGTAGACATGGTTAGAATCAAAGTACAAATGTTTGAGTGTGAGGAATGTTGGTGGAACTCCATCCCAACAGGTGTTCTATTCCTCCCAGAGCACTCTGCTCATCCTAACGGTTTAGTGGAGACATCCTATAAGAGAACAAGTGCTGGGAATACTCAGGGTGCTATCCAAGATTAGGACCAGATGTCCACCCCAGGATTCATAATATAATAAAAGACTGAAAACACCCAAACACCCAAACTACTAAACCATAGGGGATAGTTTAGACAGATGGACATAGAGACATCAAATTGTACACACTTGCGCATGTGCACATGGCTGCCTAAAGTGATTATACTTGGGTTGCTGGAATTTGGGGCTATTTTTCTTATTTTTCCAAATTTCCTATAATGTGAATTTATTCTTTTAATCAGAAAAAAATGATGTTCTTTTTTAAAGAAGATAAACCCTAGACTACAAAAGAGGAGGCTTAGGACTGAATCCAGTCTCTGCCCTTGCAGGCTACCTGGGACAAGAGAGCATAACTTCTTTGAACCTTGTCAGTAAATGAGAAGGGCAAACTCCATGCTCTTCAGAGCTTCTTCCAGCCCTGACACTAGGTTCTGTGCCACAAGCTACATAAAGTACTAAATAATGCCGTTCAACCAGATCCTATCCCCAGAGCTCTGACGAGTTCCTCATTCACCCGTTTGCTCATTCCTGCAACCACCACTGCTGTCAGCACTCCCTCCATGCCTGGCACTGCTCTTGGTGCTGGGGGTGCAGAGGCAACTAATGAAACACGCACTGCTCCTCCCCTCACAGAGCTAGGTCTCCCAAGCTCAAGGCCTCCTTCCACTGCTCTTCTCTTCCACCCCTAATGCCCTATCCCATTAATGATTCTTGCCATCACTTTTCCAAAATGCCTCAGGGATGTGTGTTTCATTCCCAAACACCACATTCCAGACCTGATCCAATCCCATGTAGTCTCATGCTGGGACCAGTGTTGACTCCACATGCCTCCCCTTCTCAGCATCCTGCAAAAGGTTTTTGACTGATGTCTCCAGGAGCACCTGATTCTGCATCCCTTGGGTCGGCATCCCTCAGAGTCCCCAGTCTAAACTGAAAGCCATCTGCTTCAATCATTAGATTTGGCCATTGGGGGGGGGGGACTCACAAATTCCATACCAACCAAAGCTTGAAATCAGATCTACACCCTACAGACCAATGAGGATTCGAAGAACTGGTACTCTCTTGCACCTGCGGGTGGGAACGTAAAATGACATAGCTATTGTGGAGAATGGTTTTGCCACTTCTTAAAAAGTTAAACAGACACCTCCATATGATCCGGTTGTTCCAATCCTAGGTATTTACCCAAGAGAAATGAAAACATATGCCCATATAAAGTCTTGTTCATGAATGTGCTTAGCAGTTTTATCTGTAATAGCTCCACACAGGGGGCACCCAAATGCCCATTAACAGGGGAATCCATAAACAAATTGTACAGTTATCCATATAATAGAATACTACTCCGAATTTAAAGGGAACAAACTATTGATACATGCAACATGTGGACAGAGCTCAAAATAATTATGGTAGGTTAAAAAAAAAAAGTCAGAGGAAAAAAGGATTCATATTGTACAATTCTGTTTATCTAAAGCTTGAGAAAATGTAAAGTCATCCATAGTGAATAAAAGCAGGTCGGTGGTTGCCTCCAGAGGCAGTGGAAGACAGGCAGGAAGGGGGTGGATCTTAAAAGGGCATAAGGAAACTTTTGGGGATGATGAATATGTACATAATCTTGACTGTGGTAGGGGATTCAGAGGTATGTACATAGCTTAAAACATATCAAATTATGTACTTTAATTAATAAGATGATTGCATGCTAATCATACCTCAATAAAGTTATGAAAAACAAAACAGGTCCATTTATAGCCTCACACCATCAAAGCACCAAGGGCTCTGGCCACTACAGTTGGTTACTCTCTAGAAGGTTCCTAATATTATACACTACTGTAAAGATTCTAGGTAAAACCTGAGAGGTGCAGGACGGGAAGAAGGAATCCCCCAACCCAGGCCCAAACCTCAGCTGATCTGGTCCCATCTTGTTGGAGGCACAGTAGTGGTAAACTGTAAAGAGTATAGACTTTCATTAAGCCTGTGGCTATATTACTTAGTTCCTAAAAGCCTCAGTTCCCTGTGGACACACGGATGACGGAGCCCACCACGAGCGCCCTATGAAAGGACACGTATCATGTGCCCAGCTCAGCACCGGGCACATCCCAGGCCCTCAAATTCTGTTCCCTCTTCGTCTCCCAGCCCTAGGCTCCTCACAGTGGTGCTAAGGTTCATAGCTCAGCTGACCAAAGCAGGAGAAGCTGAGGGACTCCCAGGAGTCAAGTGAGGAGGAGGTTAGAAGCCCAGTGAAACTCAAACAGGCACAAACCTGATTCCATGGGGAAGTCTCTGGGGCTAGGGCTGAGTTCACAGCAGCCCAGGGCCTCTGGGTGGGTCGAAATGGACACTCAAAGCCTGGGTTACAGTCCTGGAGTTTGTTAAAAGCATTAGAGATGCTGAGGGGAGTTGAGAAGAGTGGCCATGACATGGAGTTTTCAGGAAAAGGGATGGGGAAGGATGTGGATTTAGTAGGGTGTGAAGAGGAAGACACCTGACCCTGGTACACTACACAGGTAGGTATAGGAAAGGCCCAGAACTGATCAAAGAATAAAAGGAAAGAAGAAACTAATGCATGGGAGTGTGTGAGAGAGTTCAACTCTGTGATGCAGAGGTGGCTATGCAGGATGGTTATGTGTGATACGTGTGGTGTGTCTTTATCTGTGTGCATATATTTTTGGTCTATGTATATGTGTGTTCATCTCCAGGAAACAAATACATGGGATTCTATGGACTTTCAAGTCTCAGCAGAGAGAAGACCCAGTTAGTTTCCCAAAGTACAGAAGCAGAGGAAATAGCAACACCACACAAAATCAGCCCCCTTAGTTTATAAGAAGTTACCCACGCCTGACACTCAGGAAGTATCACTGTAGGGAACGCAGTATTTGCCCTTCAGTTCACTGTGTGCCTCACTATGGCCTGGGAGGGGAGACCCATTCCAAAGATGCTTGCCCCTGCCAGGGACCCAAGACCAACATTCCCATTCATAATCTCATTTCATCTCAAGAAAGCCCAGTGAGGTCAGGATTTCTGATTGAGGAAACATGGAGGTTCAAGGCTAAGACAGAATGACATCCAGACTGGGGCTCTTTCCTGTAACACACCATCTCATTCCAACCCAGTCCCTATTCCACTCCAGGTACGTGCATATGCACGTCCCTGTGACCACGTGTATCTGTATCTATGGGTGTATGTGTGTCTGTGTATATGTGGGTCTAGCAGGTATAATTAACTGGGTTTCCTTTAGGAAATACACAATCTCTCAGCCTCTGCTATTTGAAATATATCCCCAAACTAGCCCATGCGCCACACTTTTACAAGATAGATATTCAAAACATTTCCAGGAAGAAGGATTCACTTAAAAATAGGTTGGGCTCAAACTTCCACATTGGCTTTTACTGAACTATCCTGCAAAGATGATATTATGGTTTGCCTTTTTACTTATAGGGAAATTAAGGCTTAGAGAAGGTAAGCAACTTGCCCAAATTAGTAAAGTACATAAAACATGTGAGTCTCAGTTTGGTCCATTCCAAAAACTCAGACACGGCCTCCCTACGGCACAGAGATGGCAGGGTGTGTAAACAGTTGGTGCCCCCACAGCCATGGCAGCCTCCTGTGGTGCCCCGTCCCTTCCCCATCACCCCATGCCAACTCTCAGGGGACGACACAGCACTACTAGGACAGAGAAACCCTGTCCCACGACCACAGAGAGCAACCCGGCCCATTATCTTACCACACACACTGAGTCATAGAAGGGTCCAGGCTGTTTCCTCCTCTGGGTCAGCTTCTTGGGCGCATGTGCTGGGCAACCTCAGAAAGGCCCCCTGCTTGCCTGAAGGCTCTCCTGTTGTTGTCCTGAATCTCTGCTAACATTTGAACAAGGAGCCTTGCATTTCCATTTTGCACGGGGCCCCGCAAATCGTGCAGCTGGCCCTGCCCATCTTCCCCGGCAGGGAGCTCAGGGAGCCTTTCCCAGGAAGAGCAGCCCCGCCAGCCACTCCCTGTGTGTTTCCAAAAATGTTACCCACAGCCCCTGAATGGTCAGGACAGAACAGAGACAAGTTACTTTAATCTGGAGTGGCTTCCTGCCTGCCTGGCCTTGATGGGCAACTCAGTAACTGCTAGACAGCTCCTCGCCCCGTGTCTCCTTGGTATCCTACCTCACTCCTCCGCTCCACCACATCCCCTGGTTTCCAACCATGTTGTCCTTCTCCTCCTTAAACGCACCATAGCTCACAGGGTTGAAATTCCCAGAGAGCATGGGCATTTCCGCTCAGATCCCCAATTCCCCCCATGGAGCTTTTTCAAGCACACGCAGCAGGAACTTGATAAGTGTGGGTGGATTTAAATAAATGGCAGTATTTCCTGAATTCCTGACCCTATCATAAGACAGATCAATGTGACATTACATTACATATACACAGAGATTGTATTACCTTCTGCAATGGGATAAGCACTAAATACAAGAGACTGTGTTAGTTCTAACTCTGCTCCATTTGGGCTCACAATATTTCCCCCATCCTATTGTCCCCATGGCCATCTCTGCTTCCCCTTCCTCCTCTCCCACCCTCTGCAGATCCTCCCTTCTTTAGGCAGCCTTCCTGATCATCCCAACCTACTCGAATTCTCCAAAACACACTCTGAGCACTCTTTGTTCTGTTTAGAGGACACCTGACCATATACCACGTCATGGCACCCCCATGTTATTGGATTTCTTGTGCTAACTTAAATTTTTTACATCAGCAAACTTTCCTCCTTATCTAGGCTCTGAGCCCCCACAGGAATGGTTCTTGGCACAGTGCCATGTATGCTGCAGGTCATCTCCCTGATGGAAAGACGTCTAATGACAGTAAGTGGTAGTGGGGCAAAAAGAGGAGAGAAAGTTATTAATTCCCAAGAAGGAAATCCTCGTGGCAAACCCAATAAGCTTAGGTACTTTGATCCCTTCTCTTCTGGAGTCCACAAGAGGTCAAACACATCCAGACCTTGGCCAGATACCCTGAAGAGGCATTGCAAGTGACACTCAGCAGGAAGCAAAGGCATGCTCCTTTATGAACCTGCATGGTTAAATCACATCTTGGCATTCCCAGACAAAAAGCAGGACATTTTCATTTCTGTTTGTAGCTATTTTCTGCCCCCCTCCATCCTACAAACAAAAGGCGTATGCCCTGTATAAAAGGCATAAGAGATATTTTTCTTCTCTATGCTTTGAGGAAAGGGATGTTTTCTCCAGGGGAATGGGGACCCAGGCTCTAGGACTTGAGACTCTGGAAGCCAAGCCACCCCTCCCAATGGCTACAAGCCCCAGGAGATGTCTTTGTGTGGACTCTCTCATTTCTAACCCACCTTTCTTGGACTGACATCCCTGCAAGCTCTGCCTTGATTCTCTCCACCAAAGGGGCTTTATTAACCTAGGAGGACTGCTCATCTGCCCCCTTAGTGCCCAGCCATAGAGACCCATGACCCTCCTGAAACCTCACTTCTGGGTACCTCTTCTGTCCTGTCACCCCTCTAAAGGCTCGTTAACCTCTTCTCCCTCCCCCCTGGTATTTCGGAACACTGAAATGCTGATACCTGGCCCCATGGTCCAGGCCACTCTCATGCCTCTGACTTCAACCAGCTGCTTCCCCCTGTCTGGAGAAGCTTCTCTCTGGCCTTCCCCAGGTGCCTGGCCACTCACAGGGCAAGCCACACTCCTTTCCCCACAGGCGGGACTTAGACACCCCTCCCTGGCAACCTGCGTCTCTCCCACCATCAAACGTCAGACAGACCTGCTATTTCTTCCTGAACTGTGGTCACTATCCCTGGAATGTGACCTTCTTGGGGTCGGGGACAGTGCCACATGGTTTATCAGGAACCCACACAGAGCCTGGCACTCAGCAGACCTGCCCGGGCTTTGCCAAGGTTCATATCTCTGATCTCCATCCTGTTTTGGCCTTTCTCCCTCAAACAAATATTCCATATCCTTACTTCAACTAATCCGGTGACAGTCACTCCCAAATCCACCTCCCCCCATGCTCCACCTCCATATGTCCAGCTCCCCACCTCTCCATTTGGATGTGCTCACACAATCCCACCAACTTCCTCTCAAATGGACTTCATGTCCCTTCAGGCCACCCTGGCTTCCTTCAGTGAAAGACACCACAGTCCTGAGGTCCAAAGCTATGGAATCATCCTAAACTCTTCCTCTGTTGTCTTAAGCCCTGCCACATGCCAGGATTTTATATGCATTATTTCAGTGCAATGAACACTTAGAAGTGGATGTTCACATCCTGATTTTACACAGGAGGCAATGGGTGTCTCCACCAAGTCAAGGGACTTGCCCAAGGTCAAGCACATAATCCACTGAGCTGGGATCTGAGGCAGGCGACCTGCTCACACCTTCTTCTTGGCTTCAGGCCCAAACCACCAACAAGCTCCCTCCTAGGAGCACATCATGGCTTCTCATCCCTTTTCCCTTGATTTAGCTCTTGGTTTGCCCACTCTCAGGAGATCTCCAATGATAGCACACCCTCAGGGGCTGAGCAAAATGACAGGTTTCAGGGCCCTGAGATCTGAGTTTGAGTCAGCAAGGACCCAGGAATCTATATTTTAACAAGCTCCCGGAGGGACCAGGAATGCAAGTAGTTTCATTCTCTCTAGGTTCTCTTACCTCCTCTTACACCAGCATCTGTCCTCAAACTTCTTCACGATTCACCCCTTCTCTCCCGAGCTGCGGTCAGGTTCTCCGGTGTCTCCTCACACCTCACAGTAGAGGAGAATCACAGGGCCCGTTCAAAAATATCAACGCATGGATCCCAGCCAGAACCAACTAAAACGGAATCTCTAGGCGGGTATCAGGCGAGCAGTTCATCACGCTTTACCCCAGATTTCCCTGGTTTGAATAATGACAGTCCCATATCGCAGGGGACCTCTCAGTCCTGGGAAAACCAGAACAGTAGTGATCACATGGGCTCTGGCCTTTGTAAGCCTCCCTAGGTGATTCTAATTTGCAAAACACTGGACCACATCTGGGTCCAGAGGAGTCTCTCTCACTCAGACAACTGCCACAGGACATTCCCTAAAGCTGGAGTTCATTTGCCTTTTGTTTTCATTTAACTCTGGTGATCTCAAAATGTCTCTCTAGACCAATGGCATCCCATTACCTGGGAACTTGTTAATAAAAAGCAGAGCTAATTCTAAATCATTTGCTCTTCTCTCGTGTTCACTAGATCTTTGGCAAATCCCTCCTGAGAGCCAGTGGCATTGACAGATTTGAAAGAAGTGGAGTTTAAGGAGTTACCTGTCAGGCATGAGAGGGTATGATGGTGGAGATGGTTTGAGGCTGGGAGGTCAGTCCCCAGGGAGGTGTAGTGGCGCTCAGAGGGGGCCTGGCTTTGTGTCAGATGCAACAAATGTTTGCTGACCACTAACTAACCAGCAGGCTTGTTCATGCCACTTCACTAAATTCAATACTAACATGGTGTTGGGTAAAACCTGCTGCCTTCTCTTGCTTGAGCTCAGGACCATTTGAGAAAGGGATGTGTGAAGCTGACAGATGGAGGTCACAACATCAGCCAGGCTCTGATAAAGCTATCCAAGTATGCAGCTTTATACCTCTGGACGAATGGACTGCCTAACATTCCACTCAGTGAGGCCAGCACACAGGTCCAGGCACTGGCATAGGAGGGTTGACCGTGGACCTCACATAGGAGTGGGCTCGTCTCCCAGAACTGGCCAGACACACCCACCCTGCAGACAGCAGATCCCAGAAAGGGGCAGAAGTATTGGCAGGCCCACCTCATAACTTCTTCTGGAGTCACTGGTTAGAGATGCCTCGCCTATTCCCTAGAGGAAGTGATGGAGAGGATGAGGTGTGAGAGTGAACAGCCAGGGCTGTCCCCCGCCTTCTCCCCATGCATGTTAGAACCCTCATGCCCTTGCCCACCCCCCAGAGATGCTGGCCCGGTCTGGGGGAGGAGCCAGTCACTGATGTCTTATAAGTTTCCTGGCAATCCTTAGGGGCCATCAGGCTTGCATAACCACCCTGGGGAGATCCTCTCCTAGAAACGAGATACCAGGGATGTCCTCTGTATGGGTTGGATTGCTCCTATCTCACAACCAGGGAAACAAGTGCTCAGGAACATCTCTCCCTATACCCAGAGCTGGTGGACAGAACTGTAAGGGTGAGTAATGGCAAGAGACAGATCTGCTTTCTCCAAATATGCAGACTTACGGGTTTTCAGCCAGTTTGGAGCCAGATCAGCTAAAGCAGAAGTTCTAGAATCTCCTGGGGGGCTTGTTTAAATGCAGTTCTCTGAGCAGCACCCCCAAGCAAGTCTGATTCAGAGGGAGGGCTGTGTAGCTGTGAGGAGAGAAGACAGGCTGATTTGGTCTCTCTCAGACAGATGGAGGTCACAACATCAGCCAGGCTCTGATAAAGCTGTCCAACAGGATTTGGGATGACCTTTCCTGACTCACCCAACCTCTCTGAGGCTCAGTTTCTTCATTTGTCAAACACACATCCCAGCAGTAATGACCTCATGTGTTTTTTAGGAGATGACAGGGGACACACAAAGCTCCCCAGGTGGTGTATGGCCCAGAATGGGGATAAACTATAGATGTTAATTATTATTTGTAGATATTGCTATGTAGGGGTGGCTTTGAAAAGACTGGAAGGAGGTTGGGGATGCAGGCAAAAATACCAAGAGGCAGAACACCAAGGAGAGAGTGAGCCAAGTCTAAGAGGATGCAGGAAGGGGAGCTAGAAACGGAGCATAAGCCAGGGCACAGAACTGGCAGAGGATGCAGGGTGGGGGCTGCAACGATCGGGCTGGGAGAGGGGCTGGATTCAGAGGCACCCAAAGTAGAACTTCCTCTCTCCAAGCTCACGATTTACTCCACCCCGCCACCCTCATCTCTCTGGGCCCTACACGACATGCCTCTGTCCAGGCTCATTTGTTAGAACTGCCCCCCCTCACTGCACCCCCACCCCTGCCCTAGGGACTCAAGGAATTTTAGCAATGTGTCCAGTTCTTGTGCTGGAGGGAAAGAAGCAAAATAAAAGGGGGGAAGCTCTCTCTCTAGGCCTGTGTCTTTGTAGGACTTCCCACAGCCCCCTAGTCCTCCTCTCCCCCAGGAGATAGCCGTCCTGAGTCAGCATCTGGTTAAAAGTATCCAAACCAACAGGGACCCTAGTGGCCTGCCTCCCTTCATCCAACCACGAAGCTGCCTCTGCCATGTCAGCCAACCCATGACCCTTTCCTCTCTCATAACTAGACTCAGCGCTCATCTTCCTGAACTTCATGGGATTACAAGAGTTTCTCCCTCTGTGTGTACACCTATTCCTTCCATCCATTCCATAAGTGTTCACCACACACCTACTCCATGACCAGGCACTATGCTGGGCAGTGGGGATTCCAACATGAAGAAGGTACAGTCCCTGCCCCACCCCCATGGGCTGAGGAAGGGAGCACTAGATCTGGAACTCACAGGAGAAAATGGGGGGCCTTGCCATGCTCTTCAAGTTCATGTTCTTGTTCTTCAATCTCCTCTTCTAATGTGAGAAGAGACCCCCCAGCCAGTGGTGGGGTGCCCCAAATTCCCCTCTTCTCTCTCTCTCACCCACACAAAACACACCAAAGAAAATACGCCCATCACAGACATGAATAACACACTTCATGGTTCCATGCTGCTCTCCATTCTGTGGATTTTAGAAATTTGTCTGAGCCTCAGTGTAGGTCTTCTTCAATACCTGCCCTGACCTCTCTATCTGGCAACTTAATTTTATTGACCTCTTGGATGTCCCAGCACTGGAGATACAGAGAAGAATAAGCTGTATTCCTGAACACCTAAAGATCCAAGTCTAGTGGGAGAGCCAGGCACTTAAACAGTCATAACACAATATGGGACACTCAAGCAAGACTTTGGGATGTGAGCAGAATAATACATCCCCTCTAATACCTCCCAGTTGTTGACAAGGAAGATACGAGGGGAGGCTTCCTGGAGGAGGCTATCAAGAGAAGAAGTAAGTCTGAAATTGAGCCTATGCGTTAGCTTAGTACCTGTCATTTCAGGCTGTCTTAATCACTTCCCACTGACTCTGCTCCCATCCCCTCCATCTCTGAAAGCCCAGGACACCGGGGTTTTGGAAAAACAAATCCATGTGCAAACGATGTGATTATGGGTGGATTTTCTCTCTCCTTTGATTTAGAGTTAACGTTATAATACCAAGAACTACTTATGTAATAAAAACTAAATTTATAGAAGAAGAAGCTATTTCCCCTGGCTATTTTTAGGTGGTTGCCCAGAAAACCCACCTAGATACCCACCTTGGCCTTTCACCTTCAGTGTAAATGAAGGCCAGTGTGGAGTTTTCAAATATGGCACCCCTATCCTCGCTAGCTGGGAGCAAGCAGTGCTTTAGCAGACTAGAGGGCTGGAAATCAGAGCTGTCCCAGGCTCTGCAAAGAAGGAACTCAACTGCAAGCCAAAGGCTTCTTTGACTCGGGAAGCAGAGTGGGAATGAGGTTGTCGCCCCAAATTCTGATCAAGCACAGGGATCCAAACAGGTAGCGAAAAATCATTGTTTGTGTCAAGACTGAAGAACAGAAAGATGTAAGTTTTTGTGTGTGCAGGAACAGGAGAGACTCAGAAGCTTGAATAGCCCTTGCTAACGTGAATCGAGATTTCCTCTCAAGCGAGAGGTTTGCCCTGATATTTACTCCTGGTTGGCTTGACCGAAGCCAATCCCCCTTTCTCTGGGGATTTTATCAATTATTCAAGGGGCAACATTTTATTTCACTGAGACTTGGCTGAAGAGCCTTGGCCTTGAAACTGCTTATTGAAAAGTAGCTAAGACCTCAGGGATCGGATGCAGTTGAGAATCTAGAATTTTACCTTCTAAATTTGGCTCTGCTGCTACTTAGCTATAAGACCCCAGGAAAGTTAACTTCTCAGAGTTTCACCTTTTTCATCTATTCAAAGAGAGTATGACAGGACATACCCGTGACATAGTCATGAGGAGTAACTGGCAACTCAGGAATAATACTGCTTGTCTGATCCACAGTATTTTACAAGGAAAATATTTAAAATATTTCCTAATATATTTTGTCCCTGGGAAATCCAGGTATTTCATTTTTTTCCCTTTCCTTTCTCTTGTACCCTTTTAATATCAGCCCTAAGCCAAGACCTTCTCTCCCCCAGGCAAAGAACACACGAAGAACCCCCAGAAAACAAAGGTCAGCAGAGTTGGAAATGGCTGCGGAGAGGTAATGCTCTTTTCTCTAGTCAGGAATTGAGAAGAAACCTTTCCAGGACTGGGAGGGAAATGAAGTCAATGGCCATGATTTCACTACTCCCTTCCCCAACAGGGGGGTGGGGAGAGGGACAACATTAGAAACGACCAGTGACTCAGAATCCCAGAACAGGGAAACGCCTTGGACAAGGCCAGCCTTTGGCGGGGCCCAGAGCAACATGGGAAGGTTCACAAGGACCAGGGGCTGCCCTCCGGCCCATCTAGAATGCCCGCATCTGTCTGTAGAAGAGCTAGACACTCAAGCCCTCCAGGGACAGGGGCGAGTCCCAGGAGAGCCAGGGTGCCTGAGGATGCCGAAACTTCAGCAGCAGGCCCCAGGTCTGCCTTCGAAAGCCCTAGGGACAAGACCAGACACGGCCCCTTCAGTGAATTCCAGCACAGGAGCTCCAGATGCAGACGGGACAGAGAACACATCTGTGGAGATCAACAGGGACCCTGAGGTCCCACGGGGAGACACCCTCCCAGGGCGTCTGAGTTGGGACCTCATTGAACCAGGAGCCAGTTTCACATCAGGACAGGCTAAAGTACCTTTATTAACTGAGCTAAGATTTTTACGGCAAGTGACCGATTACAGGAAATAATTGGTTTTCCCTGAATGTGGGAGTTGTATATATTTGAACTTCCCATTTCTGTAAGGTTTTGGCCAATATTAGCTGCTATCACCATCATCAGTAACAAAATAAGTTATTCTCAAATTGACACAGAGGGAGGGAAGGCCAGGGAAAGAGCAAAAACAGTCCTACTTGTGTCAGATCCAAGTCCTAGGAGGGCAGAGGGTGGCTGGTTGGAGGCAAGGGACAGCGAGGGGAGGAGAGGGGCAAGGTACCACCTTTGGGCCTTACGTCCCCTCTCCTGTTCTTAGTCTTTGTAAAGAAGTCAAACCCTACAGTTTCACCCAGGTTTACAGCTAAGGAATCTCTCCTCCCCTCTACCCTTTGCTCTATACTCACCTGGCCTGTGAGGTAGGGGCTACAGGAGTAACAGGGCTCCTCCTCTCTCACCAGGCCCCTGGCTGCAGTCACGGTCATGGTCACCAGCCAGAGCTGGAGAATCAGGTGGCCTGAGCACAGATCCCAGCACCGCTTCTCATCTGCTATCATCTCTGGCGAGTTCCCTGTGCCTTAGTGTCCCCCCTGAGAAAGAGAATCTCAGCCACATGCGTCATAAGATTACCGTCGGGGTTAACTAGCGCGCTTGATGACAAGGGAGTGTCTGGCCCCTGGCGAGCACTGTGCCAGCATCAACAATTGCACACGTTCTCAATGACTATTCCAAACAACCCCTCTGCCTCCCATTTTCCACATACACTTACGACTGTGTGAGATAACGTTACTTTTTTATTATCTCTCTCTCCTTGAGACATTTTTGTTCATCATCCACCATTCTATCCACAGGGCCTAGAATCACCGTCTAGCACATAGAAGGAATTCTTATGAAATTTTACTCACTTTTAACCTTCGGCAGATTATATAGAATGCCACATGCCTCAGTTTACTCATCTGGAAAATGGGGTTCAGTGCCCATATAGCCAAACTGATGTGAGGATTAAATGAGGCACCATTTGTGACTATGCCCACACCAGCCCTGGGTACATGACGGATGGGTGCTGGCCCATCTGGGAAGAAAGTCCTGCCCCTCATTGGGGCAGGGTCTGCAACGGTTAATTCCAGACTCATTTCCCCCAATATGAGGCAAGGCTGGCCAGCAGGACAACTGGCAGCCATCCAAGGAGAGGGCAAATGTCAGAAATGGGTGCCCGCAGGGCTGCCCTGGTCCTGATATGGGGTCTTGACCCAGGCAGCTGGAGTCTTTCCCCGCCCCCTGCTGCTGAGAGACACTGCCTGGGCCTGCAGCATTTGGGAGCCAAAGAAGGAGCTGAGCGGTGGGAACCTCCACCCGCCTGGGTCCCACGCCACATCCTGGCCTTGGGGGAGGTGGGCCCAAGGCTGGGACTCGCTTCCCAGCCATTCCCGGGTGGCCTGCTCTCCCGCCGGCCCAGCTGCGCCGACAGAACCCGAGGGCTGGAGGAGCAAGTCTGTCCCTCAGCACTGCCTGGTCCCCCCACACACGACAAGGCAGACCCAGACCTCAGCACAAGGTGGGGCTTGGAGTTTGGAGCGCAGGTCCATGAGCCCTGCAGCCCACCTGCCTGCCCAGCCTACGGGAGGGAGTGTGCTCAAACGCCAAGTCATGCAGGGGACACAGGGAAGAGATGGTTTCCAGCAGGGGTTTCCTGCTTTTCCCATTTCTCACAATTCCCCAGCTTCCCAGCCACTTCCCCTAGTATCAACTCTCTGACAACGGACCCAGGAAGAAATGAAAACAGGCACACAGGCTCAGCACGGATGGTGAAGAGGAGTAAATGAAACCCAGCGTGCATCCCATGAATTCATTCCTTCCACAGTCACATACAGAAATTCTACCCGGTGCCAGACGCGGTCCACTGGGGGATATGAGCTAGAATACAACAGAGCTGCTCATCAAAAGCACTGTTGGAGAGGAAGCAGGTCCGAGTGGTGAGCAGACAGGGGAGGGGTAGTGGGCAGGGTAGTGTACAGGGCGTGGTGGGAAACAGGGGAGGGGTCTCTAATAAAGCCTGCGGAAGGAGGCGGAACCAGGAATCCAGAAAGGGTGATAGCACAGTGGTCTGGCAGGCAGCATCTTGGGGGAGAATAAGAAGCTGACGAATGAAGAAACCACATCCCGCACCATGACATTGGCTTAGAATCTGCAGGGGACACTGTCTCCAGAATGATGGTGGCCTTAACGCCCATCCCCTCAGGTTTCAGGGATTTTCACTAGAAAAGAAGCCCTCCAAGAGACGCTTGGGTGGCTCAGTTGGTTAAGTGTCTGATTCTTGATTTCAGCTCATGTCATGATCTCAGGGTCAAGGGATAGAGACCCACCTCAGACTCAGCACTCAGTCTCTCTCTCTCTCTCTCTCTCTCTCTCTCTGCTTCTCCCCACACATGCTCTCCCAAATAAATAAATAAATAAATAAATAAATAAATAAATAAAATTTTGCAGCCGCTCTGGAAAACAGTATGGAATTTCCTCAAAAAGTTAAAAATAGAACTACCTTATGACCCAGCAATAGCACTAGTAGGTATTTACCCCAATGATACAAACGTAGTGATCCAAAGGGCACATGCACCCCAATATTTATATTTACAGCAGCAATGTCCACAGTAGCCAAACTATGCAAAGAGCCCAGATGTCCATTGACAGATAAGTGGATAAAGAAGATGTGGTATGTAGATATACAATGGAGTATTACTCAGCCACCAAAAGAATGTACTCTTGCCATTTACAACAATGTGGATGGAACTAGAGGGTATTATGCTAAGTGCAATAAGTCAGTCAGAGAAAGACATAGATCACATGATTTTACTTATATGTGGAATTTAAGACAAAAAAAAAACAGATGAACGTAGAGAAAGGGAAGAAAAATTTTAAAAGATATAAACAGAGAGAGGCAAACTGTAAGAGACTCTTAACTCTAGGAAACAAAATGGTTGCTGGAAGGAAGAAGGCTGGGGGATGGGGTAAGTAGGCATTAAGGAGGGCACATGATGTAATGAGCACTGGGCAGTATATGTAACTGATGAATCACTGAATTCCACCCCTGAACCTAATAATACACCATATGTTAACAAAATTGAATTTAAATTAAAAAAAGAAAGGAAATAAACCCCCTGAGGCAGGGACAGGGTCAGATCAGTCTCCACCCTCCGAGCTTAGAATAGTGATGGACACGCACATGGGAGGCACTTGGCAAATGTGCCTGAACGTGTCACTTAGTAAATAAACTCCTTGAAGGTAAGGTCAGGACTGACCCAGAAGAGCCCTTGCACCCTTCTTATCTTACCAGGATTCACAAAAATTCTGTTTTGCAATTTCTTGCATGCTGCAACTCTCTAACTCATACAGATAAGATACCTTCTTAGCCTCCAACACAGGTGTCTTTCCAAGGCACCAGCAGTGGAGTCTGTCTCCCAAAGTGCCACCAGCTTCCCCATATAGTCACACTCCCTCCAAAAGCCCTGGCCACAACTATGAGAATCACATGCCAATGGGGACAGCAGGCAGCTGGTGCCAATGTCCACACCTGGGTCTCTACAGAAAAGCACGGTGTTGCCACCCACACCCAGCTGCGGGCACACTGCAGGCCTGTGCACACACTGGTCCCCAGCACCCCCACCATAGGAAGCCTACACAGAGGAAACACCAATTAGAGTGCTTGGTTTGGATACCAGCATGGAACTGGCCCCTGGGCCAACTGCCCAAACACCAGCCATTCTTATTTCTTAGCAGGAGATCGTGAAGACTACAGGTTCCCCTCATTCTTCACTCAGCCAATATTTAATGAGGACTTAATATGGGCTAGACCCTGTCACTGGGACTAGGAATGCACAGTTGGCCCTATCATAACCCCTGCATTCTGGAAGCCCCTAGTCTAGGGAAAGACAGGGAGAACTGTGGTTTTCATACTCTGTGCACATACTCTGTAGCATTTATGCTACATCCAGGGCAGGTCTTCAAGGCCACAGATGAAGGAGAACCTCACCTCCCTTAAACTGGTGGGGAGGGGAAGAGGAATTAGAGAAGCTATAGACATAATTGTGCTTGGAACTACATCTCGAAGGATGGCTAGGTATTCACCTCTGGAGGTACCAACCCTCCACACAGAAGGAAGGGGAAAGTTTAAATATAGGCTGTGAGAGATGGGCGCACAGATATGGTCCTGTGCTTGGTCATGAAGGGGAATACCCTCCTTGGATTCTGAAGCTAAGTTTGGGATTTTCCAAATTCCCCTTTGGTCCATTGAGAGAATCCATTTCCAGACCAAGGAGCTCAAGGGGAAGCACACAACACACAGAGACAAAAGCAGCTCAGCAGCTCTGGGACAATTCCCCACCCCATCAGGGTCAGGGCTGCCTCGACAGACCCCTACTCAGAGAGCTGAGATGTGAGGACCCCTGACCTCCAGAGCGACCAAATCCTATTCCACAAGCTCGGATGAAAAATCTGACCCTGGGGCAGACCACCATGAATGGCGACACTCTTGATGCCTGTGTGTGAATGAACTCAGTCCCAACTTTTCTCTGACATACCCTACAGGTGACTCCCACACAGCTGTTGGGAGGCACAGGATACTGACCATGGGGGTAGCTATCCTTACCAAGACCATTTTACAGGGAAGAACACAGGATTGAGAAGCAAGGCCACTTGCCTCAGGACAAACTCATGACAGACCAGGTCTAGAACCCCAACCCCAAATTCTCAGCACAGGACTCCCCTTTCCCACTAGGGGACAGTGGCAGGCATACCCTCCTTTGGTTCTTGGCTTCCCCTTAAGTGCTTTCTCCTGAAGGTAGTGTCCATAGTAGAAATAACAAATACAAAAGTCTAATTAAAAACAAAATAATACCTCTGAAATTCTCAGCCAAGATGCACTGGTGAACATTTCCCTAAATACTGTGAGTCCTGCAAGGGCCCAACTACATTCCCCCATCTCTTTGGATGGTGTTACCTAATATGCTGGAAGCAAACTCACAACTTCTGGTCTTTACCGCAAATTTTCCCTCTGAAGCCTGAAGAATACTTAGAAATGGTGTTTAAATGAGAGAAGGGGCTCCCAACAGTCCATCAGAAAGGTTCTGATCTGCCAGGTCAAAGATCTAGAAACTCTGAGTGTGCGTACAGAGATCACTACCTGCCTGCCATCAGCAGGATCTTTTCTAAGACGCAGTGAGAGGAATCAGCAGCAGCAGCAGCAGCAATAGCATCAAGCAAACAAACCTGCCTGGTATCCAGGGACCTGGGAATTTTAGGAGAATGAGGTGATATTTTGATTTTCCAGAAAAGAAGAGCCATCAGTCATGCCAAGCTATACAACTTGAGAATTCTGATGGAAATGCAAAAGGACAGAGAGAAAGAGATTTGAGACTCCCCCCAAGCCCCAAATGACTCTTCTCCAGCTTCTGAACACCACAGAGATGCTCAACTTTTGAAAGACTTGCTTTTCCAATAGGATCTTACCTGTTCACAGAATGTGTCCTGTCTTGGGAGTGATGAAGCAAGGACTTCCAGAAGGCAGGGATCCCAGAAACTCCCAAGGGCACAAGAGGAAGGCTCTCAAAAGCCAAAAAAATCTGTACCAAGTGTTGGTTCTTTGGACAAGTTACACCAGATCCCGAGATCTGGCCCTACTACTACTTCCTCCCTAGGCCATTCTTCCCACCCCTGACCACATACCCGACCTGCAGGCAGAAGCTGAACTACAACAGATATCTGATGGGGAAGGAAACCATGTTCACTGAGGTAGGCCTGGGATATGCCTTATCTCATAAGGACCCAACATGCCTACCTTTTAGGACACACATATAGTATGAGCCTCGCCCCCAGTTTCCCTTAGAAACTGGAGAACACTGAAGAGGTGAGCTAGCTGTTTCTACAGCAGTATGCTTACTCCCCCCACTGAGGAACACCACTCTTTAACGTCACGTTAAAGCAGCATCCCTGACCAGAACTTCCCCTTGGCAGGACAGCCACCTGGGCTCCACTTGAAGCCATGCCCAGGTTACCTCTCTCCACTGTCCCTCACTAGCCAGGCCTTCGGAATAACCAGGTTCTAGAGAACCTGCTTCTTCACTCTCTTGGATCTTCCTCTCCTATTCTCTCACCCAGCTGGCCTCCCTCCAAATTCCAACCACTCAGAAAATGCTCTGGAAGAGGAGGGAGGACCAGAGGTTCATGTCTGGGCCACACCTGGAGCTGGCTCCCCAGGACATGGCTTCCGTGGCACCTTCTCTCATGGAGAAAGCACCAGTAGGTTCCCTCTGGCTCACACATTCCCATCTTCCAGCCCATCCAGCCCGCAGAGGCTGGAGGCCTCTCCCGCAGGCTGATGTGAACGCTGTGTCCTGACTCTGCAAAACCATCTCTGTCAGGGATTTGGGGTTTGTTTTCTTAATTAACTGAAAATGTTAACACGGGAGCCCAGGCACTGGCAGGGGCCTGGCCTTCTGCGGCTGCTAGAGAAAATTCTTGCTTTGAAATCTGGATCTCTCAGGTCTCCCCTCATGCCCCTCGCAGGATGTCAAAACAAACGGGACACCTGATCATGGGGCACGGGGAGTGGGCAGGCTCAGGTTTCAGGCCAGTGACGGATTTAGCTACAGACAGCTTCACTGTCCTACTCACGAGATCTTGATTTCCCAAAATTGCTCAGCTCAACCCCGAAAAGCCACCTGCTGTGGCAGGGGATCTCTGGGGGAAGAGGAGAGGTCATGGGGTTTATGCCAAGGCAGTTTCCTGAATGCCTACTGCCCGGCAGGCCTGGTGTTGTTCTGGGGGAGATGGCCAAGTCCTACCAATTCCGGCCCTTGAAGAGATAAGCCAGGAACAAATTACTGAAGTGTAGCACATGGAGGGTCACTCCCCAGGCAAGCGCAAAGTGACAGGGTCACGGAGGAGGAACTCAGCGTGTTGGAGGGCTGAGGGGCAGAGGGTCATGGCAGGACACAAAAGAGAAACATCTGATCTGAATAAGGAGTCAACATCTCAGGAGTAGAGAGGCTGCATGAGTGGGAGGAAGAGGAAGAGGGCATTCCGGGTGGAGGGGACTGCAGGGGTGAAGGCTAGGTGTAAAGATAGAATGTGTTCGATAATGGGCAGGCAAGCAGTGTGGCTAGAGAGAGGGACTGCTGGGGGCTTTGGAAGGACTGTGGGAGATGCACCCGGAGATGAGGAACGGGGTGGGGGGCACATGTGAAGGGTCCAGTAGACCATGGGGAACTAGCAAATGTTTTTTAGCAGAAGCTATCTCCATCTGGGTCAGGGGAGGCCCAACATTGCCCACTGCCAGGGTCATGGGCACACCTGTTCATTTACATATCATCTGGCACTGCTTTGGTATAGGAGTCAAGTGATCACAGCAGAGACCGTGGGGCCCCCAAAGCCAAAATATTTGCTCTTGGGACCCTCACAGAAAATGTCTGATGGCTCCTAACACAGGAGATGGACAGGGAAGAGAGGTCTGGAGAGAAGACCAGATGAATGCCCAGGATCCAAGTGAGGGACAGTAACCAGAGAGTGAAGATACAGGGGGTCATGACTCAAAAGTAGGTGTGACCATGAGCTGCCTCATGGCCATACCCAAAATCTCAGCAGCAGAAGGAAGAAGAGATGGAAGAAGAAGTCCTAGATCTCTTGTCTCCACCTGCCTGGTGGGATATATGATCCCCCCAGGGGGCTCGTGACCCAGCCCTGTGTAAGAGCCAAGATAGCCAAGATACAGAGCCAGCATGGTGTGCCTACAAATCACAAGAATCCTGCTTCAGCCTTCTCACCTAACAGCTGGACCCTGGGAAAGTTCTGAAATTCTAGAAAGTTCCAAGAAGAACCCCCTGTGAGAGGAGACAACCCATTACTCCCAGGAGGCCCCACACTCACCCCTCCTCGCCTTAGCACACCTTGTTCCATCTGTCAAGGTTGAGAGAGGAACATCCTTGCACTGTAGGTCAGAGACACTGTCAGAAGTTGGGGTCCCCTAATTTGGGGTCTTTCATTTTTCCTGACTTGCATGCCCCTGAGTCTCTGTCCTGGGTCTACCTTGTTCCTGTAAGGATTGACACCTATCCACTGCTCTGTTGCAGCTGAGCCCGACTTACTCTGCCTCAAGGAGAGGGGTGACAGCTGACCCATCTCCCCCAGTCACCCTGACCACACCTCTCCCATCTTGCACTAGATCAATGGAGCCTTTCTTTATCTCTGGCACTTTGGGCTTCCCAAGCTCATGATGCAAAACTCAGCTTCAGAAACAAAGCCGTAAAAGTTAAACACTATCATTTTAGGAAACCGCTTGGTGCCAACTTGCACAGAAACATAAACTCAGGTCTCAAATCGCAGGCCAGTTGGAGGTTATGTGATAGCCATTCAGGCAATGCAGAATGAATGCATTCAGTTTTTAGGTGACTATTAAAATGAAAACAAAATGAAATATTTCTCAAGAAAAAGAAGTTGTTCAAACAGAGCTCTCAACGCACTCCTCTTAGGTGTCTCGGCACCCATCTGGAAGACTCTGCAGGTGTGGAGGACCCTGGATGCGCAGCTAGGTCTCCAGTCTTACACCCTTCCATGTCTTCAGTGCCCACCAGAAGAGTCAGCAAACAGAGACCATTAGCTCAACTCTGCTGAATCAAAGCATGAAAGAATGATTGAATGAAGATGTTTGCATCCTTGCTGACAATCTACCAGTCCTATGTCCTCAGGGAAGGCCCTGCACCTCTCTGAGCCACTGTTTCTTCACCGGTAAAAACCCCTCCAATTACAGGCACACCTGAGAGGTCTCACTGGTCGGGTCCCAGACCACTGCAACAAAGCAAACATCGCCATGCAGCAAGTCAAGCTGGTTCTGTGGCTTCCTGGTGCCTACAAGAGCTATGTTTGCCCTGTACTGTCGTCCATGATGAGTACAATACCATTATGTCCAAGAAAACTGTGTCCATACCTTAATTTAAAAATATTTTATTGCTAAAAACTGTCACTCAACCTCTGAGCTTTCAGCGAGTCTTAATCCTTGTTTGCAGGTCACCATAACAAATACAATAATAACTTTGAAGTATTGTGACAATTAAATGTGAATTCTTTTTAAATGTGACACGGAGACAGGGGGTGAGCAAATGCTTTTGGAGAAATGGGGCCAATAGATCTGCCCGCACAAGGCTGCCACAAACCTACAATTTGTAAAAGAACAAACAAAAAACAAACAAACAAAGAACCCCAAAGAAACAAAAATACAATGATCTGCCAAGTGTAATACTGTGAGATAGGCTTATATTCATGACTCAAAAAACTACTGAACGAACCAAATGACACGGCACTCATAACGCCCTCGGCACATTCACACCCCAGGAAAAATGGCAACTGTTATTGTTACTTTTCAAAGATGTCTTCAATCACACATTCAAAACCCCTTTCCTGACCCTCACACCCTCCTGACTCCATCATTCCATTTTTGTTTCCATAAACCCCCATCTACAGCTCAGCACAGGTTGGGGCACAGGAAAGAGCCGCTGGAGCAGAACTCAGCATGGGGCTTCGCTGATCCCGAATTCACGGTCTTGTGTAACCACAGGAGCAGAGCCTGTGACTCCCTCCTGTCTCCTCTGTGGGAGGCCACCCCTGTGCCCAGAGTCCAGCCTCCAGACTGCACCTGGCATTCAAGGCCAGGGAGCTCACCTGTACCCAGGCGGGGGCTGGCTGGCCATGGGGCTCTGCAGAGGTGGGGTTTGACCTCAGATCCATGCTGCCCACTGCACAGACCTCTCTCCCAGTTTCTTTCTCACACTGAGCACAGGGCATCCTGAACCTCCCCCCAGGATGGCGTTCCCAGGCTCCAGAACAACAGGCCTCCATTCTTCCTGGCCCTTGGCAGACTAGCCTTCTCCCACTACAGCACAGCCTTGCTGCTGCTCATGACAGCTGCCCCAGTCCAAAGGGCCAACACAGACTCTTTGGGGCCTGGAGAACAAGCCCAGAGCCTGGGGTGTCCCCTCAACCCCAGGAGGAAGAGGACTTGGCTTGAGTTCCCTGCTGAGACAAAATTCCCGGGTCATCACTTCACCCTCAGGCTGCAAGTGTCATTTGGCCTCGGGCATCTTTACAAACAGCCCCACACTTTGTTTTCTCCAAATGAGAGAGAAATCTGGCATCAGCTCTTCCCTGATCTTCACCATTTCTCCCTGTTCCCCACCCCCAGCCCCGCCAACCACCAAATTCCAGAGACTTCCAGATGTCAACCCTCAGCTCCCTGCCTCAAGGGTGACAAGCAGTGGGAGGAGGGGGCGGAGGCTATCCCCAATCCAAAACTCCCTACCCACGGGGAATCCCAACCCCACTTCTGTCTCCTCCTTCCCACATTTGCCCATCAGATTCCATCCAGCAACAATCACCAAACTCCAACCCAAATCTGTATTCCGCAGAATGGAGGAGGATGCAACGTGGGTTTCTTTCACTTACCAAGTTTATCCAGCTAGTTTCCAACTTTCTTTTTAGGGATCCTGAGCTCAGTCCTTAAGAATGATTCTTATATGTCCCAGAGCCAGGGCTGGGGGGTGGGAGGCAGGGGCCACTGTGGGGGCTGATGACAGGGAGTCCTTCCTCGGGCATGGATTCCTGGGAGATGTGCACTTGATTCAAAGCAGCCCCCCTTCTCCAGAGGGTCCAGCACTCAAATCCAGCCCAGGAGGGTCCCAGCTGTGGCCCAGCCAGGCACCCAGCAGGGGAGGCAGGGCCCCATAGTGTGTGGCTGCCTTTCTTAAAGGAACAGCCTGCCCAGAGATCCCGTGGGGAAAAGCAAGACAGGAAGGAGTAAGCAAGGATGAGCCAGCTTCCTCCAGAGAAAATCTGTGAAAAATCACCAGGATCCTGGCGCGGTGCTTGCCTAATCCTGGGAACTTGACAGGCTTGCCCCTCTCCTGATGTGGGGGACACTTCCATAGAAAGACCCTTTTGCAGCAGAAGGTTCCCCCATGTGGCACCTCCTTTAGGGCTGAACAGACCCACAGGACAGGACAATAACCAGTAACAAATATTGATCACTTACTATGTGCAAGACAGTTTCTTAAGTGTTTTGCCCAAACTCTGGTCTCCAAATTTGAGGATGTAGATGTCGTTATTGTTTAGAATGTTAGGATTGTTCCCATTTTACAGATGAAGAAACTGTAGAGAGACTAAGTTGCTGAGGTCTCACAGGTAATGAATGGAAACATTAGGACCTGAACAGAAGTTCTCCTAGTGTTCCACCACTGAACTTTCTCTAGAAGGATTATGGGAGCATCATGATAATGATCAATTTCAGGTGGACCACTTGCCAGAGTCAGGTTCATGCAGTGGAAAAAGAAACAAGGTGTCTGCCCTGTAAATGCTCGCTGGAAGGAATTACCCAAATAGTAACACCAGACTTGTCTGGAGGGCGGCATCACTGTGCTTTTTGTTTTTTTGTAGATTTCTTTATTTTTCACACTTCCCTTTTATAAAGAGCAAAAAAATAATAAAGATCCCACTTCCTACCTCCTGCTCAAATATTTCAAATGACCAAGACTAGAGCAGGACCACTTGAGTGCTCCCCATGGATTCTAGGAGGAAGGAAAGCAGCGAAATAAACAGGTTGGTGCAGCAATGCTGAGAGTAAATCTACTTCTTATAAATCAGTTTTGCCCATTATAAATCCATAGGCTGTTTTTGTTTTTTTTTTATCAATTTAAAGCCATCGCTTCTTCCTTCAGCCAAAACTAAAATAACAAAGTGTTTTCAAACTAGGTAATTTCCAAACTCGCTTAAGAACCAATGCCTCATACTTTATTCCAAAACTTTCCTAATTTGATCACCACCCTCCCGGGAAGCTCCCCCTCACTTTGTTCCCCCCACCCCCACCCATCAGCCAAGCCAGTCTTCCAGGGCTTTCTCTGTGCCTGCCCAGAACTCTGACACTTGCTCAGGCAATGCCTTCTGCCTGGCACTTCCTTTTCTTCCCATAAAGTCCTTGACATCCTTTAAGACCCAGCTTACTTGTCACTGCTCCCATGGAGCCTGCCACCCCCACAAGCAAAATTAATTGGCTCATTCTCTGAGCTCCCACAGGCATGGCTCATCTGGAACATGCTATTAGAGCTGGCACCATACTGAATTCTAATTAAGTTAGTGTCTTTGCTCACTTCTCTATCCCTAGCACCTAGCGTCAAAATAGCCATGGAATAAGGCAATACATGATAGTAATAATAATAATATTATCTGAAGAGCACTTATAGATTTCCATGTACTTTCTCCAACATTATCTCATTCGAGCTTCGAAGCAGTTCATTGGGATGGAAAGGAAGGAAGCGAGTAGTACCTGGGGTCCTTGGAACTCTACCTTTTGCAGGTTAGGTTTGCCCAGATGGCCCTGAAGGGCTGGCCTGGTTCCTCAACCTCCCTTTCAGCTAAGCCAGACCATTGCCATCTCTGGTACTCCATCCCAACATCTCCTTGCCCCAGGCTCCCCCATCAGCCAGGCAGGGGGATACCAGATGGCCAGTGGGCCTGGAGATGATGCTTCCCAGGTGGTGAGTAGCACTCATGTTCTCTAGGCAAGTGAACATAGCAAGACTAGGACACTAATGAGGCCATAGCTTCTAGTGAGAACCCAGAATGATCTTGTTACTTTTATGGAATAAAACTCTGTCATGAAGACCTGGCTGTACCCAAGCAGACAGCCAGTCCACAAACTGGCTTTGGGGTCACAGGGAGAGGGTGAGAACCGAAGGTGCACAGAGTATTAGAGCCAGAAAGCAACTCAGAGACCCCATTGTCCAACGCCCGCCCCCCCCCTCCCCGCCCCACCAGACAGCCAGGAAAATCAAGCACACACTGGGAAGGGACTTGTCAGAGGCAGAGAGGGAGTTGGTGCCAAATGGAGGGCTGGCCCTTGAGCCCTTTTGGGTCCAACCAAGGAAAACACAACTGGTACTAAAAGGAAGCCACAAAAGTCAAACTATTTGGCAGGACATTCTTCAAGAACACAACATACAAATGGTATTTGAATGCAATACCACACACAGAAAACACTTAATGACGGAAAAACAGAGGAAAGTGATTGGTAACAATCTTAAATTTTAGTACCCCTGAAGGCCAGGCCATGTCTTAACCCACCCATCTCCTTATGCTCATCTCCTATGAGCAAAGGGGGCATGTGGGTCAAAGTCCAAAACTATTTCTGGGTTGAATTCAGCAGAATGCATTGAAGTGAGGATACTGTGAAGTGATAACAGTATTTACAGTTGTGATAGTTATTGGTACTTAGTGAAATATCACTGGTCCCCACCCCTCACTCCAGGCATGAAATAGATTGTACTTCCTGGCCACTTGTATTTGAGTACAGCCACATGTCTAGTTCTGGTCCATGAGCTGTGAGTAGAAGCTGAGTGTTGTGATGGTTAATCGTATGTATCAACTTGGTTAGGCCAAGGTACCAGATACTTGGTCAATGTTGATTTCACCATGAAGGTATTTTTTTAGATAAGAGAGACACTGAGGTCAGTAGACATTGGGTAAAGCAGATTACCATCCATAATGTGGTGGGTCGCATCTAATCACTTGAAGGTCTTATTGAAAAGACTACCATCCAAGAAAGAGGGAATTCTGCCTTCAGACTGACTTTGAACAGAAGCTGCAACATGTACTCTTCCCTGGGTCTCCAGCCCGCATGGCTGCTCTGCAGATTTAAGATGTGCTGGCCCCCACAATCAAGTGAGCCAATTCCTTAAAATAAATCTAGATAGATAGGTAAGATGGATAGGTAAGGTGGACAGACAGATACATGGATGGATGGATATAGAGATATATATACATCCTTTTGGTTCTGTTTCTCTGGAGAACCCTGACTAATACCGTTGGTCATTAATTAGTGGGCTAGAATGTAGAATCAGCAGGACACAATCCCCTTTCTCATTGGCGCAACAATCAACAACATTTAAGAGGGGCCAGTTTTGCCAGCCTGGGTTCCTGAGTGATTATGATATGTAGAAGTCTGTGCTGACCCACCACACACAATAGCACAAGTAGGAAATAAACCTCTCGTTTTAAGTCACTGAAATTTGGGGACTGTGTGTTAGCACAGCATAATTCAACTTATATTGACAAAAGCACTGGCTGTTTGTCTTAGATTTGAGGTGCTGGAGTGTGAGGAAAGACATCTAAAAAAGTAAAGGAATCATAAAAGGTTTTGATCCTGGCTGGCCACCGAGTCCCAGATACATGGCTCCTCCCCAGCTACACAGCTTCCCTCACAGTCTATGTTGGGATCCTGGGACATCTTAACACACAATCCAAACACAGTTGTGTAAATGTATCAAAGGTACAATCTCACTGGTGAAAGAAACTTCCCTAGAAAATGTTCAGAGTTCTGCTGAGGAATCTGACCCTGGGCCTGGAATGGGAAATTCTCCAAAGAACAAAAGTTTCCACTACGGCAACAAGAATGTTAAACATGATTAAAAAAAAAAAAAATCTTTTCTCAGTAAGAAAAATGAGACCATGGGTATTTATAAGCCAAAATCCAAAGGCCATTCCCTGGTTCCTACGAGGTTTCCTGCTGTATAGGGAGAGTCAAGCACATGAGAGAAGGTATTAGAAGGGAGCGGGATGTCCTTGGCTTGAAGGCAGGTGGGCTAAGTGTGGGACCTTTGAGGAAAGCTATCACAGAGTAACTGGTGATTCTCCTTAGGGGAACCCA
The DNA here is from genome assembly GCF_022355385.1 of Mustela nigripes. NCBI lineage: Eukaryota > Metazoa > Chordata > Mammalia > Carnivora > Mustelidae > Mustela > Mustela nigripes. The sequence continues at coordinate 63,569,098 of NC_081561.1, forward strand.
GAGGCTCCTGGGACTCTGTATCTTCCTTCTCAATGGATAAGCCCAGTCTCCTAACCTTAAATATGCTACAGAGATGAACTCTGGGATACCATAACATATAATAGTCCTGGGGTGCCTGGGAGGCTCAGTCAGTTAAACTTCTGACTCGATTTCAGCTCAGGTCATGATCTCAGGGTCCTGGATTGGAGGCCTGCACTGGGCTCCCTATTCAGTGGGGAGTCCACTTCTCCCCTCTCTCTCTCCCTCTGCCCCAACCTTGTCTCTCTCTCAAATTAATTAATTAATTAAAAAAAGATATAACAGACCTAAACTATTATAGGAAGAATTAAGCTTAGGCTAGTGACTCAACAGGGATAGTTCCCAGAGACATTTGGTGATGTTGGGAGACCTTTTCGGCAATCAGGACTGAGCAATACTACTGGCATCCAATGGGTAGAGGCCAGCAATGCTGCTAAACATCTTATGACACACAGGACAGGCCCTCACCCCCAACAAAGAATTATTCTGGCTAGTATGAAGGTTGAGGAAACACTAAGTCCCTAGTTATGAGGGGGTGAAGATTTATTTTCTTATTTTTTAAAAAGATTTTACTTATTTATTTGAGAGAGAAAGAGAGCAAGAGAGAGCACAAGCGGGGTTTGGGACGTGAGGAGAGGGAGAAGCAGACTCCCCGCTGAGCAGGGAGCCCAATGCAGGGCTCAATCCCAAGACCCTGAGATCATGACCTGAGCTAAGGGCAGATATTTAAGGACTGAGCCACCCAGGTGCCCCATAGGGTATAAAGGTTTAGAACAAAGAGCAGGAATAAATGCTCTGGAGTGAAATGCTCCAGTGGGGGCCAGGTTAAAAAGATCCATATTTATGTCTATGTACATATTCATATCTACATAAATATTCAACTCCATATATAGATACACATAAACGGACTGTACCACTGAAGCTTTCTGAGAGGTAGCACAGTTCCCATTGGTAGGGAAATAAATTGCATTGCTCCCTCGCCTCTCTGATGAGGGAGGAAGCCACCTTGCGACTCAGAGTAGCAGGTCCATTGTTTAGAAGCTGTCCTGAGATCTGCAAAGTGAGGTGAGAAGCAAAGGATCAGCGCAGGGCTGGGGAATAAAGCCAGCATCACAAATAGAGCGGGTAAGTTGTGGTGAGCACAGACAGGGAGGACAGAAGCAAGGCCAAGCGACAGGACCTCTGGCCAAGCAATCAACCTCTTTTAGAACAAGGTTGTCCAACATCCAATTTCAAATTGTTTGGGCTGCTGTGATGTGAACACCATTGATCTAGGGAACATGTTCTTCAGGCCTACTGTGGGTTAGGCAGTATGTGAGTAAGTGGTGTGCAGTCTCACTGGAGGCTCACAGCTGTCCCGTAGGAGTAACAAGTCTCCAGTGGGAGAATTTAAGCCACTCACTGAGGGACACACAGTGAGCTATCTGTAGAGACAAAACTCAGATGTACATGTTCTAGCTCCAGAACATGTTCTACACTTCTGGGTTGCCCTGCTTGTAACCAGCAATAATTAATACTCATAACTAATTAGATGGAAATAGGAAGTCAGAGCAGGAGGTAACAGGAAATGTGTAAGCCATGAGCCCTTACTTTAGAATCCTAGACCAGAGGTTCCCAGACTTGAGTGTGACCAGTCTCGATACAACACCAACAGCTAAGCTGTGCCCCCCAGAGTTTGATTTAGCAGGTCTGGGGGGTGGGCAAGGATTTGCACCCCTAATAATGCGTGATGCTAATTAATTCTGCTGGTCTAAGGGCCCCTCCTTGAGAACCGCTGCTCCTTCCGAAGGATGTGGGTATTCCTCTTCTTGTGAGGGCTGGATTTAGTTAATCTATGCTGAATCTCGAAGACAGTGCAACATCTGGTCAGAAGATCAACTACAAAGTGGCTATGAATTGGAGAAGGCTAATAATGAAGAGAAGGGAGGGCAAGGAAGAGTGTCAAGTAGAATTCAACTTGGAAGGCTTCCGGGAGGAAGAGTCACGGGGCAAGAAGAGACACTAGCATTACTCATTTGATACACACTCCAGATAGCAGGTTCAAACCTGCAAGGTCCGTTTTAGAGGAACTCAATTAATACCAACTAGCTACCTCCCCTCCAACTCCTGGGAGGGTACCCCCTTGTTCTTTGGTGAGTCCATCCAGGAAATCTAAGCAGCAAAGTGTACTGGCAGACAAACTCTTTCACAGAATGGGAAGCTGCGCAGGACAGCAGTTAGAAGAATGATGAACAAGTTCAGATTTCAGCTCTACTGCTGTGTCATACAGACCCCCCCTCAAAGTTCTTAACTATAAATAAGCCTTAGTTTCCAAATCTGTAAAATGGAGGAACTCAACCTAAAATTCAGAGTTACAGAAAACAATTGTATGTGACACACTCGTGACCGTGCCCGTTCTACACCAAGTCCCAATAATGGCATTAGAGCTCTGTCTGTGGCCAGGGAACCAGCCACAGTCAAAGGAAGACTTGCTCTGGGCTGCTCACTGCTCTTGCGGGAGCTGAGAGGTTAAATTTTGGATCTCCCTCACTGTCTGCAATTGAAAAGATCTCCCATCTCAGTGGACTGCCCTCCAATGTTTTAGGACCTTTCCCTCCTTCTGAGCTTGTTCTTTATCAAACCATGTATAATGACCCCTTTCCACACCTCACTCAACACTTCTCTCATTTATAAAGTTAGTAACACTAAGGAAAGGGGATGAAATCAAAATACAAAACTCTCTAACATCTGCACATACAATAGGGACTCAACTTTGCTTTGAAATGCCTGCAGAGAGAAAAGACTAGCTTGTGAATTACCAAATGTTAACTCAACCAGGAAGGCAAGTTCCCCAAGTGTGGTTTGTGAGCAGGTGGGAAACTGGGGGGGGGGGGGGGGGGGAGGGGGGGGGGGGGGGGGTGTGAGCATGGGTAGAAGGGCAGAAAGTTCCAGGAACCTCTCAGTCATCCAGTGGTGGACATAGAGACTAATTTAATTTCTTTTTCCCGCTTCTACACATTTTCTGTAATGAACCTGCCTTTCTTTTACAATCAAAGAGGGAAAGTTATTTCAGTTTTTTTTTTAATCTTCCTATCCTTCCAAAGCTTTTCTTAATTATAACCCACTCCACAGCCACCTCGTCCACATTGCTCACGTGCTGCCTCCTGGCTTTTGTCCTCTAGCATGAGTTTGCACTAGTAGTCATGAGAAGGTTCCTTCTCCATGTTCTTGAGCAGATTTCCCGTGCATTGGCCTGAGATTCACTGGTAAGTGGAATGGCCCCCAAGTGGGAGGAGAGGTTTCCTCCTGTGGAAGAGCGGCAGGCCCACCACCTGCCATTCCCTGTCCTGGCACCCACTCCCAGCCCTAACAAGCTCGTTAGATGCTTCTTTGTGAAGCAAGTAATACATGCCAAGAGGAACAACAAAGGAGACCTGCGGGTGAGAACTGTGCACATGCGCACACACACACACACACACATCCTCCTCACACACATGCGTGCACACACACTCACACACCCCAATCTGCCCCTGCCTTCCTTCTGTATCTGGAGGAAAATGTCATCCGGTTAGTGCCCTCAGACGAACCAGGAAGGCAAATCCCCCAGATGTGGTTTGTGAGGGGGTTGGGCAGCTGGGAGTGGGTGTCAGAGCCAATCCGCTGCTATCTGGCTCTGAAATTCACACTTATTTTCCCGTACTGGACTAGGATCCCGTTTCTCAATGTGAGGAGTCTTGCTCTCTCTTGGTGACACACACTTTCCCCAAGAATGCTGGACTTCTCAATGAAGAATTCTTGTATATTTGGATTCTTGGAATCTGGACAAAGACTAATGAATTGCTGGCTCTACTCTAGATTTGGAAACCCTCTAGAACTCACAGGCAGGAGGGAAAATGGGAGGCAGGGAGAGAGGCTGTGGGTGTGTTTGCTGTAGAGAGGAGTTGGCAGGACTGAGATGCAGGATCCCAGTGTCCGAGGGGCAGCCACTCCAAAAACTACCCACTGACTCCCAAGTTAAAAGTCACCTTCTGCTCTGGGACTAGAAGGCTGATGGAGGCAGGCTGGGGTGTGGGCAACACTGAATGTTTATTGGGGCTCCAGAGTTATAATAGGTTGGAAGTCAGCTTGTTGGTGGTTTTGTTCTCACAAAGGGAGGAGGTTGTGACCTATCAGGGTTCAGTACAGAGAGCATGGGTCTTGGAGCCAGGCATACCTTACCTGGAATGCCCTCTGTGCCTCTAACTAAGCCACGTGACTTCAGGCAAGGTACCTGCATGCTTGGAACCTTGGTTTTCTCTTCTGTAAAATGGGATAACAGCTCCTTTGCAGGTCTACCATGAGACAGGGATGTGCTGAAGGGTGCCAAGTGCCGAGCCCCATGCCTGGCACATAGTAGTCCTTCAAGATGGTAGGTATTGTTTAGTGAGTTTGAAGAGTAAAATGTTCATAAAGCTCTCTGTGTAGTGGGCCGGCTGTGGAAGGTCTGACAGCCCTGGGGATGACCACGCAGTAAGAAGGTGTAGCTCTCTAGAATAATGGCAGATAAGTTTAAGCTCCTTCCTTCACACATTCCTCAGGAGCCTTCACAGGTTTTGGAGGGTTTGGGCCATGCCACCCAACCTGACACCCCACCTGTAGAGGGTCTGCTTGAATCCAAAACGTGAATGTGTGCATTCCAGATCACTAGAATGACATGGTAGAGGGTCCACAGGGGTCCTGGGGCAGGAAGCATACTGGCCTCTCAACAAAGATCAAGCAAACCACACAATCCTTGCTGTCTAGAGACCTCCGTGAGTTCCTAAGACATCCTGAAGAACACAGCAGCCGAGTTCCTGCTACCCCCCCCCATCTCCCCATGAGCCCCCTGCCAAGAGCTCCAGTAACCTGGGCAAACAGACCAGGCCCCCAGGGTGTTCTCAGTCTAACTGAGAAGGCAAAACACAGACATAAAAGACTTAAGAATACAAAAAAACAAGGGGGAAAGAAAATAATTTTCTTTCAAAGGAGCTCATATATGCAGAGGGATCATGAGGTGATCTAAGGAATCCACATTCCACAGGGTTAATCCTGGGAGACTTTCTAGACAGAGTGGTGATGGGCAGGCCTGCCACTTAGTGCCACCACAAGTTCTCTCCCACAGTCAGACCCTGTGGCCTGACTGACGGAGAACAAGCACTTTTGCCTGAAATAGTAAATTTACATAACCTCGCCATCGTAGCGATGCTCAGTGCAGCTCTAGTTACAACAACAAGGGTTGAAGAACTGGAGAGTTTGCAATGGCAAAGGCAGAGGGGGAAAACAAAACAAAATCCACATGAGGTTTTAATTTTCTTTAGCCACGTGAGAATGGCCCCATAGATCCAGCTATAAATACCCAACTGCCATTGCCACAAGATGGAAAATCTCACACACACACACACACATACATGCACACACAAATCCCTTCAAACATTTTGTGCAAATTAATATTTCTGTCTTGAGAAGATGCAGTCCTAGACTCCCCTTGCTCAGTGTCTTGCCCTAAGAGTTATCTTGTGTCTTGCACTCCCCAAATATATCTGGGCACTATTAATATGTAGTCCAAGGCAGGACTTGGAAGGAAGTTATCTCTAAAGCCATCTCCAGAGCCAAACATGAAGCCGTCCCCACAACACACAGGCCAAATCAGAGCACAGCAGTGGCTACCATCAGGACTGACAGAAACGGTTTTAGATGGAACCCCTTAGAAGGAAACAAAGAGCACCCTGCTGGACCCTGGACACCTTGTGTTAGGGTCCCAGAATCAGAGTCTGAGACAGAGATTTGTATATATATATGTCATGTATGGAAACTGTTCTCTTGGGAGAGACCAGGAAGGGAATGAGGAAAAGAGAAGAGGGCAGAGGAATGATCCATCAAGGATATGGTTTTGGGGGAGATCTAGCTTTAGTTCTGCCCTGTGGGGAGCCATGGAGGAGAACTGCCCTGCCACATGGCATCCTACCTTGGGCCAAGGGAGTGGAGCTCTTGTTCCTTTCTCCTTGCTAGTCATTAGCCACAGAATTCGGGGGAATGGCTGGGCAAGCATGGTGCAGCTCCAGACACCTCTGCACAAGGTGGTTCAAGAAGCCAAGGTCAATCCGTACAGGTGCAAGCCATTAGCTGGAGAACCCACAGCAGCTGGGGACTCTCACAAGCTACCTACAGCAACTTCTGTATAGGGTGTGTGAGCCCAAGGGCCTTGTTGCTTAGAATTTGTATTTTCTATTGATTACAAAGGCTTATTGGTTTGTTTGGTTTTGTTTTCTTTTGCATGCAATGCTTTTGGAATTATCCTGCTGAAGAGAGAAGCAGAAGTATGACCAACACAGTGCACAGTGCAAACTGCCCCCGTAATATCTCTTCTTGCCTTCTCCCGTATTCATAGGTCCCAGCTTCTGTGTGAGGCAGCAGCACGCCCAACTGAAAATTATTCTATTTCCCCCAAGACTCCATTGCAGTCTGAGGTTACTACTTACAGTTTGGGCCAGTTTCTAGAGGGACCTTTCAGAAAATCTTGTTAAAGAGAGCAGAATTAGCTGGCATACACTTCTTGTACTTTCTTTTCTGCCTGGAATGCAGATGTGAAGCAAGAGGTGATGCAGCCATCTTGGAATCATGAGGCAGTGAGCACAGGGACAAAAGTCTTTTCTAAAGAAGGCTGATGTAGAAAAACAAAGGGAGCTTCGGTCCGTGACAGCACTGTGGTGCCACTCTGCCGACTCTGGACTATGTCCGCTGGACTCATGTAAGAAACATAATGACCTCTTGTTGACAAGTCAGCTTTCCATACCATGTAGCTGAATACAAATTCTAATGGATACATGAGCACTAGTTTTGTGGGGCATCCTATGGAAAAAGGCTTCTTAAGATAAATAAATTGAGAGAACGCTAGTTGGAACAATGTGGAACCTATTGTTTGTTACCATGCTTTTCTAAGTGCATGGCTCTGTGCTGGTGAGGGTGAAGGAGAAGAAAGAGTGCTGCATGCATTATTTAATTCCAGAACTTTTCTTCCCAGGACCATTGTGAGAATCTGGTGTTTTATCAAACGGGACTTGGGAAATGCTAGTCTAGATGACCTCTTAGGACTTCCTTTCTTTTGAACATTTCATGATTCCCCACCTGGGGGGAACTGAGCAGATGGCCAGACCCACAGTGGCCTTAGCGTCTACCCCTCCATGGACATGTGTGTGCACCAAAGAATTAAGTCCTATGAAGATGGTTGGAAATGTGCTATGAGCTAGATGAATTAAAAGACTCAAGGAAAGACCAAGTCTTTTGGAATTTTGGAGGAATTTTTCCTCTTCCCAAGCAGGGATAGGCACTTGCCCCCAGAGATAATTATCATCATAATAAATGACATTGATACAGCCAACATTTATTGAGCATTCATTATGCACAAGGCACTGTACCTCACACGAATGCCCTCAAGCAATCCTCATAATTGTCTAATAAGAAAAAGAACTTCCACTTACCCACTTTGCAGATGGAAAACCTAAGGCTTATTGAGATGTCACACAGTTATCCAGGGTCACTCAATGACCACCTGACAGAACAGGGACCCTCTGCCCCCATAGCCCACAACTTCAATGGTGTCAATTCTCTGCCAAGCAGCCATTGTGTTTGTATATTGTGAACTTTCACTTGAAGTACTGTTTGCTGGTGTCCCTAGGAATTGGGTGAGGACACTCTGACTCATAGACTGGACTGGGAATTGTCAAAGGCAGGTCCCCTACCCCCATGAGTTCAGATATGTTATTTTCTCCTTTCCCTGTACTTTGCCACAATATTTAGAGACTATGTCTCCACCATGCAATGCCACTCAGTCAAGGCTGCCTCTCCGACATTTATCACAGACTTCACAGGAGCTAAGGTGTGCTCAAGGGAGCCTTCAGATAAAGGTGATGAGTAGTGCAGGTGGAGATGGACCCAGGAGGCAAATGCTGGAATGGTTAGCTCCAGCTAAGCTCATTCTCAGCATCACATGCTTATCAGGGCACTTGAGACCAGCATCATGTGTGTCACATGTACTGGGCTCGGACCAGGTCTCAAAGTCTTCAGCCTGCTACATGAACCCACTGGCTCAATCAGTTCAAGGTAGACACATGCTCCATTCTCTGGTCTGTAAAGTATTTAGAACATGACAAATAGCCAATCCCCAAGTCTCATTCAAAACATCTTCATTTTCACAAAGTATCTGACCCATAACCAGAAATACCTCTTCCTTTCTTGCCAGACCCCATTCCTGACTTATCCATCCATGTCAGCCTCCTGGAGTCCCCCAGTCCAAAAACAGCCCAAATTGCCCCAAAGCAATTCTAGTTTGAATCAAAGGGGGACTTCCCCTCATGCCTGGTCTCTCTAGTTATACAATGAATGCACACAGAAATATCCAAGGCTCTAACTATTCCCGGCTTGCCCCTCTACCTTCATTCCCTGCCCTTCTCTGCCATGCTCCCGCCCAGGGGGCAGACCTCTCCAGAATGCATCACCCAGATTCCTGGGCTTTGGGTGCCCCGGTGATTCAATCAGTGGGCAGCAATAGCAGGAGACTGGAGGGCAGAAGGAGAGGGACCACAGGCATTTATTCCCCTATCCCCTCTCCACTCAGCCATGGGTCTGGCAGTGACGGTGCTCCTTTAGGGCCAGGGATCTGGCCAAGAGGCCATAATTCCTCAGCCTCAGTGGGCACAGGGCTCTGATAAACCATTTCTCCCCCTCGCCGCTTCAGGTGCACAAGTGTTAACATCTTCCTGCTGTTGATCATCCTTGGGTGTCTCCCATCTCCTCCAGGATCTTTTCTCTCTGCAAATAGTCCTCTGATTACATTCTTATCAATTAAGCCCTTTTGGGAGTGCCAACTGTTTCCCGCCCGGAGCCTGACTGATATAAGACTGCAATGTACATCCTCAGAGCAACCATCTAGCTGGGTTTGCTCTGAAACAGCTCTCAATTTTGTGTGATTTTCTTCCTTTTAATTAAAGTGAATTACATGATGTATAAATAAACAGGAGGTGCCGAGGAAAGCCACCCCAGCTTTAGGCTGCCATGCAAGCATCGTACCAGCCAGATGAGGGGTTCCCTTTTGCAGAACTGAGCATTGAGGTTCATGAGCTTGGTCAAGGACAGAGGCTGCATAATAGAGGACAGGGCACTCAAGGCCAACAGTTTGTGTTACTTGGATTGGGCTCAGACCAGATTCCAAGGGAGAGGGGGCTGTGACAAAGAGTAAGCCTGAATCAACTGGATTTCAATAAGCACCCTGAGAAGAAGATAGCATGGCTTCATTGTCCAGTAAAAGAAAGTGAAGGAGCTCCCGGTGGTGAGCACTTTCCCACTTTGGGGCAGGATGCTTGAACAGGAATGGAGAAGTGGTGGTATTAATGAAAGTCAGAAGGATGGCAAACTTCATCTATACCAGACAGTTATGGGGAGAGAGAGAGAGAGTCTTTCAGTCTGGGACAATGAGAAATACTTGAGACTGTTGGTCCCATTGCCCTTATCAAAGGGCTGTCAGGATGATGGTCATGGCCACTTGCCAGCACATGCAAGAAACCCCAGTAACTCCCATGGAAGGGGTGGGAGGAGAGAAGACTCCAGCAATCTGTTATATAGAAAAGGAGCTAGAGAGCTGGTGTTTGGTTTCTATTAGTATGACCCTATCTTGCATTTTACTAACATGTCAAAATACGATCCCGAACATCAGAAGAAAACAGATCAGGATTTTTCACTCAAAAACAGGGATTACCAGGGCCCAGTGTAGATGTCTGGCGAACAGCTCATTTGAAGAGGATCGTTTCTACCTGAAATTTCCCAGAAGAACCTGGAGCAAATGGGAAGTGCCTTCCTATTCAATTTTCAGCATGCCCACTAGCCAATGGGTAGAGGAGACAGATTAGGAGTTTGTGCCCATTTTTTAAAATTACGTTTTTTCAAATGAAAAAACAATTATCACTATCTAGAGATACAGGCAATAATAAAATAAACATTTGTGTACCCATCACCCAGTAGAAGATATAAAATCTTACAGGTTTACATGGAGCCCCTCTGTACCCCTTCCTGCTTGCCTTCCCTAGAGGGAGCCCATTTTCTGAATTTGCTGGTTATTCCAAACCCTTTTTCAAACTTTACTTATACATGTAAATACTTGTAAATAAAAGACTTATTTGGAAGGATTTTAAATTCAATATTAATAACATTCTTGTACAATTTGCTTCTCCACCCAATATAATTTCCACTTAATATTATTATACCTCCTGAGAACAATCTATTCATTTTTTTCTCTGTAATACATAGGATGCCACTGCATGCACATATCAAAATAGTTAGCGAATCTTCTGGGTACCAGAAAGTGGGGAGGCTTTCTAAGTCTTAAAAGCCATGCCGTAACAAATATTCCTGAACACAGTTCCTTTTTATAGGTGTTAGACTTCTTCTAGATTTACCTAGGAATGAAACTGCTGGGTCATAGGGTAAGTGCATCTTCAGTGTTACTAGATTTACCAAATTGCTCTCCAAAGTGTGCATACCAACTTAACCCCAACTATTAGTGAATGGGAGTTCTTTTGGCTCTACATTCAATGTGAAGAGTATCATTTTGGGGGCCAATCTGATGAGCGTGAAATTATATCTCCCTGTGGTTTCAATGTCTGGTTATTTCCCTGATTCCAAGCAAAGCTGAACATCTTTTCCTGTGCTTATCATTCCACAGCATCATTTCACTGTTAGATCTGCATACTCTGAAAACCCAAAAGATTCATTCTTGTAATTTATCAAAGTCTGAACTAACTGAGTACTTCATTACTTCCTCATTGGAAAACTGGGAGAGGCAGGAAGAGCTGTGGATACCTGCAAAGGGAAGACCTCCCTTTGCATACTGGCTTTGAGACAGGGATTTTTCAGATAAGCCCTAACTTTAGAGATCAAGTACATGAAGCAGGAATTCCAACGATCCCTGGGCAATGTGGGGAATACATCCTGTTAGACCTCATCAACCCTGTCCAGGAAAAGTTCAGAGTGTTTGCACTGTGCCCTCCACCTCTGTAAGATACACACAAGGTGGACACTACAAATGGGCTGAAGGAACCATCGGAACCAGCTGTCTATCTTCCTGCCACAGAAAGCACCACGTATTTACCATTCCAGCACACAAAATCGCTCCTCTAATAACTCAAGCCTGAAAGGAGATTTCACAACTTCCTCACATTTCCAAACACTCTTCAGTGGAATCTAAATTTCTCCACTTTGAACACATCTCTCTCACAGCACTGATGTCATGGAATAGTACCCTTCACTTCTAGATTTTGTCTTGACAATGCTGTTAGTATTTTGAGGGCTCATCTGAAGGTCTCCTATCCCTAGCACAAAGGTGGATGAACAGTTGGATATGCACGAGGGCCAGGACCACATCTTATTCAGCTTCCAAATTCCAGGACACATTTGATTTCTATTTCTTAAGGGAAGGCATTTCTTCCATACTAAATCTTCTTTTCCAAGCCTGAAGACCAGAGTAATTGTGGAAATGAATCTTCTTGTTCAGGGCATAGAACTCTAAAAAATACCTTGGAAATCTTCCCTATGAACCCTTCCTTGACTTCCCTCACCTCAAAATAATCTTGTTTCCTCTGTATTAATTACATCAGTACCAAACAGTCCCTAGTATTCTGATGGAAAGCAAGTAATTTGGCAAACAACGATCATAAAGATTTACAGAGTACAGACCATGTTCCAGGCACAATTTTAAGTACTTTACAAATATTAATTTTGTCCTCCTTTGGAGGTAAGTATTATTACTGTCCCCATCTTACAGTTGAGGAAACAGAGTCTCAGGGAGGATACAATTCTAGAAATGGTGGGATTTAAAGTTGGATGCTTGCAGTTTGACCCAGGATCTGTACCAGAAGCCACTATGCTACACCAAAGCTACAGCTAGCTAGACATACATAAGCACTTCAAATGCTTCTTGCTGTTGTTCTAGTGAAAATACAGCTGTATGCTTAATGAGAAATTAATTATCCCTGGATCCTTATCTCCAACACCCACATCAAATCCCCAAGGCCCTGAAGAATTTGCTGATCCCTTCCCTATTTATTAATGAAAGCTTCCAGTCACATGGACTGGCCACATACACACTGGGTCTGCCTTCCTTGAGGCCAGAGAGGCCCCGGAGGGAGGCAGAGGCAATGTGGCTCACAGCTGCCCCCACCCCCACCCCAGCACGCAGTGCCTTAAACCAGTGCTTCTCAGATAATCCTTGAGCCACCACCAATGGTAACTGCACAGCACTTTGCACTTTTCATTGACTCTACGTCACAGACTCACTTAGCTCCTATGCCACAGGTATTCCCGGTATGTTAATTTCACACATGACAAAATTCCCAGGCTCAGAAATACCAAAATGCCAAATTCCTTATGTAAAGAAGCTTGGCTAATTAGCAGATGTTTACATTCAAACCTAGATCCTGACTTAGAATCCCATGATACAGCGTCATTTCCTACTCATTAAGTTGGTCCCTTTTATTTTCTGTCCTTGGCATGTACACACATACACAACTGACTTCTCTTTCTGGACCAGTGGAATAGGAGTCAGATTAAAAAAAAAAAAGGAAAGCCATCTAAAGTAACCATGAATGAATAAGAACACGGATAAGAGTTATGTACAGTCAACAAGGATTCCCTGGATGCTAGCTCTGTGTCTATCACTCAGCTAGGGGCTACAAAGACCCCCAGCGACTAAATCACAGCCCTAGCCTTCTAGGAGCTTCTAGTCTATTAGCAGATGTGTCTCCATGGTAACTAGATCTGTCAAAGGAAGCTCACTTTGTCTGAGCCTCCTCTGAGCAAGGAATGGTGTGCAAAGGGGAAGAAGAAAACCAGATCCTGTTTTAGCATAAGCAGGAGACCAGAAGTACATTGTGTTGGGGAAAACTCCAGACATACAATGTTCAGAATGAGTTAAAAAACACCTGTAGGCCCCACTGACCAGGGAAGCAAAACCCACTCAGCCTCCGAGCTGACCCGGGACAGTGTCAAAACATGCCTGCTTCCACAGTGTTCCATCCAGTGACCCTTTCACTCTTGAAAGAGTCCTGGCTTAGACAGTAAATTACATGTCATCCTTGCCTTCCAGGAAATTTATGACCTTTTCCAACAGCCCCTGGGCAGGAAAACAATTTGGCTTCCCAGGGTCATTGAGTTGTCTTCTTTCTGCTCCTTGTTACAGAGCTTCTCCTCACAGCCACCATCATGCAACCAGCACAGACTCAAGGAGGACAACCTTCACAATGGTGTGTCTCTGCTCAGTGTTAGCACTGAAGCCAAAACCATTCACCATCTGATCCCCAAATGCACGAGCTGTAGATTCAAGCATATCTGTCCTGTAGCCTGACTCTGAAAGTTTCTGGCTGTGTGATCTTAGGCAAGCCACTCAGTCCCTCTGTGCCCCAGTTACCTCATCCATAAGAGGGGGTAATGACACCCATCTCATCTTATGGGACTCTTGTTGGAAGTAGTCTAAGTGAAAACACCCAGCCCAGTTACTGGTCTAGGACACATCTACCTGCAGCAGGCTTTCTGGAACACATGAGCTCTCAGAAGTAAAAGGCATGGAGGATATGAACATCTCAGGAACTGCACTATAGTACTGGGACTCACACCCTTCACACCCTCCCACCAAGTGGGAGCTACTTCTTCATTTTTACAGAAAATGGAAAACATGGCATGAGCACTTCATAAGACTGATGGTACCTTCTGAAACTGACCACACGCATTCCCTAAGATCCAGCATTTCCACTCCTGGGACATACCAAGAGGAACGCATTCATAGGTTCACCCAAGGACAAGTGCACAAATGCTCCTAGCAACACTGTCCACAACAGCCCCAAACTTGGAAACCAACTCTATGCCCATCAACAGAAGGGTAGATACATAAAGTGTGTTACGGTCACATAATGCAATACTACACAACAGTAAGAAAGAATGTTCCATGCAACAACACTATGCTGAGCAAAAGGAGTCAAACAAAAATGAGGACATGTCGTATGATCCATTTAAATGACATTCAAGAATAGGCAAAACTAATCCACAGTGTTGGAAGTCAGAATTATAAAAGGGTAGTAGCCAGAAGTGGGAATGCACACAGAGCCTCTTAGCAC
>NC_081561.1:63583278-63691857 GCF_022355385.1 Mustela nigripes
AGAGACAGTGGAGGGCGCTTTATAGTATTTTGTTTCTTGATCTGGATGCTGGCTACATAGGTGTGTTTAGTGGGTGAAAACCCACTGAGCTATATACTTATAGGCTGTGTATTTTTCTGAATCATTTTGAACTTCAATAAAAAGTTTTTTTTAATATTTATATATTAAAGATTTATAAATCTTTAAAATCTTCACAGAGAGGTGAAGTAACTCATGCATGGACACAGAGCGAGAGACAGTGGAGGGCGCTTTATAGTATTTTGTTTCTTGATCTGGATGCTGGCTACATAGGTGTGTTTAGTGGGTGAAAACCCACTGAGCTATATACTTATAGGCTGTGTATTTTTCTGAATCATTTTGAACTTCAATAAAAAGGTTTTTTTAACATTTATATATTAAAGATTTATAAATCTTTAAAATCTTCACAGAGAGGTGAAGTAACTCATGCATGGACACAGAGCGAGTAAGAATTTAAACCTCAATCTGAACCCAGGGCCGGTGCAGTGACCCACAGCCTTCTCCTCAGAAAACTGGAGTCTCAGCTCTGTTAGCCCCTGCTCCCATTTAGACAGCTGCAAACCTCCATAACATGACCCCTGCTCAGGGCAGCAGTGATGGGAAATGATCATGTGTGTCTTGGAAAGGCAGTTCCTAATTCTGGGCAGCTGCCAGCCCCCTTCCACATGACAGGTGACATACTGATAAATATATTGACAGAGATTAAAAAAAGGAAGGGAAGGTTAAAATGCTTTGGCCTTTCCACTGCCCCAAGTCTGCAGAAACTCTGAATTTGCTTCCAACTTCCAAAGCCACCTTGGGCAGTATGGAAATACTAACCGATCTTCCCACTGACCTAAAGTCACTCCCTTCCCTCGCTGCCTGGTCCTGGGTCCTTGACGCTGGGGACTGTGGTATCTGGGAGGAAGTGAGGAAGTATTGACGTGGCCCCTGAGCTGTGAGTCTAGGTCCCTGAGTCTGATACATTGTGCATCTATCTCACAGGCAAGCTTGGCTTTGGCACTCAGGTAGATGATCAGTATATGTAACCCGAGAGGCAGAAGATTCAACACAGCACCAAAGCCTGCCTGTGCTTAGGACAAGGCAAAGGGAAACAAACATCCCTAAGGGTGATTCAGATCCACCAGAGATCCATGCAAACACTCGGTGAATATGTCTGCAGGTGGGAAAGCCGCTCCTGATGGGCCAGCAGGGTTCTCGGACACTGCACCCCACTTTGTATTACAGAAGCACTATTAAGATGGAAAGGAATTCCCAAAGGCCAACTTGTCCTGCCCCCCTTCTCCATCTGGTCATGCTTCTATCCACATATACCCAAACCTTTTGGCCTCACAGGGTTGGGACAGGGCAAACACAAGTTTAGCAATAAAATTCAAAACTCTTGCTCAGTCTGTCCAGTTATGACACAGCGCTATTTGTAGGGAAATCAGTTGGGTCTCACCTAGAAAACACACAAGATAGAGCACAGCCACGAATGATTACCTAGAAAATAATGGGTTGCTCCAAACCAATTTCATATGAAAGAGTCAAAATGTCTGAAGCAGGCAGCAGGTTTTTTGGAAGGGCTTTTAGAATCCATCCCCCATGGGACAGAGGGATGGACAGGAGGGAGCACTGGGCAGAAGGAGAAGTGCAGTTGCCAGGCCCTCAGTGAAGGCCTCGGTCAACCCCACGCAGAGCCCGGAAGCTGGGATGCCCTTTAGAAGCTTCCCGAATTGGTACAGAGAGCCCAAGCCTTCATCGCTCCCACCAGTCATTGGGTGCAGGTGACCCAGGAGGGGAGGGTGGGCAGGGCAACTCTCTTCAACGGAGGCCAGCACAAAGTGGGCTGGCCACCGGGTCAGTCCAGAGAGAGGGTCAGAGCGGCACAGCCTTTGGCACAGCCTATTTCCGCTATGTGGGGATCTGGACCCCGTAGGTGATCTGAGTGTGGAGTCCACACACCTGACCATTACACTACACTGCCCAATCTATTTCCATCAGGACGGTTTTCCCATCTAATGCATGTCTTTGATATTTCCCGCTGCATTCCTGCTCAGTCAGTGATAGAGGAGAAAGAAGCCAGGAAGGTTAAATTGGATGAGAAGGGGGAGGGCGAGCCAGAAGGCCTGATGCTCGACAGCTTCCCTAGGGAACCAAGGAGGACTACGTGAAACATGCGCTCCTATCCCAGATGGTCACCAGCCTAGGTATGTCCATCGCTCAGCCTGAGTGCCAGAATGCAACTTTCCTGAGTGATGGATGCTTGATATGTCAGAAGCAGAGACCCAAACTGGTGATCATCCAGGATGAAACCATGTTTAATAACTGACTGATGCAAAAATAAATATGCCTACAAGAATGGCATGATCTC
The DNA here is from genome assembly GCF_022355385.1 of Mustela nigripes. Taxonomy (NCBI): domain Eukaryota; kingdom Metazoa; phylum Chordata; class Mammalia; order Carnivora; family Mustelidae; genus Mustela; species Mustela nigripes. The sequence continues at coordinate 63,585,650 of NC_081561.1, forward strand.
AAATATATAGAGCAGTGTGTATCTCAGCCTAAAGAAATCAGAAAAAATAAAAAGGAGTTGATGCATGGCGGGGGTGACCTGATAGATGATCAAGGGGAAGAAAAGTATGCCATGGAGTAACATACAAGGGTATATTCAGTTTTATGAGAAATAAATGTTCAGACAACAGGTCCCATCTATCTGTGTATGCACTGGTAGTATTTGTATCAACGAAGTACAAGGTAAGTTGGCTGTAATCTAGGCTATTAACATTAATGGCGAGGGGGTGGAAGGATAATGTTATTCATTTTCCACTTGTCTTATTTTTCTGCATGATATTGATTCACTTGTTTAAGCAAGTAAGAATTATTCAGAATGTGGAAAAATCAAAGAATATGCTTTTTAAAATGATCAGCATAGTGCCAGGTGCAGAGTAGGGTCTTATATAGAAGTATTATTTCATTCCCCCTCCCTGCCCCTCACCTCAATTTAAGTAGCTCTGAATGGTTCATTGGGGGTTGATCAAAAGGCCAAGATTTTTCTGTGCCCTCTTCTTAATCATTAGAAGAGAACTTTAATAATCTTCCACACAAAATATGTGTCTGCCATCAAAATAAATCTGCCACTGAAAGCTATAAAAATTATGCAACACGTTCTAAATGGCAATGCTGTGAATTATCTGCTGTTTGCTATTATCCGTGACCGTGCTTCTCTCTATGACCATGCTAACAAAAGCTGACCATACCAAGCCAACTCCCAATTATCTTGGCACATATACATGCAAAGCCTGGAGAAGCCAAAACCCAACTTTTCACCACATCTGCTGACCAGAAACCAAAGGGTTGGTTTTATGTTTCTTCCGCCTTTCCCTGTCCCTGGCTACCCCTTAGGAGAGGTGTTCCAGAGGGAAGGAACCAGGAGAGCTCAGGAATGAAGACACAAAGGGTCCCATCGTCTATAAACTGAGTGGCTCTTCTCTATGCGGTTGGCTATGGGGATTTTCTCTTGAAGCCCCGTTAGCACCTGGGTAAGCCCTATTCACCCCTCAGGAGTTAATTCAGATATCACGGAGTTGAATCAAGGGTCTAGTAGACATAATTTGGCTACCAGGTGGAGTCAATGATGCAATTTGACTTTTATGAGCTCCACACATAGAAGGCATGAAGGAGACTCATTTCTTGTCTGATGATGCAAGGTGTTTGATGTTGTGACAGAGCTGGATGCTGTGTTTGTGAGTCAAGAGGAAACAGTGATTGGGGGAAGCCTTACAGAGGGCATCTGACAGAAAAGTGGACACTGGAGTGAGCCTGGCAGGAAGACAAGGACTGGGGAAGGGCTTTTCAGATAGACAGAACTATGAACAAGGGTGCAGAGGTGGGATGGGCTTATGACCAGATTGAGCGCAATAAATCCTAAGTGAACCCGGAGGAATGATGACAACTGCTGGTCGACATAACACTCAGACATTCAGGAGCACCTGTGTTGTCTTGAAAGGACAATCATTACCTCAGAAACCCATTTTTCTTCATCATACCACCTCACTAACTGATTCTGTTTGACCACTACCTCCCTTATTTCTGTCAAGAATATTAGGTGTGGATTTTTTACTTTAATCTAGTTCTTTTTGCTTTTACTTGGTTAATTACCAGTCCTTTCAAATCCTCTCAACCATCCTGCGAGGGACACGTGATTCATTATCATCCCCCATCCCCCTTTTTCAGGTGAGAAAACTGATATGCAAGGTCTTACATCCTGGGGGAGCCAGGATGCAAGCACAATTTGCCTGATTCTAGAACCCATATTCTTGACCACCATGTTGTCCTGTCCAGCTCCAAAATATGCCCTCTGTTTCCTTCAGAGGTCCAGAGCAGGAACCATCAAACCTTTGCTTTTCTGTTAAAGGTTCAGACAGTAAGTACTGTCAGGTCTGCGAGGCTGATAGTCTCTGCCACAACACTCAACTCTTGCCCTTTTAGTGCAAAAGCAGCCATAGACAATCTATCAACAAATGTCATGGCTGGGTTCCAATAAAACTTTACTCACAAGACAAGGTGATAGGCTGGATTTGGCTGTTGTAATTGCTGGCTCCTAATATATAGTAGTTTGTTCATTCATTCACATAACCAACATTCGCTGAGTGACTTACCTTGTGCCCGGCACGTTATGGGGCTACAGGGATCACCATACAAGCACCGCCCTTTTGAAGTTTAAGTCCAGGCAAAATATTGGCTGGTTCTTTTTTTTTTTTTTCTTTCCTTTTCTTAACCCATGCCTGACACCCTGAATCTTAACGTTGGTACTCTCCACTTTGACTTTAGGCGGTTACTTATATTCGGATCACTTGGGGAACTATCAAGACAAAACTATCCATACCTGGGCCCCACTCCCCAGAGATTCTAATTTAATTGTTCTGGGGTGGGCCCAGGCCCACACATTTGAGACTTTTACTAGCTTCCCAGGTGATTCTAATGGGCAGCCAGTGTTGTGCCCCATCGCCTGGGGAGCTGTTCCCTTCCTGTTGCCTCCACCCGCTGGGGGAAATAGGGTAAGTCTTTTAAGCCCTCAGAGTTTGAGCTGTAAAATATGGTCAATGCCAATCTCATAGGATTGTTCTAAAGATGAAATGAGGCCACCTGCTTTTCAAACTGTAGGCTGTTATGCAAATGTAAGGCGCTATTGACATCGTGCCATTATTATTCGGTTTCAATATCAGTGATTTCTTTCCCTGGTGTTGACTTTAATTCTTTGAGCCCAGACTGCATTTGGGATTTCTAAAACACGCTCTATGGAGAGTTCACTAATAGCCCTGGTTCGTGGGTCAGTGAGTTGGTGGCCTTTCCTTTCTTCCCATAGAAGATCACATGGGGCTCCCATTTGTTTGGCATGGGGAACACCAAGCTGTGCCGCCCCACTTCTGAATTAAAGGTCTCCATCTCCAGCCTGAGATTAGCTGACCATTGAGCACGCTGCTAAGCCTTGAATAAGTAGCTTATTTGCTTTGACTCGTGGACAAATGTCCAAATCTATGCACTTTCTTGAGCTTAGAACCAGAGGGGGAAAGGTCCCTAACATTTTGCTAAGCACTGGGCAGTTTGCTAGATCCTACCCATATATTATTCTGTCTTACCTTCAGAACAAGTCTGTGAAGTAAGAAGAGTCACTGTTTTCATTTGACGGGTGAAGAAGGATCAGAAAGGAAGAATAGCTTGTGACTCGCTGGTGCCAAACTCAAACCTGAATCTGCTTGATTCTGAGCCTCCTTTCATAGAACCATGAGGTAGCCTACAGGTAACTCAGCTCCTCTCCGGCCAGAACCCAAAGAGATACCAAACTGCCTAAGGTTTATATTTTTCCGGGTTCTTTTTGTTCTTTGCTTTTTTTTTTTTCTCCTGTGGATGGGAACCCCAGAAAGAACCCCACAATACCTGCTAACCCCCTTAGTCCGTTAATCTTGCACATTACTGGCAGAATGACACACACGAGTCCGAAGAAAAGGCATTCTGTTTCTACACAGTGTCTTGACAGTGCAGTTTTACAACCTCATAAAGACAAAAAAACAAAACAAAACAAAACAAAAACCGAACACCAAAAAATGTGAGAAGGGAGCTGGAGAACTAGATACTGCCAGGAGTGAGGAATTCACTGACCCCCAATCTGGGCCATCTCAAGAGAAGTTGGCCACGGGCTGAGCCTCTTAAAAGCTGAAAAGTCATCCCAGGCCATGGTTAAGGAGAGAGCTTGAACAAAACAGAAACAAATGTGATCTTCAACATCTTAAATGTCAAGTTGACGGATAACTTAGAAGCTCTGAGATGGGCCCGGAGAACCTGCAGATGCTTTCTCCAGCCTCTGGTGCTCCTTCTGTCTGTGGGACTAGCCACTCCCCAAGATAGTGTATCAATGGGGGGCCACCTCCCCACTCCATACACGCCATAGACACTTGGGGATAGCTTCCATACTTATGACCCATCACAGTCTCCCCTTACTCTGACTCAAGCGTCCTGAGGAACAGTGGCTGCCTAATGGATCTCAGACCTTGGGCTGATTCTTCGAGACTCACCTGGTTCTTGATCTTCCGGACCCACCCACACCCCCCAGGCCCATATGAATGACTCTGCTGCCATCCTCCCTTCTGAGAGATCTCCAACACAGAAGTGGTTTCTGGGCCAGAAACCCAGGCGGCCTGCCACCTCCTCCCACTACTCGGGGTAACAGACCGGGCATGCTCCCGGATCATCCCCACTGGTCATCTTCTCTAAAGGGAGGAAATAAGGGTGACCAGAGCCCTGGGACTGCCACCTATTGGCTTTTAATAATGGAAAACATGAGGTTTGGGGAGAGGTCCTTTCCAAAAAACATGGATTCCTGATGGCTGAAAAATGAAGAAATAACATTGTGCTCTTCCCTTCATTAAGGACCTATGACATCGTTAACTTTGTTCTTAGTCCTTTTGCACAAATGCTATTTTTGCAATAACCTTGTGAGGTCATTATCCCCATTTTACAGATGAGGAAGCTGAGGCTCAGAAGGAGTAAGTACTATCTACCTCGGGTTCCTAATCCTTTCCCAGGGCCGTCTGCTCTGAGATCTGCACTCTCTCTGCTATCCCAGGGTGTATTTGAAGTTCAGGGCTGAAGGATGCAAGATCCCCAACCACAGAGACTCAGGCTGTGGAGGCTCTCTGCTATGAAAGCCAAGTTGTTCTGCCTGCCAGGTGCAGGGACCTTCGGGAAAGAGCCTGAGTTTCATCCTATCTAAGTATGCCGATCTCCAAGATGACCCAACAACCGGCCAGAAGCTGGAGCTGACAGAAGAGGCAATGAGATCAGCCCAAACGCCAATGTTCTGGGAACTCAACCTGGGTCTGTAGTTGACGAAACATCTCCCAGAGCAAACCCAGAAAGGTTAGAACCCCATGAGCCCGCCAGAGAAAGCTGACATGATGGAAGAGTTGTAAGCGCAGTTCTTGCCCTCGGCTTTCCCTGAGGGTTCCTGCACAGGGACGAGAGTATTTCTCAGAGTCCACCGGCTCCACGTCTCCTGTGTCCCTGAGTCTTCAGCCTTCTATTTGCACATAGCAGGAATGGGTGGGAACATTAAAAAATGGCATTTCCACTGGCTCCACTAAAATCAAAGAAACAAGCTTCTGCCTCATTGATTATCTTTATAGTGTCCCAACCACCTGCCCTTAGGTTCACCCCCTTCTTTACAGGGGTAAAGTTGGACAGCTCTCTTCAGCGAAAGGCAGAGTTTAACCTGTTTAGTTTCGAGAACTCTAAGAGTGGGGGGTTGGGAAAGCAGACTGGGGAGAGAACATGTTCCCACAGAAAGCAGTAGGCTTTCAACCTCCCCCACACTCACCAAAAGAAAACACATTCACAGGCCTTCCTACTGGTCCTGCCCTCTCTGCCTCCCGCTTCCTGAACTCCTGACTTTCTTCTGAGGGCTAAGGCCTAGGAGAAGTTTCCTCTTTCTGTCCTGTGGGGGGCACGAGTATTCGCTCAGCATCCCAGGATCTGGAGGAAAAGCTCTGGAAACTCGGGAGTTAGGAGCCAGAGCAGGCAACAGAAGCAGGCAGCAAGACAATAATAGCACAGTTGTTTTTGGTAAAGGAAGAAACGGGAGTCGGCTGCAGCTCCCAGAACAGAAGAGAAATGGGCTGTTTGTGCTTTCATGCCTGAGGCCAGGACCATCCCCGCACAGTCACGAAGGCATAAACATGTGCCTGCACGTGCATCTCGTGGTACCCAATGACCCCTGCTTACACGCACTTTTGTTTACACTGCCCTCGGAATGGTTTCCCTCTTCTTCATGACATTTAAGTTGAAGACACAACTTCTGAAGTGAAAGGAGTCTTTCTGACATCGCTGTCTGCTCGGTCCTTTACGGCACTTCCGCAGGGGTCAATTTGTATAATGGCTAAAATCTACCCCAAATCTCGAACTTCCTGTGGGTCCGTTTTTATATCCAGATGACCTCCCTGTTCCTTCAATCCCTCCTTTTCCTTAGGACACGGGGAGAGTCCGGCAATCTTCCTCCCACCCAAACATTGTAGGTTGGCTCTCTTGCAAAATACAAAACCAGAGACCGAGTGAGGGCAAAGTGAAAGGGCTCTCTTTGTGGTCCTTGTTTCTTGGGCCCAACTACTGACGTCCAGCACCGTGCCTGGGGCCATCCAGGGCTAGCCAATGCCTAGCTACTGGCTCTGAGAGCACAGTCCCCCTCTGCTTCCTAGGGAAAATCCACTCCCTCCAGCAGCCCACTCTTCAGAGAAATCCAAGAAACTGACACCAAACCCGGAAGAAGGGAAACACAAAACTAAACTCTTGAAAGATGGGAAGTTGCTTTCATTCCCATGTAGATTTCAAGGAAAACCTCCAGGGACTCTTTCCTGGAGAGGTGTAATTTTCCTTCCTACCTTCCCAGGAACTCTGCAAATTCACCAGAGAGGTGGAAAAGTGGCCAAGGCAGAGAGAGAAGAGTTAAATCAAGCCCAGACCTCGGCAATCTGTGTTCAATTTTGATAAAAATCTCTCTCCCTCTCCCCCACCAGCCCCCTTCCTCCACCCCACAGTTCAGACATGTCTCTTTATGTTAGGAGCTTGCATCTTGTTTGGGGCACTGCGGCTCCTCGAGAACCGGGCACATCCCTCCCTGTGGGCCCCTGTGGCAGACGCACCCCTCCCACTCCTGGGGCAGGACTGGCCACCGCACAGAAGTGTCCAGACCACCACCACCTCTGCCTCCTCTTCCTCCTTACAATTACCTGCCTCCAGCCCGGATCCTTCCTTCCTCTGTTAAGTCAAAGTCCCATTGCCTGGTGATGTCAGGGCCACAGCAGGAGGCTGGACGGCAGCCGCAGGTGCTGAGGTCCCCAGAGTCAGAACCCCTTTTCTGGGATGCTCCTTCCCTCGCCCCAGGTCCCACTGTGGCTGAGAGCAAGACCCTCCAGCTCCCTCTGCCCTGCCTGCTGGCCAGAGGCCAGCCTTCAAGTGGGAGCTGGGGCTGGGGAAGAGTTAAATCACCGGAACGAAGTCACAAGCTGAGCGGGGGGGAAAAGCCACCACCAAAAAGTTGTCCGCTTAGGGGTTACTGGCTATGTGGCTATGTTCGTCCACTTGTGACAACAAGGAATCAGATTTCAAAGCCACGAAAAAAAATTTTTTTTTCTAAGTTTCCCAAAGACATTTCCTGTGTCCAGATGTGCCAATACACAGACACAGACACACACGCGAATCACACCCGTGGGCGCACAGACACGCACACAGGCCCCGGGAGCCCACTCCTGGACCGGTGGCTCCTGCAAACACTTTGCAGAAACAAAACAGGCAGCCTGCGGAGCGGCCGCCTCTCCGGTCCCCTTTCAGCACTGCAAAGAAAGCGGGGTTGGGGGGTGAGGGGTGTTGGAGAAGAAGTGTGGAGGTGCCGGCAGAAAGCGCCCGCCGCTCCGCCCGCCCCGCCCGGCGCGAAGCCGGGCAGAGGCAGGGCCGCGCACTTACTCCGAAGACCCCATGGCGCGGCCGCCGCTCCCCGCAGCCCCGAAGCCGCCGCGCCGCCGCTGCCGCCGCTGCCGCCGGCCGCCGCTCGCCCCGGCTCCTCTGGGCGCCCCCGGGCTCCGAGAGCGGGCGGCGCGGCTCCCCGCCCGGCCGGCCCGCGCCCCCGCCCGCCCCGCTCTGACGTCAGGCGTCTTGGAGCGGGATATTTATGGCAAGGATACTCTGAATGTTCCCTAGGTAGAGTTCTGATTGCAGCTCCTTGGGATTTGTAATTTTCACACTTTCAGACAGAAAGGAGGGGAGGGAGGAAGGGCGAGCGCGGCCGGCAGGGCGAGGCAGACAATGAGGGTAGCTGTTTCCAACTTTGGCAAGGAGCCTTCTCAGGGCTCCCTCTGTTTGGGAAACAAGTTGAGGGTCAAGGAGGCTAAGAGTGGCGACCTGGGCAGCGGGGTTTGGGGCCTCTCCTCCCCTGGGGAAGGGGCAAGAAGACCTGGTCTGAGCCGGCTGCGGGGGTCAGGTGCCGGGGGATGCCTCTCGTTCCCCAAAGTGTCCCTCCAGGGGGGACCACAAGTCCCAGGAAGGTGCTGGGGCAAGGACAGAGACAAACGAGGCAGACCAGAACAGCTAATTAGAAGCCCTGGTCCACACCCTAACAACTTTTCCATTTCTTCTTTGGGAGTGTGTACGTATAAAAAAGTTTATTTTTATTAAATTACGTTCCACACTCCCTGCCTCTGTATAGCTTTTCCAACTCAGTGCCAGTCAATTCATCTTACTTCACTGCTTATATACAGAGTTTGAGCCGTTTACAATAGCTCTTATTCATAGTTTTAAAAAATTACTTTTTTTTTTTTTTCTTAAAAGTGATTGTGATCCATCTCTTTGACTCCACTGGAAATCGTCTCAGTCAAGAACAACCGTGTCTTCCATGATTGGCACCATTGTCAGGGTGAGTGTTTGATCTCTCTACCCCATCCCCCAATCCCAGGAGTGTGCAAGCAAGGGTGCCCACACTAGGTGATGACTCTTGCAGAATTTTCTAGGTGTTTAGGACTGGATTCCAGCAGTCACCTGTCCCTCCACCCAGCTAAAGGGACTTAAAAGGGTTTGGCTTAACTGCCATCTTTCAAGAGAGGAAAAAAAGAGGCATAATGCTTTATCTTTCATGATTCCTGCAGACTGGAGAATAAACATAAACGTGATACACATGATTGTATAAATTGCTCGGGTAGTTCGATTAACAGAAATGTGTATGTATTCAACTCCCTGTTAATGGGAAGGAGCACAGATAACCGCAAAGCATCACTAAAAAAACACAACTCTGGTGAACTTTCCATTAGCCCAGATGGGGTAGAAGTGGGGGGATGTCTTAACCACAGTTACAGTGCAGCAGAGATTCAAGGAGTTGGAATGTGTTTACCCCTTTGGCAGCAGCTGGTTAGGGCTGATTGCCAGAAGGAGCCAAGTCTTGGGTCTGAGCCTCTTGGTGGGGGACAGCCAAAATATTTAGGTCCAAGCCACAGAGGGCCCACAGCCCTGCTGTTTGGTCACTGTCAGTTTGCCCTCCTGAGCATAATATCCCACTGCCATCTCCCTCCATCCCCTTCCTCACATTAAGGCTCCACTGGCAAGATGAACTGGGCTCTGTAGTAGACATTAAAAATGGACTTCCTGAAGCCATTGACAGGCTCCTTGTCCCCAGCCTTCCACAACTAAAGAAACCGGAAGTCTACAATATTCACCACTCCGGACTCCGTGGTAGCTAGGGATAGCTAGGACACCCACTTCTGGCCGGTGAGGTTGGCATGCAGAAGGCAAGAGTTAGCTTCCAGAAAAACTCTGTAAGAAAAGGTCAGATTCAGATGGCATGCCCCTTCAACCCTTTGATGCTCCGTATTCCTCCTTCCACCATTTCTTCTCTTTTGGAACACGGATATCATGCCTGGAGACACAGCAGCCATCCTGTAGCCTTGAGAACAAAAGTCACTCACTTTTGTTGAGTGCAGGATGGTAGAAGGAGTTGAGGCCCGAGGACATCCATAAATGGCTGTGCCTTCCTCTGACTTCTTGTTAGGTGAGAAAAATAAATGTGTATGTGTTTAAATTAGAGTTGAGTCTTCCATTGTTTACAGCCAAGTATAATCTTACCAGATACATCTCGATCAGCTCACCGAGATATAATATTGGGACAATTCCCAAATAAAAACATTAGCTTATAGGGATGATTATTTTTAACATGAAACTTTGCACTGGCATAATTCTTTATAGTTTTCAAAGCCTATACACATATATCTCCTCTGAACCTCACAATTCAGGGAGCTATCACTATAGCCTCCGTATTTTTATATATATATATAAGAAAAGCCAGATCTGATAAGTGTCTTGCCCAAGGTCACACAGTCAGCAAATAAGATACCTTGAATGCTAACCTAGTTCCTCGGACTCTGATTCTGTGGATTTTCCACACCTTTATAAAATCACAACAGAAATGTATAATGAAGAATCTGTATTCCTACTAAGCTGAAATGAACTTTACTTATTTCAACCTAAATGAAGCAGTTTGCAAGTAAATTCTGAAACTGGAAAGTGCCACAGTCCACTAGGGAATTAAGTTCCCAGATCCCCTTCACCTTCCAGCTCCCTTCTGGCATCCTGCCCTGAATCCCTGCAATCGCTCTTTCTTAAGTCAATGACCTTTTCTATGAATCCGTCCTGTCCCTATTCATTCCCACATCCCTTAAAATGCGTATGCCACCCTTTTCTTGAAGCTCCTTTCTCTCAGGGACATCTTCCCATCACTTTGACTTCCTTATGTGGTTTCTCTTCCTTGATCTAGATGTTGGTGTTCCCCTAGAATCTGTCAGCAACTGTCCTTCTGAGAGTCACAGACTGTCCTATGATTTCATCCTTTGTTGTGAATTCCACCCCAAGTTCTTGGGGAAAGTCAACCTCTGTTTCTACAACTAAATGTATATGCCAACCACCATTTTCTTCTCACTTTTCCAGCTATTTATTGTCATATGGCCCAGCATGTGTCAATGGTTAAATAAATGGTATGTATTTTTAATTATTACTGTTTTTTAAAAGATGCAGAAAAGTTCCTCAGGCATAAGAGACTTTTATGACTGACTCATTTCTAGTATCAGGAGCTATGATGTGACCATTCTCCCTTGAAAATCATACCATAGGCCAATTGAATTGTCTACAGTCATAAGAAGATGTGGTATAATTCATGGAAATGAGCAGCAGCAGTCCAAATGGAAATGAAGTGGTGGACCTAATGAGAAATAGAATATCTTCATTAACTGCTTTTAGAAATAACTCCTTTTACAATATCCTCATTAACTCATTCCAGAGAAAAGAGAGAAAGGAAGGAATTGAAGATGAGGTGGGATAGGGCCAGACACTTAGCCGTGGTGCGTGAGAACAGGAGAAGTGAGGCTGTGTAATGGAATATTCCAGGTCTAGGAGAAGGGAGTCTATCCCTCCCCAGGTGAGCTTACTCAGGTTCTGTTGGGGAAAGGAGCAAGGGAAGCTCATAAAACATGTGGATTTCAGTGCCAAGGAGTTTTTTTTTTTTTAATTTTTTATTTTTTATAAAAAATATTTTTTATCCCCCAGGGGTAAAGGTCTGTGAATCACCAGGTTTACCCACTTCACAGCACTCACCAAAGCACATACCCTCCCCAATGTCCATAATCCCACCCCCTTCTCCCAAGCCCCCTCCCCCCAACAACCCTCAGTTTGTTTTGTGAGATTAAGAGTCACTTATGGTTTGTCTCCCTCCCAATCCCACCTTGTTTCATTGATTCTTCTCCTACCCACTTAAGCCCCCATGTTGCATCACCACTTCCCAAGGAGTTGTTTTTGAGGCTGCTGAGCCCTGAGGAGTTCATAAAGTGGAGGGGCCTTTCCAAGGTCATGTGATTCACTCAGTACCCTATCCCCCACCCTGTAAAGCCCTAAGGTAAGGAAGTGTCTCCTATTCTCAAGACTACCAGGGAGGGAGCCCCATCATCCTTCACCCGTCAGTCATCATCATGTTCCAGACATGTTCCCTGAACACACAGTAAGCTCTGTATAGCACACCAGTCATCTGGAAAAGTCTGCCTCTTCACTAAGTATCTTCAAATAGTTCACCAAACTTGCCCTGGCTTCCAGAGTCAACCACGCACTTCCAAGACTCAGCCTATTCAAGGGGAGAATTAGGCTTCACAAAGGTCCTTCCTTGCTCACTCCCAGTTTATAATGCATGGACTTTAGTGGCATTTAATGATGACCTTTTGGAGAATGAGTGAGAAGCCAGTGAACAGGACATCTAATCAAGATGAGGCTCTCTATGTATAAGATGCCGCTTTCCCTGATTTACTGACATGGGCTATAGAAGATCATGAAACGAACTCTTTAGAATCAGAGACCTTGGTTAAATCCCCAGCCGTGCTTCTCAATGCTGTGTGATCTCAGCATGGTAGGTAACTCTCTGAAGCTTAGTGTTGTGATGGTTAATTTTATGTGTCAACTTGGCTCAGGCACAATGCCCAGATATTTGGTCCACCATCATTCCAGATGCCCTATAAGAATGTTTTAGGCTGAGATTAACAATTAAATTGGGGAACCTCCCTAATGTCGTGGGCCTCAATCAATCAGTGGAAGGCCTTAATAGAATAAAGATTGATCTCCAGGCTTCTGCCAGCAGTTGGCCTTCAGACTTGAACTGCAAGTCTTCCCTGGGTCACCAGCCTGCCAGCTTCCCCATCAGATTTTGTACTTCTCGACCCTCCACAATTGCATGAGCCAATTGCCTTTTTTTTTTTTTTTTAAAGATTTTATTTATTTATTTATTTACTTACTTGCTTACTTACTTACTTACTTACTTACTTACTTATGGCAGGGATGGAGAGGGAGAGAGCACAAGCAGGGAGAGCAGCAGGCAGAGGGAGAAACAGGTTCCTTGCTGAGCTGGAAGCCTGCTGCAGCACTCCTGGGATCATGACCTGAGCGGAAGGCAGCACTTAACTGACTGCACCACTCAGGCACCCCATGAGTCAATTTCTTAAAATAAACCCATCTACGCATCTGTACACACGCATGCGCGCACGCGCACACACACACACACACACACACACACACACACCCTGTTGGTTTTGTTTCTCTAGAGAACCTTAGTACAATGTTCTCATCAATAACATGAGATGAAGATCATCACACTTCAAAGGATTGTTGAATTGTGGGAGAGCAGGTTGAAAGTCCCTACCCCAATGAGTCCTTCTGAAACGGGGAAGGAAAGATCACTGATTTGCAAGCTTTCCCTGATCTCACCACGGACGCTGTCAGAACCGCCTCACTGGCCCCCAGGCTCTGCTCATGAAAGTGCCAAACTCTGTATCAAGGGCAATGTGAATGCTTAGAAGGCAGAGGAAGCTTGTTCTAAAGCGGACCTAGTTCAGCAAGGACACATCTCATATCAGCATTTTGATCACAGCCCCCATCCCGCTTCTCTCACTTATAATAAGGGATGAAATCTCCATTGTTTAGATCAGGACTTCTGGCCTTCTATTATCAGACAGTAACATCCAAGGATACAACTAAAGAAAGAAAAAAGTCCAAAGCTACCACAGTTCTTTCCTGGAAAGGATCAGGAGGACATGAGCTGATCATGAATGGTTTAGGTCCTCATTGTGGTATATAGTAGAAAAGCCCCCAAATATGGTAACAGGAAAACCTGGTTTCTAATCCCAGCTCCAGCTTTTATAGCTGAGTACAAGTATCATTTGGCTTCTCTGAACAATACAGATTAGCAGGAGGATCAACTCCATAATGCAAAGTGAGAATTGAACTACAGAACGTTCGTACCTTACAAACAGCCATTATTCTTATATGCTTGTCTTTCTCTTTGTCTTTTCCCATTTCCCACCAACCCCCTCAACACACACACAGCTCCTGTGTTAGTTAATACTGAGAATGCACTTAACATTGATGTACAATTCATTAGGCTCCTCGTATCCAGTTCTCTGCAAACATCTTTGCCTGGAGTTAAGAAACTTCCCCGGGATCAGACATGACCACACCAAATAGGCAGCGATTGGAAAATTGCCCCATAAAAGCTGTCTCCTTCCAAGGCGCAGGACTGCATTTTTTTGAGAAGCCTTCTCAGGTTGTTTGCAGTGGCTTTGAGGGTCGGCTGTGCTGCCTTGCCTACGTCAAAACCCTAAGTGTTTAACCACAAGACACACAATCCTGGGACATCGTGGCGGCAGCCCTCCACCCCCACGGCGAGGCAGGCCACGCGTGTGTCTAATCTGGTATGTGGCCCCCCAGCAGGGCCAGTGAGGCTCCGCACCTGGCCAGATGGAGGATGGAATATCACACAGTGTGCAGAGGGCTCGAGTGGGCAGGGAAGGGGTGAGATTCCTTCCCACCTCCCCCCGACTCCAGACAATGTGTGATCAGAGCCTAAGGTTTCCAGGCTGAGGAAGGCCATGCCCGCTAGTAGCCACAGCTGCTCATGTTATTTCTGGAGTCAGAATACTTGCCCACTCACAATGGCATACAGTCTGCCATTCTAGTCCCATTTTCAGTAGCTCAAAACCCTGTGAAAAATAATGCTCAGGGCCAAGTGTTTCGGTTAGCTTCAGGGTAAGTTGTATTTTGAAATGTGAGAGAAAGGAATCTTTCCACTGATCTCTATTGAGGGTGAGAATGGGTTACACAAACACACACACACACACTTTTCTCCATTGAAAAATAATTTGAGACTGCTTAAAATCTTCAAGCATGTGTGACTCTGGGCTGGTAAATATATATGTGTGTACAACTGAGCAGGAACTTGTGTGAGACTAAGGGACTTTGAGAGAAGCATGACATGTTTCATCATTTGGTGGTTTTGTCTTTTAAAGGAAAATATCTTAAAAATGGCAAAGTGATGATGTTAGGAGTCTGTTCTTAATTACCACTCAGTAACTTGGCGATCTGGCATATCCCATTCACTTCTTTTGGAAAGTTCTCAGTAACTCGTCTTTTCAGCTGTGTGTACACAATCAGACACAGATAGAAGGAGAGATAAAACCCACCCTGGTTGCCCTTAGAAAGAGCACAGGACATTTGCACACTTAATGAGTTCTCCTGTAAATATGTACAAGCACAAATTTTCACACACTGGGGACTTTCATAGTCACCCAGTAGGTTTGATTGCTCTATATATGTGGTTTGGGACTCTGGTGAGAAGACCTTTCCTTACTTTCTTTAAAGAAAAGGAAAAAGAAGAAGGTGGAGGAGGGGGAGGTGGAGGAGGAGAAGAAGAGACACAAGAAGCAAAAGGACAAGGAAGGTGAGAAATCCTCCTCTAATGCCATTTGTTCATTCATTCCTATTAGTTGCCAAGCACCAAGCACTGTGGTAAGCCTTGGAGATGCAAAGATGAACAAGATGGGATTCCTATCAACGACAAACTTAGTTTAGTGGAGAGACCATGCAGTCAAAATCAACTACATTCAGGTTTAAAAAAAAAAAATAGAAATCATGAAACTTTCAGAATTCTTGTGATTAGCAGGAGGTAAAAGGCAGTATCACATTTCCTGCCTTAAGGGAGTTCTCTGGATGAAGAAGAAAATACCATCCCTAATTTTTACTGGTACCTTCCAGGCCAATATTTCCAAGTTGTGTTTTATAGAATGCAAATCCCTTAAATGACTTGCCAAAAAGGTAGTATGAGAGTTCCTCATGGTCAAGTAAGTTTGATAAAATTATAAATTCTATGAGCCCCAACCCCCTTACAATTACTCAATGCATGTCAGCAAATTGAAGGTTCTAAGAAGGCCTACAGAAAAAGAGACCTGCCTATCTTTGCTTAGCACAGTATTCCCCAAAGTTATTTACTCATAGGACCCATTTTTCACATAACATTTATGAACATTCCATAACTTGAAGAAACACTGTTTAGTCTAAAGGGGACCATAAGAAATTTCTAAAAATAAACACAAGTGTAACAGGATGCTGAATTGGAATTTTTAATGAGGCAGCAAGATACAATAGATAAGAAATTCTAAAATAATATTTCAGAGTGAGAAGCAGACTTTAAAAAGAAAATATCTGGGTACTGGTTTTATGCCTCCAAAAACCCCTTTCTATAAAAAGAATTGGAAATGTGGAAGTTGAGAAAGATTGTTATGAAGAGGATTTCTTTGAAAGACCTGCACCAGAATTCCATGCCTTTATCCCCACAATGAGAACAGCTTGAGGGTGATGAGTCAAGGACCAAAGTGCTTCCCGAAGCTGGGAACTGTGGACAGTGTTGGACCCCAGCCTGGAAATCTAGAGGACAAGAGACAGATGATGAATTGATTTTGTGGTGGATCAAAGGAGAGCAGTTGCTTTATTGGGAAGGCTAGCACTCTCTGAGCTTGCTAGGACATGGATTAATACATGTTTCCTGAGGACCATATGTGGGCCACATGGGAGAGAAAGTGAGCCAGGAGCCCTTTTTAGATCCTATCAAAGAGGACTACCTGAAAGAATTATGGAACCACAATATCAAGAGTTGACATGGAGTGGACCATTGGAAAACCAAACTAAGTGGAGAAAAAGCAGATGAAAGAAGAAAATGCACATAAAATAGGAGTTGCAAGGGCCCAAATGAGTAATCTCTGAAGAATACACCAAAGGAATCAGGAAAAACAATCTGATATATGCAAAACCATTTCACAACAATACCAATCAGATAAAAACTTCTTTGTGAAAGGAGGGACTTCTGACCATGGCTGAGTAAGGAGATTAGCATACCTTATGTCCCCAAAGCAACTATAAATCTGCATTAGATTGATAAAAATAGCCATTTCAGCACTCTGGAAATCAACTAAAGGCATATGACAATCTGAGAGGTGGTTTATATTTCAAAAACTGATGAACTTTGAGTAAGAATAAGGGAATCTTTGATGTTCTGGCTTAAGGCTGTATGAAATCACCGACTGGCCACTAAGAAGACACAAGGGTGACCTTTGGGAAGCCAATTTTACAAATAGAAGAAAGAATATTCAAAATATAACTGAGCTGAGACATCAGTGTTTGTATACTGCAGGTTTCACAAATTTAGCCAAGGCAAGTTACAAAACAAACAAATATAACAGCTACAGGAACCTTTAGTGTTGAGGAGAGGATAAGAATCTAACGTTGCTATAATAAGCCTTCTAAAATGTCTAATTTTCAACAACACAAAAAATTTATAAGCCACACAAAGAAACAATGAAGTGTAACCCATATGCAAGAAAAAAAAAAAAGAGTGGTCAATAGAAACTGTTTGACTGTCTTCAAATGCTGGGTTTAGCAAAAACCTAAATTAACTATTCTAAATACATCTAAAAAACTGAAGAAAGCCATCTTTAAAGAATTAAAAGAAAGAGTAACAACAATGAATGAATAAATAGGGATTCTTTATCAGGACACAGATATTATAGTTTGAAAAAAACTATAATATGAATCATAAGATGAAAATTCTGGATTTAAAAAATACAACTAAAGTGCAAAATCCATTGTAAGGCTCAGTAGGAGATTCAAGATGGTAGAAGAAAGAATCAGTGAACTTGAAGACAGATGAATAGATATTACCAGTCTAGGGGTGCCTGGGTGGCTCAGTCAGTTAAGCATCTGACTCTTGATTTAGGCTTAGGTCATGATCTCAGGGTAGTGAGATCAAGCCCTGAGTTGGGCCTCATGCTGGGTGTGGAGCCCGTCAAAGATTCTCTCTTTCCCTCTCCTTCTGCTCCTCCCCACTTTCTCTCTCTCTAAAAAAAAAAAAAAAAAAAAAAAAAAAAAAAAAGGAAATGACCGATCTGAAGAACAAAGAAGAAAAAAAAGAAGAAAAACCAGTGGAGCCTCAGAGACCTGTGGAACATCATCTGTGCCAATATGCATATAATGGAAGTCCCAAGAGAAAAAAGATAGAATTAGATCCCCCCAAATTTTAAATATGATGGTATAAATGTTTTAAAATTTAATGAAAATGCAATGATCTACTTAAGCTATTGATGAAAGAAATTCAAAAACTGTAAGTGGAATAAACACAAAAGAATTCAGACCTAGACATATCACAGTCAAATTCTTCAAAGCCAAGACAAAGAGAAAATCTTGAAAGAAGTGAGGAAAAAAGACTCATTACATGCAAGGAGTGTCAATAGGATGATGGCTGGGTTCTCTCTTCTCATTGGAAGCCAGAAGACAGTAAAATGACATATTCAAACAGCTGTAAGAAAAATATTCCTAACTAATAAATTCTAAATCTAGCAAAATTATTCTTCAAAAATTTTGGCAAAATTACCCCCATAGCATAGTTAAAATAAAAAGAAATTAAAAAGATACTCCTTGAAACCTTATTTAACACACACAAAAAGCTGCCAAGAAGGAACAGAAAATGAACAGAAAAGAATGAAAAGAAAAACAAAATGATCAATGTAAATCCAACCATAAAAATAAGTACATGTAGAATCAACTATACATTATCTGCAAGAAAAGCATCTTAGGTTCAAAGACACAAACAGGTTGAAAGTAAAAGTTTGGAAAAACAATATACTGTGCAAACAGCATCCACAAAATATCTAGAGTGGCAGTATTAATGCCAGACAACACATACTTCAGAACCAGAAATTATGTTATAAGCAAACAATATTTCATAATGATAAAACAGTCAGTGTATCAGAAAAGATACAAAAAATCATGAAATCAGGTAACGTGATGCCCCCAGTTTTATTTTTGTTTTTCAACGCTTCCTTAGTGATTCAGTGTCTCTTCTGATTCCATACAAATTTTTGGATTATTTGCTCCAGCTCTTTGAAGAATACCGGTGGAATTTTGATCGGAATAGCATTAGAAGTATAGATTGCTCTAGGCAGTATAGACATTATTTTTAAAGATTTTATTTATTTATTTGACAGGCAGAGATTATAAGTAGGCAGAGAGGCAGGCAGAGAGAGAGAGAGAGGAGGAAGCAGACTCCCCACTGAGCAGAGAGCCTGACACGGGGCTCGATCCCAAGACCCTGGGATCATGACCTGAGCCAAAGGCAGAGGCTTTAACCCACTGAGCCACCCAGGTGCCCCCAATATAGCCTGTCTTTTTTCCACTGTATATTTTTTACTGTTTTGTCAAAGATTATTTGACCATAGAGTTAGAATGGTAGAATTCTAATGGTAGAATTCTCTGGGGAATCCATCAGGTCCTGGGCTCTTGTTTTTTGGGAGGTTTTTGATCACTGCTTCAATCTCGTTACTAGATATTGGTCTATTCAGCCAAATGTTAAAATAAACATTTTAACAATGTTTATTCTTCCAATCCAAGAGCATGGAATGGTCTTCCATCTTTTTGTGTCTTCTTCAATTTCTTTCATGAGTGTTCTGTAGTTCCTTGAGTACAGATCCTTTACCTCTTTGGTTAGGTTTATTCCCAGATATCTTATGGTTCTTAGTGCTATAGTAAATGGAATCGATTCCCTAATTTCCCTTTCTGTATATTCATTGTTAGTGTATAAGAAAGCCACTGATTTCTGTACATTGACTTTGTATCCTGCCACGTTGCTGAATTGCTGTATGAGTTCTAGTAGTTTGGGGGTGGAGTCTTTTGGGTTTTCCATATAAAGAATCATGTCATCTGCAAAGAGAGAGAGTTTGACTTCTTCATTACCAATTTGGATACCTTTTATTTCCCTTTGTTGTCTGATTGCTGTTGCTAGGAATTCTAATACTATGTTGAACAAGAGTAGTGAGAGTGGGCATCCTTGTCGTGTTCCTGATCTCAACGGGAAGGACGCAAGCTTTTTCCCATTGAGGATGATATTTGCTGTGGGTTTTTCATAGATAGATTTGATGAGGTTCAGGAATGTTCCCTCTATCCCTATACTTTGAAGCATTTTAATCAGGAACGGATGCTGGATTTTGTCAAATGCTTTTTCTGCATCAATTGAGAGGACCATGTGGTTCTTCTCTCTTCTCTTATTAATTTGTTCTATCACATTGATTGATTTGTGAATGTTGAACCATCCTTGTAGCCCAGGGATGAATCCCACCTGGTCATGGTGGATAATCTTTTTAATGTGCTGTTGGATCCTGTTGGCTAGGATCTTGTTGAGAATCTTAGCATCCATATTCATCAGCGATATTGGTCTGAAATTCTCCTTTTTGGTAGGGTCTTTGCCTGGTTTGGGGATCAGGGTAATGCTGGCTTCATAGAAAGAGTCAGGAAGTTTTCCTTCTGCTTTAATTTTTTGAAACAGCTTCAGGAGAATAGGTGTTATTTCTTCTTTGAAGTTTCTTTCAAGTTTCATTCTTCTACATATAGCTGCCCAGTTTTCCCAGCACCATTTATTGAAGAGACTGTCTTTTTTCCACTGTATATTTTTTCCTGTTTTGTCGAAGATTATTTGACCATAGAGTTAGAATGGTAGAATTCTAATGGTAGAATTCTCTGGGGAATCCATCAGGTCCTGGGCTCTTGTATTTGGGGAGGTTTTTGATCACTGCTTCAATCTTGTTACTAGATATTGTTCTATTCAGGTTGTCAGTTTCTGCCTGGTTCAATAAAACTGGGGGCATCATGTTACCTGATTTCAAGCTTTACTACAAAACTGTGATCACCAAGACAGCATGGTACTGGCATAAAAACAGACACATAGACCAGTGGAACAGAGTAGAGAGCCCAGATATGGACCCTCAACTCTATGGTCAAATAATCTTCGACAAAACAGGAAAAAATATACAGTAGAAAAAAGACAGTCTCTTCAATAAATGGTGCTGGGAAAACTGGGCAGCTATATGTAGAAGAATGAAACTCGACCATTCTCTTACACCGTACACAAAGATAAACTCAAAATGGATAAAAGACCTCAATGTGAGACAGGAATCCATCAGAATCCTAGAGGAGAACATAGGCAGTAATCTCTTCGATATCAGCCACAGCAACTTCTTTCAAGATATGTCTCCAAAGGCAAAGGAAACAAAAGCGAAGATGAACTTTTGGGACTTCATCAAAATCAAAAGCTTCTGCACAGCAAAGGAAACAGTCAAGTAAATAAAGAGGCAACCCACGGAATGGGAGAAGATATTTGCAAATGACACTATAGACAAAAGGTTGATATCCAGGATCTATAATGAACTCAAACTCAACACACACAAAACAGACAATCATATCAAAAAATGGTTAAAAAAAAAAGATACAAAAAAGTATAGGACCTCAAAAGTCATAAAGTTAAAAATTAACAGAATTGAAAGAAGAAATATAAAATTCAATAATAAGTGATCAAATCGCTGGATAGTAAATTAGCTAGGATATAGAAGACTTGAACAGTTCTATCAACCAACTTGACATAATTAACATCTGGTATGTATTGTGTATGTACATGTGTGTGTCTTAAAGTCTACTTTGTCTGATACTATAATTTAATTCCTTTGTGGTCAAACACCATACTTTGTGTAATTTCAATCTTTTTTAATGTACTAAGACTTGTTTTATGGCCTATTGTATCCTTTCCAGAAGGATATTTCAAATGTGCTTGATAATCTGCAGTCACTGGGTGACCATTTTATGACTAGGAAGTATCTTTCTCTCTAATACTGTTTCTACTTAGTATACCTGCAACACTCTTCAGCAGAGACCATATACTGGAAAAAATAAGTTTTGATAAATTTGAAGGGATTGAAATCATGCAAAGTATGATATATGACCACAAAGGAATTACATTATGAAACAACAACAAGAAGAAATCTGGGAAGTCCCCAGATATTTGAAAATTAAACAATATACAGTAGTACCCTCCATTATCTGTAGGAGTTAAGTTCCAGTGGATGCCTGAAACCACAAATATTACTGAACCCTCTATATAATATGTTTTTGTCATAAACATGCATACCTAAGATAAAATTTAATTTATAAATTAAACACAGTAAGAGATTAGCAACAACCAACAATAAAACAGAACAACTGTAACTATATACTATAATAAAAGTTCTATGAATGTATTCTCTCTGTCAAAATATCAACTGTACTATATTCATTCTTCTTGTCGTGATGTGAGATGATAAAACATCTATATGATGAGATGAAGTGAGGGGAATGATATAGGCATTGTGACATAGTATTAGGCTACTATGGACAGTACTTCAGAAGGAGGAGCATCTGCTTCAGGACTGTGACTGACCATGGGTAACTGAAACCATAGAAAGTGAAACCACAGATAAGGGCAGATTCCTATACTTCAAAGTGTTCATGGATTGGAAGACTCAATATTTTTAAATGAGATTTCCTCCAGATTGATGTATAGATTCAAGGCCATCCTATCAAAATCTAACCAAAGTTTGTGTTTTTGGCAAAGAAAAAGAAATTGGAAGGTTTATCTTAAAATTCATACAGAATGTAAAGGAACTAGAATAATGGAAACAAATGGAAAATGAAGAACAAAGCTGGAGAATTTACATTACCAGACTTCAAAACCCATTATAAATGTACAGTATCAAGACAGCATGGCAGCATACAAATGGGCATATAAAATCTACATATGACCTCTATTATAGATCAATGGGATAGAAATGATGGTTCAAAAATAAGGCTTTACATTTTTTTTTTAGATTTTATTTATTTATTTGACAGAGAGAGACACAGGAAGAGAGGGAACACAAGCAAGGGAGAGGGAAAGGCAGGCTCTCCGCTCAGCAGAGAGCCCAATGCTGGGCTCTATCCCAGAACCCTGGGATCACAACCCAAGCTGAAGGAGGCACTTAACAACTGAGCCTCCCAGGTGCCCCCAAACTTTACATTTCTGTACAATTGATTTCCAACAATTCAATGGGGAAAGGACTTTTTTTCAATAAATGGCTGAGCAGTTGGAGATACATATGAAAAAAATTAACTCTAATCATGGACTTAAGTGAAAGAATTAAAACTATAGATCTTAGAATAAAAATAGGAGAAAGCCTTTGTGAACTTGGGTTTAGCAGAGTCCTTAAATATGACACTAAATGCATAATCCATAGGAGGGGGAAAAAGGGACAAATTGGGGGCACCTGTGTGGCTCAGTGGGTTAAGCTTCTGCCTTCGGCTCAGGTCATGATCCCAGAGTCCTGGGATTGAGCTTCGCATCATGCTCTCTGCTCAGCTTCGCATCGTGCTCTCTGCTTCCTCCTCTCTCTCTGCCTCTCTGCCTACTTGTGATCTCTGCCTGTCAAATAAATTAATAAAATCTTTAGAAAGAAAAAAAGGGACAAATTGGACTCCATTGCAAGTTCCAAGTTTTGCATTTCAAAAGACCCTATGAGAATGAAAAGACAAGCCATATGTGGAGAAAATACTTGTAAATCATATATCTGATAAAGGACTAATAGGCAAAAAAATATGTAAATTTTGTAACTCAGCAAGATAAAGACTAATAACCCAATTTTAAGATGGACAAAAAAATTGAATAGACATTTTAGGAGAAGAATTAGAAAGCTAATAAGTACATGAAGAAGAGCTCAACATCACTGGTCATTAGGGAAAAGAGAATTAAAGCTACGATGAGATACCCCTATACATCCACTAAAGTGCCTTTGTATTCAAAAGACAGAAAACACACTATCTTGTACAACCAAAACTAGTAGAACACTGTATATCAACTATAGTGATATTAAAATAAAGAACTTGATGAGGATATGAAGAGACTATACTCATCAGACATTGCTGATGGGAATGAAGTACAGCTTCTTTGGAAGACAATTGGCATGTTTCTTAGAAACTTAAATATAAACTTATCATTAGAGTCAAAAATTCCTTTTCTAGGAACAAACCCAAGAGAATGAAAAGATATATCCACAAAGACACATATGTGGATGTTCATAACAGCATTGTTCATAATAACCAAAAACTGAAAACAACCTAAATATTCATCAACTGATGAGTAAATAAATAATATGATATAGCCACGCAATAGAATACTATTCAGCAATAAAAAAAGAATGGATTTTTGACTCATATCATGATATGAATAAATATCAAAAATTAATAAGTGAAAGAATCCAGATGCAAATGTAGTATATGATTCCATTTATAGGAAATATCCAGAAAGGCAAACTTATAAAGTCAGAAAGTAGGTCAGTGGTTGCCTTTAACTGGGAGAAGAAATGAGGTTTAACTGCAAGTTAAATCAAGAACATTTTTTGAAGTAATGGGAATGTTCTAACAAAGTTGAAATTATGGTGGTGGCACATCTCTACATATATACTAAAAATCATTGAGTTATACACTGAGATGAATTTTATGGCATATAAACTATGGTATGCAAAACTGCTTAAACAAACAAACAAAATGATTTTCCTATCTCTCCTCTCTCCTCTAAGCTCCAATCCTGGAGGAAAAGCAGGGGAATAATCAGGCCAGAGAGAGAGAAGGATGCTAACCACATCCTTTCTCCAAAGATGGGCAGTTAGACAGCAGTTAGGTGGGAGGAGATAGGTATAGGGGGTCAGAGAAGAAGAGTCTTGTTCTAAATATAAATGAATATTCCCAATTAATATACAGAATTAGGTATTTTAAGATAAGGCTATGTTTTACCCCCCCTAACATGTTCGTAGAACATTCTATTGCCTACTAATGAAAAGTCACAGGGCCTGAGATTTTACCTGACAGCCAAAAAATGACACCCTCATGTTGCAGGTGTGACAGGGTAGAAGGAGACAAAGGTAAAGTTGATTTCATGATCACCTTCATGAAAACTAATTTTTAGCTTCACCTCTGGTGCCACAAGGACCAGAAACAGAGACAAAACACAAAAATTCAAAGTGTTTGGCCAACAGAAGAATTTTGAACTCAGGCTTAGACCTGGTTTGGAGTCCTAGCTTGGCTATTTAATAGCTATATAACTTCAGGAATTTTTACTTAACCTCTCTTATTTCAAATTTCTTGTCTTCAAAATAACAATAGTAATATCAACCTCAAGGGGATACTGTAAGATTAAGTAGATAATAAATATAAAAGGATTTTGAGAGACAATTTATCAGTCTAGGTGTATCAGTCAGGGTTCACTCAGGGAAGGTGAACCACTAAGTATGATACAGAATAAGAAATGTATTATAGGAATGAGACCCAGTGTAGAGGACAGTAATGCAGTCTATTTAAGGCTGTTACTTCTATATCTTGTTTTGGGCACAAAATCAGTAGAGCTGGAAGCTATAAATGGAGGATGGATATGAATTGGGAAAACTAAGATTCAGCTGGAACTTGGAAGAGTAGACTAGAACCATGTCTGTATTTCACCACCTCAGTTCTAAATGACCCAACATCCTGCAGCAGTATAAGTTGGCACCTTTTCCACACATATTCACATGTATCTAGCTCAGGGTTAAGAGAAGGAAGGAGAGTATCCAGTGGGAGATGGTAGAACTGCATGCCCAGATTCTACCCCTCACCAAGGTGAGCCAGCATATCAGTCACAAGGCATTTGAGTTTCAACATCTGCTTTACAACAGCCTTCAAAGCATAAGAAAATGACTACAGTTTTACTTTTACCTTTCAAATCTAATGCAAATTTCTCTTGTGGCCAATCTTAACCTGGAACCATGCAGAGAAGAGAATTTTGGAAACATAGTTTCAACTTAGATTGACATACTACAATGCCACTACAGTCCACCCCATGAGAGTTTGGTGTCCAAACATATTTTTGCAATCATATTTAATGTCCAAATAAAGATAATAGCAAGATTACACTTTGCCTCACAATGCAACTATTTCATGTACCACCAAAAACACACGAACTTTCTCTGTAAAGAAGGTACAGAATTCTTTTACTTGTCTTTAGGTAATGTTCATTCCCCTTATAGCTGAGTCAAGTTCATCTGGGGCTATCTTGTAACTTAAATACTAAGAAATCAAGCTAACTAGTGATAGATCCCCAAGAAATGGGTCCATGATCAAAGAAGCAAGACTGATACAAAGCGAAGGTCAAGCAAAGCTTTATTTCGCGCCAAGCATTGAGAATCAAACCGATTAGTTGGGGCCATCTCTTACAAAGAGGTGACCCCTCCCAGCCTCACAGGCTAACTTTTATAGAGCAAAGGCCATGTGGTTGAGCCTGGCCACACAGAGGTGGCCAATGAGATTGCAAAACACAGAGAAAACTGCACAATCATGCTAGGTCACACACGGGTGGCCAATTGAATTTCAATTTACCCTAGTAGATATTTGAACTAGCCTATCACCTTAGTCAGAATTGCCACCCAAAAGGCGAGGCCCACTCTCCTTGGTAGCTAGGAAGACAGTGTGTGCACCCCACTGATTGGATGTCTCCACCTGGCCTGACCCGCCCTTGTATCTGGGCTTTGCTACCTGGGACTGGTTTCCGGGACTTGCTTTTAGTAAGTTCCTCTGGGAGGTCAGGGTCAATCTAAGTTTACTGCATAAACAACAAAATGGCTCCCTCTGGCTAAGTAGGCCCTTACACTACTATTAACACATCTTATGTTAGAGGTAAATAAATGGGGCAGAGGGGGGAAAAAGGAGAAAAATAAGTTAATATAATCATAGAAAAATAAGGAAGAAATACTGATAACTATTAAGTGACATGTTCCAAGACCACCAATGAATGCCTGAAACCTCAGATGGCACCAAATTCCATATATGCTATGTCTTCTCCTATACATACATACCTATGATAAAGTTATATATAAATTAGACACAGTAAGAGATTAAAAATAATACTAAAAACACAGAGCAATTACTGTAATGTACTGTAATAAATGTTATACCTCTCTCTTAAAATATCTTATTATACTGCACTTACCCTTCTTGTGATGATGTGTGATAATAAAATGTCTACATGATGAGGTGAAGTGAGATAAACAACATAGGCATTGTGATGTAGTGTTAGGCTACCATTGGTATTCTGATGATGCATCAGGAAGATACCTGCTTCTAGATGGCAGTTGACCATAGGTAACTGAAACTACAGAAAACAAAATCACAGATAAAGAGGGACTATTATATATATAGTACCCTCCAACTGGTCATGTGGCTGTAGCTGGTAATTATAAACTATGTTTTTCTACTACCCATTCAATATTCCCTTTGCCTTCAATGAGCATTTTCAGGTAGCCAAGATTTCTTACCTGATGAGAGTGACCCAACCTTCATCCTTAAAGGGTCTGGACCACTAGCAGAACAACCTATACTAGGTTGCTATAGTTTCCCATCGATTTTTGTCATAGGACGTTGGAGAACTAAGAGATGCCTCAGGGGATCTCCTGCATTCCAGGCATATGAGCATATTCCTCTTTACCCCCATTGTATATTAGCAACAAATTTCCCCTTGATAAGATAAATTTCTTATGCTAGCACGAGAGTCCTTCTCTGCCTAATGATTCTCTAGCATGAAGAGCTTAAAGAGTTCAGGAGGCAGTCCCAACTTCTAGTGTAATGGAATTATTGCTGTGATGGATGTATTTTTCTTTTGGAAACTAAGACCTCCAGATGAGAAGAGTCCAAATATGCAGGGATAAAATGCAAAACTTCACTAGTGATATCATTAGTGGTAATAGTGACAGAACACACTCCCACTTCCACTCCTTGCTTCAAAAATGCATGAATCTTGACAATGGACAAAAAAGCACTAAGGAGTTGACCCTTGAACAATACAGTTTGAACTTCACAGGTTTACTTATATAGAGATTTCTTTTTCAGTAAATACAGTATAGTGCTGTAAGTGTATTTTTCTATTTCTTATGATTTTCTTAATCACATTTTCTCTAGTTTACCTTATTTTAAGAATACTGTACATAATTCACATAACATACAAAGTATGTGTTAATTAACTATGTTATCAAAGGCTTCCAGTCAACAGTAAGTTGTTAGGAGTCAAGTCTAGGGGAAATTGAAAGTCATGCAGATTTTCAACCATGTGGGGGTCAGCACCCCTCTGCACCTCTAATCCTTGTGTTGCTTAAGTGTCACTTGTATATTGGTCACTGATGTAGAACATATGCCTCATCCTGTAGAGCACTGCCCCATCTCTGTGAGGTATTGTCACCTAGATGATGCCATTACTATGTCTTCAAAAGAATATTTCATTATTCTGTCAATTCAGCTGCTTCAGGGTGATAAAGAGCAGGGTAAGATCAGGAAACTCCATGAGCATGAGCTCATCACTATACTTCATTGGCTGTGAAATGGTTTCCTTGGTCAGAAACAATACTGCATTGAATAAGATGACAGTGAATAAGGCACTCTATAATTCCATGTAGAGTGCTTTTGGCAGAAGTATTATGAGTGGGAAAGGCAAATCTATTTCCAAGGAAAGTATTTACTCTGGAAAGAACAAAGTGCTACCTCCTTCCATGATGGAAGCAGTTTGTTATAATTGACCTGCCATCAGGTGGCTGATTCCCCACAAGAAATGGTATACTATCAAGTGTTCATTGTCAGTTTCTGCTGTTGTCATATCGGGCACTCAGCAGGGGCTATAGTCAGATTAGCCTTGGTGAAGGTAAATCTGTGTTGCTGAGCCCATGTATAACCTCCCTTCCTACCACCATGACCACATTGTTCACAAGCCAATTGGTCAAGGAAAGGTGGCTGGGGAAGGAGGCCACCTGAGCTCTGCACTGAGTCATCTTGTCTGTCAGATTATTAAGTTCCTCCTCTGCTGAGATTATTCTTTGGTGGGCAAAGATACAAATATCTTTACACTGTGTGCCCATTCAGAGAAGACAATCCATATACCTCTTTCCCAGGCCTCCTTGTCACCAGTTTGTCAAGTCACCATCCATTCAGCCACACCATTATCCATTATGCATGAATCAGTGTAGATCCAACCTTTGGCAATCTCTTCTTCCAGGAAAGATGAATAACTCTATATGTTAAAAGGATAATTCTTCGTCATTGTCCTTCTGGGACATTGTCTTTTCATCATTGTCTTTCTGGGACACTGTAGCATGGAGCTACAGTTTTGTAACCATCCATCTTTGAGTAATGTCAGCGTCTTGCAAGAATCATACATAAACCAAGCTTGATTTTTTTTCTTCTTCAGTCAATTGGTCACTGAAAACTCCCCATGCAATCATAGATGCATGTTCAGTGGGAAGAGGCAGTTTGGCAGGAACAGAACTGACTACAATTTGTGGAGCCCAGAACAAAATGAAAATGGACTCCTTATTCAAAAATTATTAAGAATTTCAAAACAGTGACAGCAGAGCCTTAAACCAAATGTGGGGTCCTTCTGAACATAGGCCCTGTGAGAATGCCCAGGTCACATGCCCATGAAGCTGACCTCTGCAGGAGTATGGGCCATGGCATCTGGGCTACTTATTCATGCAAGTAAACATATTGCTTGTGCTTTAAGACCTGTCTGAACCTAATTTCTTGTATACCACTTCCATTTGAAGACAGAATGATGCATGCATGCTCAACTTTATGGTTTAACATATTAGACAATGAACACCTGGTTCACAATGAGCCACTGAAGTCACATGGTAACATGCTTGTTCATAGTTAAGTAGGTGTAGCTTCTACTAGGGCCAAGAAGCAAGCTAAAGGTGTTTTCTCAAAGGAAAATTGTTATCCATAGAAGATGGCATATCTGCTCAAAATGCTGATGATCTTTGTTTTGACTCACTAATTAAGGCCTGCCATGGGTTTCACATAAGCAGCACGATCCACCCCAGATACTTAGGGCACCATTGAATATGCTGGGTCATCTAGTCCAAGTGGAAAAACAGTTTACACAGCAACCTGGATCCACTGAGATGCCCTTTCTCATTTGGGACCCCATTCAAAACTATACAATCATAAGTTAAAAAAATTAAGTGAGTAATGTGTATTAGGCATGGGTCACAAGTATGGCCACAAAGTGGAGCAGACAAGAAATTATACATAGATCCATATGATTCTATCATCCTCCAAAAAAGATCACTCCTGGGACATGGTCTGTTGATGCTTGGTGAGTAGTACTGGATTCCTTGAACAGAGCTAAGATATAAAAAGTCTAGAAGAGTGCATGGTATAGTAGTTAAGACTGGGGACTCTGCAGTCAGACTGCATGAACACCTAGACCCAAATCTAAGCCCCCATCACTTTCAAGCTGTTTGAGTTTGGGCATGTCACTTATAACTTGATCTCTCCAAGCCTCAGGGGGGATAATAGTAGTTATCTACAAGTTATAACCATAAATTGTTATAATAATTACCTAATATAATCTTATAAGGTTATTGCAAGTATCAGAGGAACTCCATGTGTGAAGCACAGAGCAAAGGCACAGAGTGAGCGTTCAACAAATGATTCACTGTTCTTACAGATGAACAGAATTTAGAAGGCATTGAATTTGGATAAGAAGAGATCATGGGTGAGGCTTATGGGAGGGCTGCCCATTAAATAAGGAAATTGGACTCTGTATACCTGACTTTAAGTATAAAGAGAGGAGTGAACATTGGACATGTTCAAGTTACTGCTCTGCCATTACAAACCATTGAGACCTTGGGCAAGTCATTCCCCAGCTCTGTAATCTGGGATGTAAAGCAGTAGGACTGATCTTCAAGATTTCCTGATCTCTCCTATCTATGACAGTCTGTGATAGTGTGGGGACTCCTAACTGTTGTGAGACGGGTGTCCCTCCTGCCCTGCTGCCATAACAGCTCACCCAGGATCCCAGGAGAGAGAGCATCAGACAGGTCCCTGCAACTTTTTGTCCCAGAAGCAGGTCCAGCAAAGACCAAAAAGAGGCTTTGGTATTTATTAAAGCTCTGGCAATGGCTCCCACATATACAGCTGAACTATTTTAAGTCCCAGCTATTTTCCTTTTCTTTTGAAGAGTGGGTGGATATTAAGACAAACAGACTAATTAGGTATATGTTAGCATTGCCACAAAAGCAAAACAGTCAGATTTCCCAACACAACACCAAGTCAGGATTTGGAATTTGAAGGATTCAAAGGGAAGTCCAGTGGTTATTCCATTTCCCACATCCAGGGGTCTTGGCTTTCTGACCAACTGTCCCCCGACTAGGCCTAGAGAGGGGAGTTTCTGTGAGGGTCTCCATCCTGGGGGTAACAGGATGGGGACAATAAGATTCCCTCCTTCCATTCTCCAGGCCCCCAAGTTAAGAGCAAAGACACCACAAACACTTAAGCAATTAGAGAATAATTTAAAACAAATGTGTGCTGGAGTCTACAAGAGAAAAGTAGGCTTGGCTTAATGTGCAGTGTAGCAAGAGTTCTCCTAGTGCTTTATCTTTGCTGCGGAAAAGAGACTCCTTCCTGCACCAAACATACCTAAGATTTTGCTGAAACCTCCCTCTCTCAAAACACACAAGTACACAAAGGCCCCTCATTTTATTTGCTATTCTAAAGCAGCCTCTGGCCCAGCGGAGCTGCCCTTGAGCATAAATTTCCCGGTGTATCAACTAAGTAAATTTTGGCTGCATAAAGCAGAAAATCCAAAATAACAACAGCATAAATGTAATAGACTATTATTTCTTCTTCATGTAAAAGAAGTCCAGAGGTAGGGAGTCCAAGTCTGTGCATGGTACAGAGGATATAAGGATGTAACCAGGTGTACCCAGGAATGAAGCTGCTCTGTCGAAACATCCAAGGACATGACTCTGACCTTGAGCCATCATCAGACCAACGAAGAGGAGGGCATCTGTCTCAATTTACCTATTATATGCCTACTAGATGTTTATTATTTTTCATTCATCCATTCTACTAAATATTTACTGAGTGGTCACTCTATGCTGGGTACTACACTAGGTGGTAGGGCATAGTGTGACTAAGACAACTAGGTTGCACACTCTTACAAAGCTCATAATTAAGTGGGAAAGACAGATAAAAAATAAGCAAGTGAAATGAAAATTGTGGCTAAGTGGTTGTGGTTTAAGGAAAGAGAAAGGATGCTGTGATATAGAATAGCAGGAATGACCTACAGAAATGGTAGGGGAAAATATCCATGGAGGTCTGCAGGCCAGCCAGGATTCTCAAGAAGCAGATAGAAATGATGGCAGATCTTCAGAACATTGTTGCTGCCAACCAAGTAGCAGTCAGCCACACTGCACAGGGACTCCCATGATTTAGGAGAACGCATAGCACTCTAACCACAACCAGGCCCGTGCTAGCCCTGCACAGTTCTGTTAAGCCTGCACGGTAGAGAAGATGAGGCCCACTAATGTCACTGATGCTCACTCTGGGCAGCTGCAATGACTGGTCCTACTTCAAATTAAATAGCAAGAAAGAAGCAACGCTGAAATTTGAACCCAAGTCCAGGATCCAAGTCCAGGCCTTTTGTGCGTACAGCCACTCAACTCCTAAGAGGAAACTGATCTATTTTGGAGTATCTGTTTGGGTTAGGGAGAGCAAGGTACTGGCTCAGAAAGCTCCGTGCTGGTGCCCATGGAGAACTGACAGACCTACAAGGGCCACAAAGGCCAGCCAGCCTAAAGCATCACATTACACTCCGCAGACCTAATTGCTTTACAGACTAAACAGCAAAATTTAGTCAGCTCTGGGATAATGACCTCTTCCAGTTCTGCTCTGTTCTGAGGGATTCTAGCATTTTCCTCTGAGACATTAGACAGAGGCTTGTAAGACTGTGGATCTCTGGGCTCAAAGGAAACCATTGTGAAAGACCCCAAAGAAGGGTCTGTTGGGAGGAAGAGGTACTAAGTGCTATTGCAGGCCCTGTACCACAACTGAGCAGCCACCCCAGATAAATGTTGCCAGAACTCCCCTGGAGAGAAAAATGATGCCACAGAGGTCAACCAGAAAGCCGACAAATTAACTGCTTTGTGTCCGTTCAAGATTTTAAGCAATCAAATTACTCAAACCCGGGTAGACAGTCTTAATCCCCACAAATAACTTGCATTATTCATCCACAGAAAGCTATTTCTCTCTACTTCCCCAAGTCTCCCTTTTACTAGAAAGTAGTCATTTTTAAATAAAAAATAAACCCTTTCAAACAAGTCAGGCTATCTTTCTGTGTCATCCATTTAAAAAATACAACCTGAACCTCATAAAGTGTTCTTCCCTTTTTCTACAGAGTACCATCTTCATTGACTTCTAGGCCATACCCTTTTATTTATTACTCCAAAGGCCAAATGTTATGGACACCATTGACCCTATGTGTGGAGATGTCAACATGAGAATTCTCATCATTCTTACGCAAGTGTGCACTCAGAATGTGCGAGAGAGGTTGCAAAACCACTGTCAGTAGACTTCCAGGTTCTCTTCATTTTTGTTTTTCCAACTTTCCTTTGAAGGTAAGGAAAAATGCATACATACATATAAAATGGAGAGGAGTAAATAAGAGTATGGGTTGAAGCTAAGCTATTACCATATTTATCTATTTGTGGAGTTTTCATCCGTTGCTCAGTTGTCTGTGTTTATATTAAGGTTAGACATGCAACTGTCAACAACCTTATAATGAGACCAGATTTAATCACTCAAAGGCCAGTGCCCTTCCACTTTATTGAGTATTCTTAAGTGTCCTCAGGCATCTTTGCCTTTTCTGAAGTGAAGAGTTCATAATTCTGCTGGCTTTGATTTATCAAACTTCTTGGCATGTTGGCATGTCTGCAACAGCAACCAACATAGGCAGCAATGTGAGTAAAAGGTGAATTCAGGGGGTTGCCAGACCTGGGTTTAAATCTGTTCACTATGTCTTAGTAGCTATTTGGTTATGATCATGTTACCTAACCTCTCTGTGCTTTGATTTTCTCCTCTGCACAATGGGAATGATTGAAATGGTAACAACTTTTGATGTCCATTAGAACAGTAAAAGGTTTCCCACCCCCTCACTTTAAATCTGGAGGTGTCTTTGGGTCTAAAATGAGTCTCTTGCAGACAGCATATCAATGGGTCTTATTTTTTTATCCACTCTGATACCTTGTGTCTTTTTATTGGAGCAATTAGCCTATTTATATTCAGGGTAACATTTGAAAGATATGAATTTAGTGCCATTGTATTGCCTGTAAGGTGACTATTACTGTATATTGTCTCTGTTCCTTTTCGGTCTATGTTACTTTTAGGCTCTCTCTTTGCTTAGAGGACCCTTTTCCAATAATTCCTGTAGGGCTGGTTTGGTGTTTGCAAATTCTTTTACTTTTTGTTTGTAATGGAAGTTTTTATCTCTCCTATTTTCAGTGAGAGCCTACCTAGGTACAGTATTCTTGGCTGCATATTTTTCTCATTTAATGCTCTGAATATATCATGGCAGTCCTTTCTGGCTTTCCAGGTCTCTGTGGGTAGATCAGTTCCCAGTCTAATATTTCTACCATTGTAGGTTACAGACCTCTTGTCCTGAGTTTCTTTCAGGATTTTCCCTTTGTCACTGAGACTTGTAAGTTTTACTATTAGATGATGGGATGTGGACCTGTTTTTATTGATTTTGAGAGGAGTTCTCTGTGTCTCCTGGATTTTGATGCTTGTTCCCCTTGCCAAATTAGGGAAATTATCTGCTATAATTTGCTCCAATATACCTTCTCCCCTTCTCTCTCTTTCTTCTTCTTCTGGGATCCCAATTATTCTAATATTGTTTCATATTATAGTATCACTTATCTCTTGAATTCTCCCCTCATGATCCAATAGTTGTTTATCTCCCTTTTTTTTCAGCTTCTTTATTCTCCATCATTTGGTCTTCTATATCACTAATTCTCTCTTCTCCCTCATTTATCCTAGCAGCAAGAGCCTCCATTTTTTATTGCACCTCATTAATGGTTTTATTGATTTCAACTTAGTTATATTTTAGTTCTTTTATTTATTTGGAAAGGGATTCTCTAGTATCCTCTATGCTTTTATGAAACCCAGCTAGTATCTTTATTTTTTTTAATTTATTTAAAATTTATTTATTTTCAGCATAACAGTATTCATTATTTTTGCACCACACCCAGTGCTCCATGCAATCCATGCCCTCTCTAATACCCACCACCTGGTACCCCCAACCTCCCACCCCCCGCCACTTCAAACCCCTCAGATTGTTTTTCAGGGTCCATAGTCTCCCATGATTCACCTCCCCTTCCAATTTCCCCCAACTCCCTTCTCCTCTCTAACTCCCCATGTCCTCCATGCTATTTGTTATGCTCCACAAATAAGTGAAACAATATGATAATTGACTCTCTCTGCTTGACTTATTTCACTCAGCATAATCTTTTACAGTCCTGTCCATGTTGCCACAAAAGTTGTGTATTCATCTTTTCTGATGGAGGCATAATACTCCATAGTGTATATGGACCACATCTTCCTTATCCATTCATTCGTTCTGTACCCCAATGTTTATAGCAGCAATGGCCACGGTTGCCAAACTGTGGAAAGAACCAAGCTAGTATCTTTATAATCATCATTCTGAACTTTTGTTCTAACATCTTACTAATGTCCACATTGATTAGGTCCCTAGCAGTTGATACTGCCTCTTTTTTTGGGGGGGGTGTGTGATTTTTTTACGCCTTGTCATTTTGTCCAAAGAAGAACAGATGAATGACAGAACAAAATCCTAAAAGGATAACAATGACTCCAGAAAAATATACACTAAACACATCAGAAGAGATCCAGATCTGGGGGGAAAAGAAAGAAAACAAACAAACAAAAATATGATCAGGATATTGAACAGAACAGAGCTACATACTTGATTTTGGGTATATTTTGGTCTGGTAGAAGAAACTGCCTCCCAAAATTTTACAGAAAGAAGAATACACACACACACACACACACACACACACACACACACACAAAATAAAGATGACTACAATGAAGGGATGGAATATGACTGTAAAGATGGAAATTTTAAAAGATTTTTTAAAATGAATTGATAAGATAAGAAGTTGGTTGAAAAAAGAAAGAAAAAAATTTAAAAAAGAGAGAATGTAATCAGACAGAAGACTAAAACAAAGCCACACACTAGATTTAGGGTCTATTTTGGACTCAGAATAAATTGTATTCCAAAAATCTAAAGATAGAAAAACTATTTAAAGATATGAAAGAAATTAGAGAAGACACAAAAAGATGGAAAAGCATTCCATGCTCACGGATCAGAAGAATAAACATTGTTAAAATGTCTATACTGCCTAGAGCAATCTATACTTTCAATGCCATCCCTATCAAAATTCCACTGGTATTTTTCAAAGTGCTGGAACAAACAATCCTAAAATTTGTATAGAACCAGAAGAGATCCTGAATTGCTAAGGAAATGTTGAAAAAGAAAAACAAAACTGGGGGCATCACATTGCCTGATTTCAAGCTTTACTACAAAGCAGTGATCACCAATACAGCATGATACTGGCACAAAAACAGACACATAGACCAGTGGAACAGAGTAGAGGGTCCATATCTGGACCCTCAACTCTATGGTCAAATCATTTTTGACAAAGCAGGAAAAAATAAACACTGGAAAAAAGACAGTCTCTTCAATAAATAGTGCTGGAAAAATTGGGCAGCTATATATAGAATAATGAAATTCAACCATTGTTGTACACCATACACAAAGATAAACTTGAAATGGATAAAAGACCTCAACATGAGGCAAGAATCCATCAGAGTTCTAGAGGATAACATAGGCAATAACATCTTTGACATTGGCCACAGCAACTTCTTTCAAGATATGTCTTGAAAGGCAAAGGAAACAAGAGTAAAATTGAACTTTTGGGACTTCATCAAGATCAAAAGCTTCTGCACAGCAAAGGAAACAGTCAACAAAGCAAAGAGGAAGCCCATGGAATAGGAGAAGATGTTTGCAAATGACACTGCAGACAAAGGGCTGATATAAAAGATCTATAAAGAACTCCTACAACTCAACAGTCACAAAACTGATAATTCACATCAAAAAACTGGGCAAAAGACATGAACACTTCTCCAAAGAAGACATACAAGTGGTTAACAGACACATGAAAAAATGTTCATCATCACTAGCCATCAGGGAGATTCAAATCAATACCACATTGAGATGCCACCTTACACCAATTAGAATAACCAAAATTAATAAGGTAGTAAACAACAAGTGTTGGAGACAATGTGAAGAAAGGGGAATCCTCTTACACTGTTGGTGAGAATGCAAGTTGGTGAAGCCACTTTGGAAAACAGTGTGAAGATTCCTTAAGAAATTAAAAATAGAGTTACCCTATGACCCTGCAACTGCACTACTATTTACCCCAAAGATACAGATATAGTGAAAATAATGGCCATTTGTACCCCAATGTTCATAGCAGCAATGTCCACAATTGTCAAACTGTGTAAAGAGCCAAAATACCCTTTAACAGACAAATGGATAAAGAAGATATGGTCCATATATACAATGGAGTATTATGCTTCCATCAGAAAGGATGAATACCCAACTTTTATATCAACATGGATGTGACTGTAGAAGATTATGCTGAGTGAAATCAAGTGGAGAAAGTCAATTATCATATAGTTTCACTTACTTGTGGAGCACAGGAATACACCAAGGACATTAGGAGAAGAAAAGGGGAAGTGAATTGGGTGAAATCAGAGGGGGAGATGAACCATGAGAGACTGTGGACTCTGAGAAACAAACTGAAGGTTTTTGAGGGGAGGGGGTTGGGGTGATGGGTGAGCCTGGTGGTGGGTATTAAGGAGGGCATGTACTGCATGGAGCACTGGGTGTGGTGCATAAACAGTGAATCTTGGAACACTGAAAAATTTAAATTAAAAAAAAAGAAAAACTTATATATACACAAAAAGGGTTAAATACAATGAAGGGAGAGAATCTGACTATAAAAATGAAAATTAAAAAAGATTTTTTGAAAAGGTACTGATAAGGAGCACTGGGTGAGCTCCATAAACAGTGAATCTTGGAATACTGAAAAAATAAAATTTTAAAATTTTAAAAGGTATTGATAAGATACTGGTTAAAATAGGAAAGAGACTATCTTTTTTCCACTGTATATTCTTTCCTGTTTTGTCAAAGATTAATTGACCATAGAGTTAAGGGTCCATATCTGGGCTCTCTACACTGTTCCACTGGTCTATGTGTCTGTTTTTATGCCAGTACCATGCTGTCTTGGTGACCACAGCTTTGTAGTAAAGCTTGAAATCAGGTAACATGATGCCCCCAGTTTTATTTTTGTTTTTCAACATTTCCTTAGCGATTCGGGGTCTCTTCTAATTCCATACAAATTTTTGGATTATTTGCTCCAGCTCTTTGAAGAACACCGGTGGAATTTTGATCGGAATGGCATTAAAAGTATAGATTGCTCTAGGCAGTATAGACATTTTAACAATGTTTATCCTTCCGATACAAGAGCATGGAATGGTCTTCCATCTTTTTGTGTCTTCTTCAATTTCTTTCATGAGTGTTCTGTAGTTCCTCAATTACAGATCCTTTACCTCTTTTGTTAGGTTTATTCCCAGGTATCTTATGGTTCTTGGTGCTATAGTAAATGGAATCGATTCTCTAATTTGCCTTTCTTTATTTTCATTGTTAGTGTATAAGAAAGCCACTGATTTTTGCACATTGACTTTGGAAAAAAGACAGTCTCTTCAATAAATGGTGCTGGGAAACTGGGCAGCTATATGTAGAAGAATGAAACTCAACCATTCTCTTACACCGTACACAAAGATAAACTCGAAAGGAATAAAAGACCTCAACGTGAGACAGGAATCCATCCGAATCTTAAAGGAGAACATAGCCACAGCAGCTTCTTTCTAGATATGTCTCCAAAGGCAAAGGAAACAAAAGTGAAAATAAACTTTTGGGACTTCAACAAAATCAAAAGCTTCTGCACAGCAAAGGAAACAGTCAAAAAAACAAAGAGGCAACCCATGGAATGGGAGAAGATATTTGCAAATGACAGTACAGACAAAAGGTTGATATCCAGGATCTATAAAGAACTCCTCAAACTCAACACACACAAAACAGGCAATCATATCAAAAAATGGGCAGAAGATATGGACAGACACTTCTCCAATCAAGACCTACAAATGGCTATCAGACACATGAAAAAATGTTCATCATCACTAGCCCTCAGGGAGATTCAAATCAAAACCACATTGAGATATCACCTTACACCAGTTAGAATGGCCAAAATTAACAAGACAGGAAACAACATGTGCTGGAGGGGATGTGGAGAAAGGGGAACCCTCTTACACTGTTGGTGGGAATGCAAGTTGATGCAGCCTCTTTGGAGAACAGTGTGGAGATTCCTTAAGAAATTAAAAATAGAACTTCCCTATGACCCTGCCATTGCACTCCTGGGTATTTACCCCAAAGATTCAGATGTAGTGAAAAGAAGGGCCATCTGCCAATGTTTATAGCAGCAATGGCCATGGTCGCCAAACTGTGGAAAGAACCAAGCTGCCCTTCAACGGATGAATGGATAAGGAAAATGTGGTCCATATACACTATGGAGTATTATGCCTCCATCAGAAAGGATGAATACCCAACTTTTGTAGCAACATGGATGGGACTGGAAGAGATTATGCTGAGTGAAATAAGTCAAGCAGAGAGAGTCAATTATCATATGGTTTCACTTATTTGTGGAGCATAACAAATAGCATGGAGGACAAGGGGTGTTAGAGAGGAGAAGGGAGTTGAGGTAAATTGGAAGGGGAGGTGAATCATGAGAGACTATGGACCCTGAAAAACAATCTGAGGGGTTTGAAGTGGCGGGGGGGTGGGAGGTTGGGGTACCAGGTGGTGGGTATTATAGAGGGCACGGATTGCATGGAGCACTGGGTGTGGTGCAAAAATAATGAATACTGTTATGCTGAAAATTAATAAATTAATAAAAAAATAAAATAGGAAAGAGGAAAAATTTTTTAAAAATACAAAAGGAAAAAAATAAAGAAAATTTTAAAAATTATCTTTGAAAAACTGAAGAATCATGGGGAAGAAGCCATGTATTCTAGGTGTTGCTTTCCCCTAGCTCTGGAGTTCTTTCTGCTGTTCTCATTGATCAGTAAACTTGGTCTTTGCTGGATGTTCTTGCTGATCTTCTGGGGAAGGAGCCTATTGTAGTTATTCTCAAATGTCTTTGCCCAAGGCGGAATCATACCACCCTTGCCAGTGACCAGGCTAAATAATCTGCTCGGGTTCATTCTCAGGAGCTTTTGTTCCCTGAATGCTTTCCATACAGCACTGGAGGATGAGAATGAAGATGGCGGTCTCCCAGTCTCCAGCCCCATAGAAGCTAAGAGCTTAGGGCCCCACTCCCCAGTGTGCCCTCAGAGAGAAGTAGTCAATTCCTCCCATCTCCCTGGTCTTTGGCCACATTCTGAGTTTACCCAGCCTGTGACCAAATGTTTCTCTCTCTGGTACCCACCCTATTTGGAGTCTCCAAATCCAGCTGATTCCTGTCGTGTGCTCCCATGCCACTCCTCCCGAAGGAGGAAAGTGAGTCTCCCCAGATATACCACTTGTGGGGTCCCTGCTCAAAGATCAGTGACCTGACTGTACCACAGATCATGGTTTAAGGTAACCCCAAGCTGAGAGGCCACTCCTTGGCTCCATCTCTGTAGCTGGCTTCCTGCTCCAATACCTGGGAACTCTGCCACACTCAGACACCCCCAGTCTTTTTGTGACCATGTGGGTCCTGAGACCACATTGTCCCTGTGAGAGGTCCCCCCACCCCCACTTAGCCTCTACAGTGACATCCCTCAGTGGAGCAGACTTCTGAAAGTTCTGATTTTGTGCTTCACTGCTTTACTGCTTAATGGAAGCCTGCCCCTCCCCAAGGTCTATCTTCCCGTATATCACCTCAGATTCACTGCTCCACATGTCCTAACTTCCAGAAAGTGGTCGCTTTTCTATTCCTAGAATTGCTGCTATTCTTTTCTTTGATCTCCTGTTGAGTTTGTAGGTGTTCAGAATGGTTTGATAACTATCTAGCTGAACTCCTGGGACCAGATGAAATTTAGGTCTCCTACTCCTCCACCCTCTTGCTCCTCCACCCTGAAACGGTAACAACTTAATGCATGCAGGGCGTAATGCATGGCACAAAAACCCACTAACTACTGTTGTTAGAGCAATAATAATCATGTAATTTATATTTATTAATTTAATTTATTAATATATATTAATTTATATTTACATCATGTAATTTATTATTATCGACATGAATAGCCCTAGAATGGACAGCATTAATATATGCTCTTTAGAGAATATGGACATTTTCACTTGACACAAATCACACACACATTGTTATGTTATTTTCTTTTTTTTCTAATTTAATTTTATTTTTTCAGTGTTCCAAGATTCATTGCTTATGTACCACCCCCAGTGCTCCATGCG
The DNA here is from genome assembly GCF_022355385.1 of Mustela nigripes. Taxonomy (NCBI): domain Eukaryota; kingdom Metazoa; phylum Chordata; class Mammalia; order Carnivora; family Mustelidae; genus Mustela; species Mustela nigripes. Next base: position 63,626,339 of record NC_081561.1, read on the forward strand.
ATATATTATTTTCTATCTTTTCATCTGAACAATCTAGGCAATAAATAAACTCATGCACATAGATGAAAAACCCTATAAACAGGACAATGAAAAGGACCAGTGGTGTGAATAATCCTAACTGGCAGGTCATCAGTATTTGATCATTTGGGCATGTGCAAGATCTGCTGCTGGACAGATCCAGGGCATTTCTTGCTGGTGTTTGCAGTAGAATTGAGTGTGATCCAAATGGCAGGACAATCATGCTCCTTTTAGAATAGACCATCAACCCTTATACCTGTGATAGAGAGGGTAGAAGAATGTGTTTTTTTAAGTCAGAGTCTGAGTGGCCTATTCCAAACCAGGGACTCAGGGTCTAGTCAAGTCAGAGAAGCCAGGTCACAGAGAAGAATCCATGAAGGGAAGCTGGGTTGTGGCAGACAACATCAGTGCTCCAAGGCAGCCTCCTAGGATCCCTTTTTATCATGTCTCTGTCTACCTCCTACTTTTTTTGATATGTGAGTTCAATTACCTGCACCTGCAACTCATCTTTGGCAGCCTGTCTTCTGGCTATTAGAACCACTTTGTCCCCTCCCACAGAGAACTAGAGGGTTGCTTTATGACCCTCTCCCCACCCCTAAGGCCCATGATTATGGCAGGGAGAGTAAAAAAGCCTGGGTCATTTGCCTCAGATTTTGGCCACTTGGATACAGAACTTCTAGGCCAGAGGCCTCCTGCTAAACCAGGCTGATCCCCTTTCCTTGTAGCTTTTTGCTTGAGATAGTTCCTTGTTCCCTATTCTCCCCCTTCCCTATTAAGCCTGCTAGCTCCCCTAGGGGTATCCTTGCAACAATTTATTTTAAAAATACTTATATACAAGTCATTGTCTCAGATCTGCTCCTGGGAATTTTACCTAAATCATAGGTCAAAATAAGAGCCCAGAGTAAGGGAAGCTGTTAATGTAGCCCTTAGAATTTCCTTCTTTCAGTCAGATACTGAAAATAAATTTCAGTCTTGTCTTTGTGTTGTGGGATTTAATCCCTTTCAGAGGAAGCAAGACTCTTTCTTGAGTGTTCAGAATTCTAATCCCTGGTTCTGACTCTTTAGCATCTTCAAACCCATCTTCAAACATGTAACAGTGACACATGGGGTCCTGGGGCTTGGGAGCCCTTCCCAAGGGGCCAGGCAAGCTTCCCTATTCTAGAACAGTGGGTGAAGCCTTTGCAAGGTGAGACAGCACTTTGCAAGTCCCTCATAGCTCTCTTTCTCTGATGGGCAGTTCAAACTCAGGAGACTTTCTGCATCTATTTGTAAGCCTGATCCAGTAAGGGATGAGATCCTTTGGGAACTCAGGTTCCTGATTGACCCTACAACTTATCAGTTTGCCCTAAATATCTCAGTAAGGAAACTCAGTCTGTATCCAGGACCCATACTGAGGCCCCTGGAGCATAAAACCCTGTTGAGTCCCCTATTAACTCCCTTACTTGGGAGACCTTTGAAAGAAGACCAGGAGAGTGCTTATTGTGCTCTCTCTAGTGTCTCATCTGTGTGCAGGAGTAAATGGGGAACCCAAGTTTGGTAAAGATAACAGAACTCAGGAACTCTGAACTCAGGAGTGGAGCCAGTATCACACCTTTCAGAACCCTAAGCAAGCAGTGAGGAGTTGGACAGGATGCACATTGGGAGGAAAAAAAGGAAACAGCTCTAACAACTAGATCTGATGTCCTAAACCTCCCAGCAAGTCCCAAAGTGAGGACTCAATAACAATCAACACTTGTGAGAAGGATGTCCTAGCATCGTGACATTTTGAGTTAATATAATTCTAGCCATAAACAAAGAAATTTATTCTTCAACCAACATGTACAGTCTTATTACTGAAGAAATAGCCTTTTTTTAAAAAAAAAAAAAAAAAAACCTCCTTGAAACACTGAAAACAACTCATCACTTTTGATGGACCCCCCCCAACAGCCTGAAAACCCTAAACAAGGAAGCACTGGGGTAGTCCTTTTCAAGGTTGTTGTTATCGTTGATGATGTCCTTGGTGGGGGGGGGGTGCTTAGGAGCAGATCAAAATTGATACAGTCAATCACAATGATTTCCCCTGAATCTCTCCTGCCAACATAGAACCTACTGTAGGGTGATGAGAATACCTGAAGGGAGTCTTTGGGGATCAGGGTCAGACAACCCCCTTAACTTGACTAAACCACCACTATGTTTTCCAGTGGTCTGAAGGGTTATAAGGGTAGACTGCACCAGCATCAGTCTCCTCTGTTACTCTGGTCTCACTCATTGGAACTGGGCCATTTCCCCACTGCCCAAATGCATGTGTGCTGTGGCATTTTTTTTTTCTACAAAAAAGATTAATAAGCATTGGCAAACCTTGTGAGTAGGATAAGAAGTTTACTCGAAAAAAAATCACTTGGAAGTAATAGGTAGGGATCTTGTCTTCATGTGCCCCAGCAGCCATACAAGACACAGCCACAGACCTTGGGTTTGCAGCAGTCTAGGTGTCTGGAAGCCCCAGACAGCAGACTCAGGGATATTTGGCTGCAGCACAAATGGCTTCCTCTCATTGTACACTACTTGTTTCTTTTTATCTTACCCCTAACTTTTTTTTTTTTTAATATTTTATTTTTTTATTTTTATTTTTTTTAATTTTTTATTTTTATAAACATATATTTTTATCCCCAGGGGTACAGGTCTGTGAATCACCAGGTTTACACACTTCACAGCACTCACCAAATCACATACCCTCCCCAATGTCCATAATCCCACCCCCTTCTCCCCAACCCCCCCCCCCCGGCAACCCTCAGTTTGTTTTGTGAGATTAAGAGTCACTTATGGTTTGTCTCCCTCCCAAGGGGATTCTGCATGTAAGACCAAAGTTATAGTGCCAGAAAACACACAATGTTTCCATGGGGAAATCATTATTCTTGTGTGCTTGAAGCACTTGTTTGAACCGTCTTTAAATTATTTCTCTGGAAATCGGTCTGGCTTAAATGTGTTTATCCCTCTGCCTGTGTTAGTCCTTGTTTGCATTCGCTGGGCATTAGTAACAGATGAGCACAGTCATAGTAAGGTATTTAGCTCTTTGAGGCTCTGTAGTTGTTTCCACATTTCTAGCCTAGATGAAATCAACAAGAACTAGGAAGGATGCTATGGCTAGAAGACCATGGAGAAGAAAGTAGGATTTGGCTGGGGATAGAGAACTCACAAGGGAGAAGATGGGAATATATCTTCACTTATATAACTGAGTATATGTATATATATATACACCTACACACATTTTTTACCTTTTGTTCTGAAATATGTAGATCTTGCAGAAATCCCAAATCTGAAATGGGCTGATGAGTGAAAACTTATATCCAGAAACATGAAGCAAAAGCAATGTAGAAGTTCTATGTTTGGTCTTGTCTGATCTCCTGTGTGCTTCTAAATAAGTCTGTTTCCTTCTCTGAACAGTGGAAAGCTGGACCAGAGCCAAGAGCCTTCCCAAATTTGATTTTCCAGGGCTCCAAGATATAGAAGAGTTAACAATAAAAAAAAAAAATCCCCAGTTTGGCCAGACAAGGGGGCTATCCCAGACCCAGAAGTTACACTGTGGGGGAATAAGGCAATGGCAGGAAGTATGGCATCGTAGTTAATAGGGAAGTTTCCAGAGTTCCACAGCAGTGGTTCATACCCAGGCTCTGCTACTCCCTAGCTCTGCAACCTTGAGCTGGTTCTCTGTTCCTTCATTTCCTCATCTGTAAATTGAGGCTAATAATATACCTCAGAGGACTGAGTGAGGAGTACATAATTTGCATAAGATATTTAGAACTATGCTTACCTTCACAGTAAGTGCTCAACAGATACTTTCATATATGTTTATATGTCTACATGCATTTATGTGTGTATGTATATGCCTATGTGTGTATGTATATATACATACATACATACACACACACATATATGATATATATGGAGTGATACATATAAATCACTCCAGCAGTGTTAGAGGATCTACCAGTGGGTGTGACAGAGATTGGCAGATACCTCCCAAGAGTCTTTCAGCCTTAGGGGAAAATAAAAACAAACACTTGCCCAAGATGCCAGGATTCTAACATTGGCAAGCTGATCCCAGAACCTAGACTGCAGGATTTGAGGAAGGCTGAGGGACTGTGAGGTTAGGGAGGTAAATTGTAGGTTGAAGTGTGAAGGACTAACAAGTCTGGTCTGTGTCCTGCAGACTGCAAGGAAGCCTCTACAGCTATAGAGCAGGGCATGGCTGTTATCTAGAGGGTTTAGGAAGGACAGTGCAGGCTAGGTGAAGGCTGGGCTCAATGGTGAGTAAAGACTGTGGCAGGGAAGCCAACAGCGAGTTGTTTTAATCCTCCATGGAGATGAAAAAGATCTGAGTGAAGACAGCTATAGATGGACTGTAGATAACAGTGAGGTCTCAGAAGACCCTCAATCAGAGGATTCAGAATTCTCCCACTTGGGGGAATTGGAAAGAATTACACTAATGACTTACATGAGAAGCAAAGGGGAAGAATATTTGAAGAAGAGAAAATGGCAAGCTCAGTTTGGGATATTAAGCTGGAGGTGTCCATAGGGCCCCCAAAGAGACATATTCTGTGATTTTTAAAATAAGAGGAGTCTGTTGCATAGGAAACCAAGCATTCCAGGCTGGACATAGAAATCAGTGGGGATGGAGAGAAATCTTGGTCAAGCCCTGGGAAGGGTTGGAATAGCTCACGGAGGTTTCACAGAGCAGAAGAGAGCATGGCGAGAGCCCAGCTTATGTGGGGTTCTGTCCTTTTCTTAGCACATCCAAAGCATCAAATGCCAACTTTGGGAAGCAAATCAGCTCCCAGATCTTCAGCATCCTGGTATCCTCTGTGGTTCCTCTGAACCAAGCCTGGGGCCTGCCATCTAGCTCCTTGGCTCACTTTCAAAGCCTTGCTAGTCCTACACTGGAATACTCTTACCAACCACTGACCACGCTGCCCAGCCTTCCCTCTGATCTCCATCCATGGCAGGCCCTCCCTCAGCTGGGTTCTCATTCCCAGATGAGTCTAAGGCTCCTTCAGAAGAGACCAGCCTGTAGAGGGACTTTGCTTTGGTTCTCCAACCTCATCAGGGGTTCCACTGAGCCATTCATATACCCAGTCAGGTGTGTCTAATGATGACTGATGTGTCAGGCAGGAGAGGATGCCTCCTTAGCTCTCCAGCCTTTCCATACTCTTATCAGCGTGATCGTCATAAGGACACTTTTCCATAAAAAATTTAGTACAACAACTGCTATTTATATTCAATCCAATTCTTCTCATTTACCATTTCTGTCTCTTTACTTATCTTTAAACTCAAAGATGGTGGGGAATAAGCTAGTAAGGCAGGGAGTAGAGAAAAAAGTAGAAGTATGGAGAAGATTGTTAAGAATACTGAAGATTTATTCTAAGTTGTATTTTCAGACTAGAGAGTTCAGGAAAGGTTAAACTTGTACTGAGTTCTCACAGACAAGGTGGATATTCTCTGGCTGATCAGCTGTCTGGTCTGAGAAGATGAGTTCTCCCCTCCACAGAGGGGTGGGGTGGGGGTAAGCAGCTACTTCACAATCCACATGTCTGAGAGGTGATTTGATGTTTAGCTCTTCTAAACAGTAAGAGTGTAGCAAGAAAGAAGGTTACCAAGTAAAGCAAGGACTATTTGGGTCAGACATAAGTAAGGACTTCTAGGCAGTGAAAACCATTAGGAGAAAGTTCTAGAAATAGTATGTATCTAAGATATTGTGGTTGTAGTTTCATGGGAAGGCAAAAGAATGGACAGGGTGAGAGCTACCTTCCATACCTGAGAAGATAGTTAAATATTCTTAAATTCTGGTGAAAAATTAGTTGGTGTGGCAGTGTGGTGAAATGCATTGTGCCTGGGCTTTGGAGCCAAATGGGCATAATGTTTCATCTAAACTTCAACACTTGTTAACTGGGTGGCCCTACCCAAGTGAAAAATAATAATACTAAACCTTGGTTTTCTCAGCTATAAATTAAGGATAATGGGGATGATAGTAAATTTTATGGATTATTTTACTTGCTAGAAAAAATGTGTGTAAGGCAACTCACACATAGTGGATATTCAATTTTTTAAAACTTGGATTGGGTTTTCCATTTACTCCTGATTTTTGTTTTGTTTTGTTTTGTTTTGTTGGACACATCATAAAGCCCCAAAGCACTCAGTTCTGGTTTCTATTACATTTGAAAATGTATTCACATCTGACTGGGAGCAAGTGCAGATTCTCAGGGCAAAAAACAAACTCCATTGTCTGCTTGTTTATAATTAGTGACATATTACCCATTACATCTAGGACTGGTTGTGACTGGTGAAGGAAACAAAGGCCCTATGAAGTGTCTAGTTTGTGCTCTGATTTAAGCTGCAGAGTTTTATGGCACAACATCCATGGCTTATTGTAATAAAAGCAAGGTCCAGGTTCCAGTGAAAATGCCCAACACCCAAATGACCCCTGGGGAATGTAAATGAAGGGGAATTTCACTTCACAGTAAAGTGAAAGCCAATCATTTGTCTTTTCATCATGTCTCCAATGCTTACCACATTGCTTCTCTAAAACACAGCCTCAATTCCCTCTCTTGGGGCAGAAGCAGATTTTTTAAAACTGTCTACATTGGGAACAACTCAAAAGCCTAGACATTGAAGTTGTATTGTATTTGTGAACTCAGGGGAGCAAAGACAGAATAGCTGTATCCCAGTATTAATTGTATTTGGCAAATGAAAAAGACCTACCACCTGCAGGTCTTTAACAAGCAACATGGATCTATTATACTATCTCATCTGGACTGTGAAGGGAACTTGATTGTGAGATGGCTGGCAGGGCTGGGTATCCTTCATGCCCATGAACAGATATGAACAGGCTACATGCTGGACCCAGATCTCTATCTTACGCTTGGTGTAGCAACCTGCCTAGCCCACCTTTGCACATAGGTCTCATTATGGCTGAGTTCTTGGGCATATTCTGAGGTACTAAATGTCATGTCTTTCTGATTTTTGTTCTCATTCTATCCCAGAAGGACCTCAGAAATCCTGGAGGTAAAAGAAGAAAGATTCTCTTAGATTACAGACCCCTCACATAAACTCTTTTGTTAGTGTTCAAATCCCCCCATCAGTTAATATGGGTTGGGTTTTATGAGATACATGGCCTATATACACCAGCAAAACCTATTATACTTTGTGTATCAAGAACATGTCATGACCCATAAAGAGATGGAAAGCCAATCCATGCTCTTGGATTAGAAGAATTAATGCTGCTAAAAGTCCATGTTACCCAGAAAAATCTACAGATTCAAGGCAAGTAGTAACAAAATACCAACAGCATTTTTTAAATAAAACTAGAAAAAATAATCCTAAAATTTGTATGGAACCACAAAAGACCTGGAATAGCCAAACAATTATGAGAAAGAAGAACAAAGCTGAAGGTATCACAGTTCCAGATTTCAAGATACCATAGTAATCAAAACAATATGGTACTGGCATAAAAATAGATACAGAGATCAGTGGAAGAGAATAGGGAACCCAGAAATAAACCCACATTTATATGGTCAATTAATCTACAATAGGGGGTACAAGAATGTACAATGGGGAAAAGACAGTCTCTTCAACAGTCTCTTCCAGTCTCTTCTGGAAAAACTGGATAGCTACATGCAAAAGAATGAAACTTAACCACTTTCTTATACAAGACTCAAAAAAAAAAAAAAAAAAAACCCTCAAAATGGATTTCAGACCTAAAAAATGAGACCTGAAACCATAAAACTCTTAAAGAAAACATAAGGAGTAAACTCTTTGACACTGGCCTTAGCAACATTTTTCTAGATACTTTCCTGAGACAAGGGAAACAAAGGCAAAACAAATTATTGGACAACACCAAAATAAAAAGTTTTTGCACCGTAAAGGAAACCTCAAAAAAACAAAGGCAATCTACTGAATGAAAGAAGATATCAGCAAATGAAATATCCAACAAGGGCTAATATCCTAAATATATTAAATACTTATATAACTCAGCACCAAAAAAATCAAACAATCTGATTTTTAAATGGTCAGAGGGCTTGAATAGATATTTTCCCAAAGAAGACATAAAGATGGCCAACAGGCACATGAAAAGATGTTTAACATCACTATATCACCATCAAAAAGATGTTCATCATCAAGGAAGTACAAATAAAAACTTCAATGAAGTATCACCTAGCACCCGTCAGAATGGCTAAAACCAAGAAGACAAGGAGCAACAAGTGTTGGTGAGGATATGGAGAAAAAAGGAACCCTCATACACTGTTGGTGGGAATGTAAATTGGTACAGCCACCATGGAAAACAGTATGGAGGGTTCTCAAAAAACTAAAACTAAAAATACCATATGAGCCAATAATTGTATTATTGCACATTTACCCAAAGAGAATGAAACACTAATTCAAAGATACATGCACCTCTATGTTTATTGCATTATTATCTACAATAGTCAAGATATAGAAGCAACCTAAGTGTTGCTATTCATTAATAGATAAATGGATAAGGAAGATTTTGTACATACACACATAAATACACACACACACACACACACACACACACACAATGGAATACTGTTCAGCCATAAAAAAGATGAGTTTTTCCAGTTAATGCAATGTGGATATACCTAGAAGGAGCTATACTAAGTGAGACAAGTCAAACTGAGAAAGACAATACCATATAATTTCACTGTTATGTGGAATCTTTAAAAAAAAAAGTGAGTAAACAAACAAAAAGCAGACTCAGATCTCTAAATACAAAGTGATGGCTGCCAGGGAGCAGGGAAGTTTGGAAAAAATGGGTGAGGGGGAGTCGGAGTTATAGACTTCCAGTTATGCAATGAATAAAAGGCAAAGCACAAGGAATATAGTCAATGACACTGTAATAGTGATGCTTTAGGACAGGTAGTAGCTATGTTTATGGTGAACAGAGCATAATGTATAAACTTGTCAAATCACTATGCTGTGCTCTTGAAACTAGTGTAACACATGAGCCAACTAGACTCAAATTAAAAAAAAAAAAAGACAAAAAAAGAGATGTAATAAGAGGGAAAATTCAGAATGCATTCATTGGGGAAATTTTTTTTCAGCATACAGTAGAATCCAACATAAAATGTCCTTTCTTGTTTTTTTTCAAAAATGTGATCAATAAGCTACCAGCAGTATCAGGACCATATTATTTATCAGAGGTCAGTGAAATCGTGAATGTTTGCCAGTACTGAAATCAACATTTTTCATTCACATCCAATGTTAAAGGATAATTAAATAATCTGGATGTTATATTTAAAAAAAAGAAGAAGAAGAAGAAAAGAGAAACTGCATAAACCAAAAAATATGCCCTAATCACTTAGCAATTATCTGGATGAGTATCTTTAGGGCTTTTAAATAGAGCAGGGTGTATCAGTCAGGGTACCAGAAGGAAAGAGGCAACTATTCAAATGGGATGACTGAAAAGAGTGTAAAGACATGCTGTGGGCAGAGCACCACAACCAGGAGTGGTGCTGCACCCAAAGGCTAGCAACAGTGGAAACCCATTACCACCTGTATTTGCTTCCTACTGATGCCATAACAAATTGTTGCAAATTTAATGGCTTAGAATGACACCCATCTATCACAGCTGAATAAGTCAAAACTGTACTTGTAGTGTAATTCAGCTGGGTCCTCTACTTCATCCCACAAGGCTAAAATTATTATGCTGCCAAACCTATGTTCCTTTCAGGAGGCTCTGGGAATGAGTCTGCCTCCAAGCCCATGCAGGTAGTTTGCAGAATCCAGTTCCTTATGAGCGTAGGATATAGACTTGTTTCCTTACGGACTGTCATCTGGGGCTGCCCTTAGCTCCTCGTGCCTCCTCCTTTCTAGTCCAGCACCAGTATTATATCCTTCTCACACTTGGAATCTCTCTGATTTCTTCCACTGCAGCATCTTATTGCAGCTAGAGAAAGTTCATATAAACTTCATGTGATTAAATTGGGCCCACTTGGATAATCCTAGATACTCTGTTTTAGAAGGGCCATGACCTCGGGTGCCTAGGTAGCTCAGTTGGCAAAGCATCCGAATCTTGATTTGGACTCAGGTCATGATTTCAGGGTCATGAGATCAAGCACTGCATTGGGTTTTACACTGAGCATGGAGCCTGCTTGGGACTCTTTCTCCCTTTGCCCCTGACTCCTTACTAGAGCTCATTCTCTCTCTTTCTCTCTCAAAAAATAAAATAAAGGGTCATGACCTTAATCACATTTGCAAATCTCCTTCTGCCACGTCATGTAATATATTCAGTTTCCAGGGATTAGGTGTGGTCATTTTGGTGGGACTATTCTGCCTACCATGTCACCCCTAGGATTGAAAAGGTTAAGAGAGGGCACTCTTACCAGAATGCAATGAAAACAGTAGCCCTGGTAGAGGTAGGAGCTGGGGCCATACACTGGGTGACCAACTACTGCCAAACAGCAGCCTGGCAGGGAGGGATGGGGAGGAAACATTCTGAGATCTCTCTCTGCTTACTCGCTGATGTCTTGTCACGACCTTCCATTGCCTAGGCCCAACTGGCACTCAGAGGGCAAGGAAGCTGAGGTGAAGGAGTCCATAGAGTTCAACTTCCCCAGGTTCAGATTGGGGCAGATAAGAGCAGAGTGGGTCTCTAGGGATGAAAGCAGAATGGCCAGCCTATGAAGGTATCAAGTGAATCTAGGCAGTATTCTCCTTGGAATCCAGACTTTTCTAGGCAGGTCTGGAAGAATAAATAGCAGGGCACTGTTTACATGAGTAGCTTGACTCCTGAGAAAGAACACAGGGATAGATGAGTAGAGGTGGGGATGTTGGCTTAAGGACAATGAGCTAATAAAACAAAGGGAGGCCTGATTCTAGATTGGTGTATTATCTGTTACTCATATCAAACTCAGAGCCATTCTACTGGGCTTATGCCCAAGTCTTTGGCCACAAGTGTTCTGTCTGATAAAGAGCAAGCAAAGATGATGAGCATCATCTCTATAGAACACTGAAAGTGTGAGGAGTAGAGCATGGCCACCCAAATTGGTGATGGCTGCTGTAGTTTGTAAGTCATAATGTATATAACCTATGCAGGTGCTTTTAGTGTCTGCATCAGGAACCTTGGCCCAAACATTCTGCAGCCGCTGAACTAGGGAAGCCACGAGGGGCAAAATGGTTGCTGCTGCCTTTTGAGATGGCTAGAGCTGTTAGCACACTGAGCTGGAGCAGTAATGGAAGAAGGTAATGCACCCCATGGGAAATTGTTGTAGGGCAAGGAGCATGGGAGAAGGGAAACAGAAATATTATTTTGTGTCTGTTATTATTATAGTATAGCCTGGGAAATGTGGAGTTACATATAAAGACAGGTGGGGCTAAGTCTGTGTTCATCAGAGTTCTAGCAGGAAAGAAGCTGTCACACTCAAACTAAGTTATTTAAAGGTTTTTATTTTATTTATTTATTTATTTGACAGACAGAAATCACAAGCAGGCAGAGAGGCAGGCAGAGAGAGAGGGGGAGGCAGGCTCCCCGCTGAGCAGAGAGCCCGATGTGGGGCTCGATCCCAGGACCCCGAGATCATGACCTGAGCTGAAGGCAGAGACTTCAACCCACTGAGCCACCCAGGCGCCCCCAAACTAAGTTATTTAAGACCAGCTTAATGAAGAGATTTCTTCCAAAGTTGTGAGTGGGAGAAAGAATCCACAAAAGATAGTGCTATGTCCTGGGGGCTAGGTAGCCACAGTAGAGAGTTATTACAATTCCTAGGTCTGAAAGGTAGAAGGGAGAAAGTGGTTACTAGAAGGCAGAAGACAGAGTGAGCTCCAGACTTCAGTAGAGGGAAGTGGCTGCCACAGGTTGGAAACCAGGGGTGGGAGAGGCAAAGCTGATCTCTTTCTTTGAGTCTCCCAGGGTTGGAACCCTCACATGGGACAAATCTAAGGTCAATCTCCCCAAGGAACAGAGGACTGTAAGAGGGACTAGGGAATGGATCTAGAGTGGAAAGTTAAAGATAGTTCCTGAACTGCTTTTGAATGTGCCATAGAAAGATCAGGTCAGATGTTCCGTGTGCAGTAGGAGGTCGATGAGAATTGAATCAATGCCATGAAGTAAAAAGCCACTAAACAGTTCCCTAGTGACCTGAGTTAATCAGATTTCACCAAATGCTTAACCATATTGTAGAAAAGAGTTTACATATGGGAGATGCTGGCTTGTTGCATCTACATTTGATCTCTTTCTCCTTTGAAGCAGCATGTTTCCTACAGGGTGACTTTTTAAAACTCTAACCATTTAATTTGGGAGAACAAAAAAAATATTTTTTATAAAGGAAAAACTCAACTTCATATGTTTTCCTCCAAATCCCTTGACTTTCTGAGATTATGTATTTTGCTGTTGGGCAGCTTTTTCCTCCTCAGTTATACAATAAACTCTTTGTTGTTCAACATTCTATTAACCACAACCCTCTAGTAACCAGCACATCTGTAAATCTCCAGTACAATAATTGTTGTTCATAATCATGACCCTGGGGCTCTGCATGGTCTCAAATGCCTTCCAAGCCATCAAAGAGAATGCACTAAAATGAGTTTGCGTTCCCAGGGCACACATCAACCAACCGCAAAGGGCAGGAGTCCAGATAAGTGCTAGGTAGAAGAAGAAATAAAGTGGGGATTTCAAATTTGTCACAGGTAATTCAAAGTGTGGATAATAAAAATCTGTACTACATCTGTTAGAACTTCCCTCTCTCCTGACTTTCTTCATGGTCAACATGAACTCAACTAAAATACCCAAGTACTACTTTCAATCTGTAAAAGCAGATGTCAGTGTACCCAATTAAATCACTGCTGTTTGTGCCTAATCTGTAATATTCATTGACAAATCCGAAGAGGTTAAAAAGCTTTTAAAATTTGAAACTTTCTGAGCTTAAGAGTGAGTGAGACATACTCTCTCCCTTTGGCCACTACTACATTATAAGTCCCATCTGCTGACCACACAGCAGCAAACTCTTAAGCCATTTCCAGACTTTGGATGGACAATACCAAGCTTCACATGGAATGCTCTCCTCTCTCTGAGAAAAATCTTGTATTCGTCGCAGCCACATATAAGAATGAAAGCATTTAAAAAAAAAAAAAAAAGGAGAAGAAGAAAGAGATTGAAGCTGAGATGGGGCGATTTTCTGAGCAGAGCAATTATGACTCACAAACTCAAGCTTGCTTCTTAGATAAAGCACTGCAAGAGTATGTTTCTACAGCATGAGGTAAATTTCACTCTGGAAGAGAACTAGCTTATTATATCCCATGTAAGGATTTTTATATAAGTCAATTTCAACTACTATTACAGGTTGGATGTGACAGACAATGTAGAGCTAGTTGATAGGCACAGGGGAAATCTGTTGCATTAGGGAAGAACAAAATATGATCACAAACACAGTTAGCAGAAACCTATCTTCACAGCAAAACTGAACATATTTGGTTTTAAAGAAGAACAGCAAAAATGGGACACCATGATTTCCACAGATGGAGATAAGCCAATCCCTAGAAGGAATTGTTCAAAAGATTATGGTAGAGTCTTATTTCTATAAAAAATATATAAACTTTCTTGATTCTCCATTTAATATTTCCGAAGGGTTGAGACAAGTAAGAGAATGTGTGTTTCCAATGGTGGCATTCTTTGGTATGTGATCTGAAGAGTGTGTCTTCTATAGGCACTGTACTTCCTACAATTTAGCATCAAGCTTGACTCTGGTCTTACCAGAGGACAATGACCTATAATGGGATCTCATAGTTTTTGCATGTTCCAAATTTCATGCTTTCTACCCAAATATTCTACATCAGCCCTATTATCTAACATAGAGTTTCTCAACTGGGGTGCTTCTGGCATTTTGGCTGAAATAATTCTCCTCAAGTGTGTGGGGTGTTTGGATGTTTAGTCTCTCTGGCCCTTATCCACTAAAAGCCAGTAGCACTCCCATACCCCCAAAGTTGTTAGGGCCTACACCACAATTACAAGCACTCCCTAGAAGGCATTTCTATCTCCCTTATGAGAACCTCTGGCTACTTCATGTGAAGGCTCCAAGGCAGCAGCAGGAAAGCCAGTTGCAATCAGGACAGGGCCAGGCAACAGATTACTTTTCTTGCCCCATCTTTTCTGGGCCACTCATCTCCCTGCTCGTTTCCTAAAGCCACAAGTTGAGAGTCATCCATGATACAAAGATGATACAAAAAGTCCTTGTATTTGTATAGACATTCAGTTATTTTTTAAAAAGTCATGGTTTTATGGCAAATCTGATTCATGCTAGTATAGCTTTCCCAGTTCCGTTTTCTCCTATCCCCTGGGATTCCTCAAGATTAACTTCCTGTATCTCTGAACTTCTACCTAAATTTTGGTGCCAAATTGTCCAAGGCTTAAAAAGATTTTCACGCCACGTTTGCCTCCAGATAAGGCTCTCCCCGCTTAACTTGATTTCATTCTCTCCCCCAAAGCTGTCCACTGCCAGCCCCATCTTCTATACTATACTATAGTAGAGACTCTCCAAAGAGAGCTACCATTGATTCTTTTCCTCCTGTATGTACATGCTCCTCCCTCAAGATGAGGGATCTATTTTACTTCCCTTTGAATTTTGGTTGGCCTTTTGTCTGGCTATGACCAATCAAAAGCAAGAGAAATGATGAGTAGTAACTTCTGAGACCTTGCAAAACGAGCTGCTATGTCAGAGGTTGGACTATTCTGAGACCACATGCTATAAGGAAGACCAAACTAAGAACATGGAGAGGCAACCAGAAGAAGTACTAAGTCAGCTAACCTATAAGTATAGCCTTCCTAGACCCACCAGCCCAAGCACCAGCTGAATGTTAAGTATCCCAACTGACACCACATGGAGAAGAAAACTACTCAACTGCGTCCAAAATTAGAAAAATAAATTGTTGTTTTGAGCTACTAAGTTTTGGAATAATCTGTTATACGGCAATAAATAACTAAAACACAGGCTGTGTTTAAAAAAAACAACAACAACAACCTCTGTCCCAGGCAGCATTGGGGACTATGCTTTAAATCTATTAATTTGAGCAGAACTGTATTCAACAGTTTGCCAGATCACATTAGGGAAGGAGAAAAGGAGAGGGCTTGCTAGCTGCTGCACTAGCCCTCAGCCACTGGCATTTCTTAGATCCCTTTTAGTAGGATTCCACTTACTTGCAGCATCTTGTCAAAGAAAGAATTTTCTTCCTATAAGTCCAACCTCTTCTTTTCATATAAAGGACACAAGAATCAGCTGTAGCTAAGCTTCCTAGGAATTGGTGTTCCACTCTTGTGGTGACTCCATCCTAGTTTTATCTATTAGATGTAATTTTTCTTCAAGGGCTGTCTTGGTAACCACGTGGGGACTTCCATTCTATTCCTCCAGAGATCATTTTTTCCTTGAAGTATAGACTCATGTTTAAGTAAATTGATCATATAATCTGTATGATTTATTTCCCTATTGAACACAAGTTGCTTACTTACCAGATTTTTAGAATATTCTCACATTTTCATTCTCTATGCCGAAGACTTTTTGTTGTATCTCTATTCCTATGCTTTATTAACTTGTAGGAGTTCACCATCACATTCGAAAAAGAGCAAAAATGTGACGAACTGTCTGTTATTATCTCTGCATAATCCTGCCCTTCACCTCACAAAACTTTCAAGTTCTTTCCAATCCATTTTTGAGAACCAACTTCACTTTAAGTTTAGAAAACTGTGAGATGTAAATTTTGATTTGTAATCACTGTTATATAACCTTACCCCATAGCAAATCCCTTGCAAAACAGAATGGAAAGCACAATTCTAAACTAGGCACCATTTGGCAACTACTTTATTAAGAAATGTTTTGGGGCACCTGGGTGCTTCAGTGACTTAAGCCTCTGCCTTAGGCTCAGGTCTGATCTCAGGTTCTTGGGATTGAGCCCTGCATCAGGCTCTGTGCTCAGCAGGGAGCTTGCTTCCTCCTCTCTCTCTCTGCCTGCCTCTCTGTCTACTTGTGATCTCTCTCTCTTTTAAATAAATAAATAAAATCTTAAAAAAGAGAAATGTTTTAATTTTTTTAAAATAAAATTCATACCAACTAGTTTATACATTCCTCTAAAATTTGGACACATCAAAGTCCAAAACATATCAGCATGCTTAAAAAGATTATTTTACCAATGACTGCTGCTTTGGTGATATTACTTACTATCCTGTTCCAAAGTTCATTTGGGAAACTTTGAAAACACTTTGAAGACATGTTTATAAAGGCCATATGTGTTCAACACAGAGGCAGAGGGCAAGAATTCAAAATCATGTTGATGAAACCAAAGCCAAAGTTTGGAGAAATAATTGTTTTTTTTGAGCTGAGATGTATTTCTATCAGTATTTTTAAATGGCCCTAGAAATGCCACTTCTAGACTATAGGAGTAAATGACAAGGCAATACAAGAATAAGGAGTAGGAAGTCCCATGTGCCACAGAGACATCCAAAGTAGAGTTGGGTTATTTGAATTATAGATCTGGCAGTTTGGGGAAGCCTTTTAGGTTTTTCAACTCTGCCCTTATAGAGAGATACAGCTGGGGCCCACTCGGGCTCTGAGGGTGGGTGAATTTAGTGAATAAAAGATGGGACAGCTCTTTCTCCAGCCCCTACAGTGTGCCACAAGTATACTACATAATCTTAGTTAAGCTTCACAATAGCCTAGAGAGGTAGAAAACATTCAGAAATAAAGGAAACTAAAGCTCAAAGAGCTTAAATAATTTGCTCAAGGTCATTCCCTACTTTAATGAGATACCCTGGGACTTGAACTCTGATCTGATGACTCAGAGACTCTTTCCTCTACACATCAGAGACCCTCTGAAGCCAAGAACAAAGACTGTTAGTTTGTCTCTGCACGAACACAGACCCCACTTTTAATCTTGGTGGATAGCTGCCAAATACGTGCCCTGGGTAATGGAGATTAGATAGAAGAAAGTGGATGGGTAAGAAAAAAAAAAAAAACTCACAACTTATGAGCAGATGTTAGGTCTTGTTTGTTTCAATTTCCTAGCCCTATCATCACAAACACACTGTCTCTCCATCGGACCCTCATAAAATACTGGTAGGTGTTCATGATCTTTGTTGAGTTCAATCCATAACTAATGAGAATGATGATGATGATGATGATGGTGACAATAAAAACAATGACAAAAAGTTAAAATTTAGTGAGCAATTTAGTGCATGATAGACACTGTCCTACACATTCTGCAACCATTAACCTTTGGGTGCTCAGGATAACCTATGGGGAGGTACTATTCATTATTACATTTTACAGATAAAAAACTAAGGCACAGAAATATTAAGGAACTTGTCCAATACTACACAGCTAGTGAAGGTCAGAATAAAAAATCAAAGTGAATCAGGCTAGCTTTAGTACCCATCCATGTTCTTAATCATTCTAATGTGTTTCTCAAACTTCCTAAGAATTACTTGAAGCACTTGTTAAAAATACTCTTCCCAGTGCCTTTCTCTGGAGACTCTTGTCTAGAAGGTTTGAGTTGCAACCCAGAGCACTATAATTTCAGAATCTTGTGAGATTCTTACAATGAGAAACACTTCATTTCCTTCTGCTACCTTTCACTCCTGAAGAAATCCCTCCAAAAGCACATTCGTACACTGTCGGATGCAGCATTTTTGGAAGGAAGAGTGAATTTATCTAAGGGTACTAGGAGAATAACTTCCATGAGGAAAAAGGTCATTTTTTTCTTTCTCCTTCCAATACTCTTAGCTCAAAAGACGGAGATCGGGGTATAGATGGGGCAGGGGATGGGTTTTCCTTGAAGTCCCTGCTCTTCCAACTCAGACAATGTTCTCTTTGCACATTATTGCAGCCTTTGTAATACTGCACATTCATCTTTCTTCTGCTGCCTCAGGAGCTTGAACAAAAGAGAGGAATCTTGGATAAAGCATAGGAAGCCCTTTTCCCTCCATGGTCATGGTATTTGGAAAGGGTAGACACAGCCCACTGATGACTGAGGAGTCAGCAAGTTTGTAGTGGGGTCTGGATCAAGAATGGCCTCACCTGTTGTGTCAGTTAGGGTCTTCTGAGAAGCAGATGTAGAGATAGGATTAGACATGCAAGAGATCTATTGGGGAAAAGGGAAGGAAAGAGAAGGATAAAGGGAAAGGAAACAGGCAAAGGCTAGGGCATCCTTTGAGTTGTGATTTGGTTTGACATCTCTGAAAGGAAAGAGGGAAGCAGGGATTGTTGGAAAGTTGTTGGAAAGTATTCCAACTGCAGCAAAGTCCTGAGAAAGCCTTGGCCTGAGAAAGTTTAGGAGTTTCTGAGCAAAGGTTGCCTGTCAGGAGAGTCTTGCACTGTGAAGGCTGGCTTGGCTCTAGTGTTACCACTCTGCTCAGTCATTGTCTAGGGCCAGTCTGGAGCAAGAAAGACCTTGGACTGAGTGCTATGTTGGATCCACAGCTGTGGTACCTGGAGGATTTCAACCAGCATGCTCTCTGCTGCAGGTTCTTTGGGGAGAGGTCTGAGGGTGTCCCTCCATAGATGTCACATATGCATGGCTAGGGAATTTGTGCTTAATCCAGGAAGCAAAGAGGATTTCAGAAAATATACTGTGGAGATAAAAAGACTGCTCAGTAGGATAGTGCAGAAATCCAGCCAAGAATGGAAAAGAACTGAATTTGAGGAAATAACTCTGTGAAGGGAGGCATGAGCTAGATTCAAGAAAGCTAAGAAGTTAAAAATGTTAGCTCTCCAAAAGACAATATTCAGAAGATGAAAAAGCAAGTCACAGACTGTGCAAAATGTTGGCAAAACATACACCTGATAAAGGATTTATATCCAGAAAATTTAAGCAGCTTTTACCACTCTATGATTAGAGACAACTCAACAAAAAGAAAAAGATGTCAAATAGATACAACATCAAAGAAGATAAATAGATGACAAATTTCTTGAGAAGCTGATCAATATCATTAGTCATTAGAGAAATACAAACTAAATAATAATGAAATCCCCCATTACTCCTATTATAATGGCAACTATTAAAAACTAAACTCTATCAAGTTTTGATAAGGATTTGGGAAAACTGGAACCTAAATACACTGTTGGTGGGATTGTAAAAGACAACCCCTCTCACTTGTAAAACAGTTTGGCAGCTTTTTTTTTTTTTTTTAATGAGCTTTGGCTTTAGTCCTTCTTTTTCTCAGGCCTTGGAAAAATTAGCATATTGGGGTTTTTTTATGTTATGTTAGTCACTGCACAGTACATCATTAGTTTTTGATGTTATGTCCCATGTTTCATTGTTTGCATATAACACCCAGTGCTCCATGCTATCTGTGCCCTCCTTAATACCTACCACCAGGCTAACTCATCCTCCCACCCCCTCCCCTCTAAAACTCTCAGTTTGTATCCCACAGTCCATAGTCTCTCAGGGGAGAATTTGTCTCCCTCTCTGATTTCACCCACACTTCATTTTTCCCTTCCTTCTCCTAATGTCCTCCATGCTATTCCTTATGTTCCACAAATAAGTGAAACCATATGATAACTGACTTTCTCTACTTAACTTATTTCACTTAGCATAATCTCCTCCAGTTCCATCCATGTTGATGCAAAAGTTGGGTATTCATCCTTTCGGATGTCTGAGTCATATTCCATTGTATATATGAACCATATCTTCTTTATCCATTCATTTGTTGAAGGGCATCTCAGCTCTCTCCAAAGTTTGGCAATTGTGGCCATTGCTGCTATAAACATTGGGGTGCATGTGGCCCTCCTTTCCATTACATCTGTATCTTTGGAGTAAATGCCCAGTAGTACAATTGCTGGATCATAGAATGGCTCTATTTTTAACATTTTGACTGTACCACTGTGCCTTCCCACCAACAGTGTAAGAGGGTTCCCCTTTTTCCACAACCTCTCCAACATTTGTTGATTCTTGCCTTGTTAATTTTTGCCATTTTAACTGGTGTAAGGTGGTATCTCAATATAGTTTTTTTTCATTTATTTATTTTCAGCATAACAGTATCATTATTTTTTCACCACACACAGTGCTCAATATAGTTTTGATTTGAATATCCCTGATGGCTAATGATGATGAACATTTTTTCATGTGTCATTCAGTTACACCCTACACAAAGATAAGCTCTATATGGATGAAAGACCTCAATGTGAGACAGGAATCCATCAAAGTCCTAGAGAAGAACATGGGCAGTAACTTCTTCAGCATTGGCCACTGCAACTTCTTTCAAGACACATCTCCAAAGTCAAGGAAAACCAAAGCAAAAATGAACTTTGGGACTTTATCAAGATAAAAAGCTTCAGCACAGCAAAGTAAACCATCAACAAAACAAAGAGGCAACGCACGGAATGAGAGAAGATATTTGCAGATGATACTACAGATAAAGGGCTAATATCCAGTTTGGCAATTTCTTAAAAAGTTAAACCCACTTATCATGTAAACCAGCAATTCCAGGCCTATATGTCTACCTAAGAGAAATGAAAACCTACATCCACACTAAGATTTACATGAGGATGCTCATAGCAATGCTAGTCATAGTAGCCAGAAACTGGAAAGGCAACCAAAATATCCAGAGACAAGCAACACGTGGTATACCCACATGATGGAACATCATATTACAATTATAAATTATAATTATAAAAAGGAACTAACCATTATCATAAAATTATAAAGAGTAACTAAACATATCAATTATAAAATTGTACATTATATCAATTATAAAAAGGAACTAACCACTAAAACATGAAATAAGATAAACGAATTTCAAAAACATGAAAAAATGAAAGAAGCTAGACACGAAAGACTTCATATTGTGTGAATTTATTTACATGACATTTCTAAAAAGGCAAAATTGTAGAAGCAGATAAGTTGGCTATCTGAGGCCAGGGGGGGAGTGCAAAAAGGTGTAGGGAACTTTTTGTTGTAATGAGAATATTTTAAAACTGGATTGTGATTATGGTTACACACTTATATACATTTATTAAGACACCTTGAAGAACATATTTAACATGGGTGAGTTTAATGGAATGTAAATTAAATCTCAAATAACTGTTAAAAATAAAAAGAGTTAAGAAGGCAAACAAGATGGGCCATGGTAACTGAATTGCTAGAGAGTAAGACTGAAGGAAATGTCGTAAACAATGACAAGGTCTCATTGGCTAGGGTCCAGTAGGAAGGATAGTGTTATAAAATAGTATTTGGAATATAAGAAAGAGCATATTTGGAGTTTAGCTTTGGACATATTAACTCTGAGCTGACTGTTGAATACCCAAGTGGAGGTTTCCAGTACAGACTTGGAATCAGTGGTGTAGAGGTCATGGAAGGGATATGAGTTGCACAGTGATTGAAAATCAAACACTTTTAGGAGGTGGCTGAAGCTATATGAGTGGCCAAGATCATACAGAGATAATGTTCAGTGTGAGGGATCCTGGTTCAACTGAAATACATTTCCAACTAATTATGAGTAGCCCAACGAAGGTCAGTTTCCTTACAGAGTGCTTCACTACTTTTGTGCTGATAGGAAGGAATTTTCCCATATTTCATATATTTGACTGATAGCTCAAAACACTGGAAATTCTGCTTCTGAATGTCAGAACTATATAAGCAGAGGTAATTTAATCTAGCCTGTGCTGTCAAATATTTATCTTATGTCACATAACTGGAAGCTGAACTATAGCAAATTAACTATATTTGAGGATTTTCCATCTGCATGACAATGGACTAAAACACTCTTAGGATTGCAAGGGAATTTAAGTCTCAGAAGCCGATTATAAGAAGTACATAATCCAATCTTATAGATTCTATACTTTTCAGCATAGGGATCCTGAGGTGGGCTAGGAATGATGAAAAAAGGACTAAGAATCCATTGTCCTCTAAGGATAAGGAAAAAGCTATAAAGATCTGTTGGGTTGCTTGTCTCTAAAATAAGCCTTGACTGGAAGTAAATTTAAGGAAGCAGCTCAGGCCAAAAGGGCTTCTGTTTTGTTTCAAAAAAGTTAGTTTCTTGTGGGTTTCTTTTTTAAGCTTGCATTGGTCATTTTATTTGAAGTAAATTTCATCCTGATTTTCCAAGAGGCATGGTAAGCATTATTTTCAGAAGCCATTAATATGTTGTGCGATTCCTTACAAAATGGGTGTGTTCCAGACAAAAGAGAAATGAGGCAGGCTCCTGGCCCTTTCATAAACAACCTTCCTACATGGAAATACAGATGCAGGAACTTGAGCTGGATCTGACAAGTGAGTTAAGTTATGAAAGAGAAAGGCAACTTTAAAACTCTAGCCAGAGGGAAAGAGCTTATTGGCTGAGATTGACAAATGGGTAATGAGGCCTCTGAAAGCCACTGAGGAGAAAAAAAAGAAGCAGGTATTAAGAAGTGAGAACACAGAGAGACAACATGCTTTGACAACATTGGGTAGCATCCCCCTACAATGCATTATGTGGACAACTACAGTCATGTTCTGAATGACCCAATAGCTCCAGGTAAGAAAGGGCTGGAGTGGGCCATGGGTTCCACTGTCAGACAAGAGAAAGAACACACATACTATCTTAGGTCCATGTAAACTCTGGGTAAGCTTGAAATAAAATGTGGTCAAAGAATGGCATGTCTCTGCTGTCCTCCAATTGAATATCAGCCAAGAGCTCCAGAACGACCTGGAGGAAGGAGTATGCCACCATGTCAGCATCCACAGTTTATGCTTCAGTGCGACCCAGAGCCAATGTCCTACCACTAAGCTAGATATATCTCCAAAGATACACTTTCAGAACTGTCTCTGGCAATTAAGTACCACTGGAAAAAAGCAAAATGTGTTAACATCCTTTGGAAATTTCTTTTTCCTTTTGCATGCAAAATGGATTTTTTTTTTCCAAATCCAAGTTTGTCAGTTTAAGCTATATTTTTAAATTATCTAAAAATCACTTTCAAGAGGAAGAATTTTGTATATATACCCTCTATAGTATTGAAGTAAAGTAAAAAAAAAAATAGTGAATTTAGATTTATTTCTGATTTACACAAGCTGTATTCAATTATGTCCATAGTATTTCTCTACTGCTTACAAATGTTAAATGGACTCCTACCACCATAAAAGAAAACCTTCATGACTTAAAAAAAAAATGGGCAGATGATCTATCTCCATATAATCTTGCTGATTATTAGGATGAATAACAAGCATACA
This sequence comes from Mustela nigripes, assembly GCF_022355385.1. Classification (NCBI taxonomy): domain Eukaryota; kingdom Metazoa; phylum Chordata; class Mammalia; order Carnivora; family Mustelidae; genus Mustela; species Mustela nigripes. The sequence goes on from NC_081561.1 coordinate 63,649,529, forward strand.
CAGAGATTCTTATACAGTTATTGTAATCACCACATTTTGCTTCAGAATTGTCATTGTTCTTGTTCTTAAAGGTATTGCTATCAGAATACATGGGACAAAAAAATTTGGTGTGAGGTGGAGTTCACATATTCCCAAGAGCTTGAGTAGACATGAGCAGGGATCTAGCAAGACGTCCCGACTCCTTCTGGTCCTCCCTCCCACAGAGGGATTTGCACATCTACTGAGGCTCCCATAAAGCTTTTGGCCCCAACCACATATCTACCTGCCCTGGATAGGACTGTACATTCTTGTGTTTATATCTGCCTTTGATGCCTCTGAATTCTGTAATTTTCTTTAAGAAAATTTTCTTTGAGAAAAATTTTGTGCTTTTGGACACATTGAGTACCTGGATTTTATTTTTAATACATATTGATTTTATTCCTGAATTGGGATTTATTGAGTCTGTTTGGTTTGAAATTTGTCCCATCTCATTGGATGCATAATGAGACAGAGATGATCTAACACATTGGAGACTCACAAGCCAGTTTCTTTTTCACTGTTTAGGCTTTACATTTGAGTTTGAAACCAGAATCATAGAGAAAGCCAAAAAACACAGAAAATTCCTTAATATTTCAGGTTTTTTAGATGCCATATCAAAAAGACACAGTATTTCATAATCTGTTGTTTCGGTCTAGGTGTTAGTTTCATCTCATAAATAAAATGCCCAACCTAGTCTCATTGACACTTTTGTTGAAAGATCATATTTGTACCTTAAGTTTCTTCTTTTGTTGTCATTGCTTTTCAGTGACACTAAGGACCCATTTTATATTCTCCAAAGTGCTTGTCTTGGCCATAATTTACATTTAAGAACCAAATTGCCAACCCAGATACATCCTTTACATCAAAGAATCTGCCTGCTTAATGAAAAACATTGTTCTACAGCTGCACTCTCAATTTAACCACTCTCAATTTGCTTGGGTGTAAAGATCAGTCATTGTATTTAAAATAAAATTTTTTTCTTCCCTCAGAATAGGTGTCCTACCATAAAATATTGAAATGCATTTTATAAATTATTCAAGACATATTTATAAGGATTGTTACTTTTAAAGTCATTTGCTTTTATGTAAATTAATATATCTGCTTGTTTGCTATTACTCTAGGTAAAGATGCATTTTTTTTGTTAACCACATTTTTAGGTTAAAAAAGAATATCATTCACATTTTATAGAGTGCCTAAATCACCACGTTTATAGCTATTGGCCTCAGTGCAATATGGAAATGAAATTTGTATATTCCTTCTAAGGCATATTATATTTCCTAATATATATTCCATCTCAAGTTGTTTTCTTACAATATGACTGTTCTCACTTTGAGTCTGCATGGGGGTCTTGATTGCATCAATGAGCTAAAGATGACAGAAAAGATGCTATCTGACTTCCCAGCTAGGTGGTAATAGTTTTAGCCTTATTCTTTCTCTCTATCTGTTTTTTCTCTCACTAAAAGTGATGATTCTGGAAGAAGCCAACTCTAAGCTATGAGGAAGTTCAGATTACTCCATGAGGAAAGTCTCATGGAGAAGTCCTTATAGAAATTTGCTGAGACTCCTAGCAAATAGTCATCATGAAGAGCCAGATATGTGCATGAAAGAGAGTGTAGGTGCCTTCAGATGATTATATGATTCCTATCCCTTGCTACAAGTCTTCCAGCAGAGACTCCAGACATTGTGAAATAAAGAAAAGCCTTGCTCATCCTATCCTTTCTGTACTCCCAATCCATTGAATCCATGAGCAAAATAAATGATTGTTTTATTCCACTGAGTCTTAGGTGATTTGTTACACATCCATTGTATCTAGAACACTTCTTTTTCTCTTCCTAGTTTTCCCTTTCCTAGTCCTCTAAGGTTAGTATGAATGGCATGGGGAATATCAAGGAAGTTGTGATAATAAGACTGGTAAAATGACATGATACTTTTGTTTTATTTTTCTTTCCTGCTTCTTTTGGTTAAGAAATGTTTAGTTAAGAAATGGTAAGGAAAGTGAGCTCTAGAGCTGAACTGCTTTGTTAGAATCCTGGTCATGCACCTTGCTAATTGTGTGACCATGGAAAAGTAATTTAACACTTTTCTCATTTGTAAAGTAGTAATAATAATCATACCTATCAAAGAGAGTTACTGAGATAACTAAATGAGCTAATACACTTAAAAGGCTTAGAATAGGACCTGGTACATAATAAGAGCTCATTAAAATATTAGTTATGACCATTCTACCTTTACCTTAAGGCTTCATTTTATTTTTTATAATTTATGTTTAATACAAAATATATTTCAATATAAATAGAAAATTTAAACACACACAATACCAATACCTTATCAATTGATTTCATTTTTCCATGTTCTCTTCAGGTCCCCATTTTTACATAAACATTATTATTATTATTATTATTATTATTTTAGGTAGAGAGCGTGTGTGTGTGTGTGTGTGCACGCACAAGTTGGGAGGAGGGACCAGGGGAGAGGGAGAGAGAGAGAATCTTAGACAGGATCCATGCCCAGCGTAGAGCCTGACATGGGGCTCAATCTCACAACTGTGAGATCATGACCTAAGCTGAAATCAAGAGGCAGAGGTTAACTGACAACCTTCAGCCCTACACAAACATTATTTTTAAAGTCATAATCATTGCAAAGACCTGGGAGGACAGATATCATTAATTAGGGTCCATTCTATGAGAAGATTATCATTGTGAGCCAGGCAGCTGCCCCAAGAGGTGGAAATGTCCCATCTTATAGATGAGTAAACTATCATTCTTTTGGTCAACAGAATATTATACAGATATCAAAATTATAAGTAAGAAGATTAAGTAACACTATGTGTATAATGTAATATGAAGTGAAAAGAGTAGGATATAGAACTCCAGATAACAGAATTATTAGAGATAGACTATTTAAAAAGCTGTATTTAATATATTCAATGAGCTAAGAAGACAGACTGAAAATTACCACATGGAACCGGAACCCATACAAGGTGACCTGAATGTTTGAAAAGCAATTGAATAAAAACTCTAAGAGTGAAAACTATAATTGCCAAAGTGAGACTTCCGTGGATAGATGTAGTAGCATTCAAAGAGGGACTTAGAGAATTGGAAAATGGGTTCAAAAATATTTTAAAATGAAGCATTGAGAAACAAACACATATAAAAACCCTAGAAAATACAGAAGCAAAGATAAGGCGCTTAGAGTACATAATGAGGAATTTTAGGATGTCTAATTGGATTCAAGAAGAAAAAGTGAAAGAGAAAGGATAAGAAGCAGTATTTGAAGAATGACGGATGAAAATTTGACAGCACTGATGAAAACCGTCAATCTGGTGTTTCATGTTCCCATTCAAGGAGCCTACTGAGTCAAGAACAAGAAAAATAAAGGAAATTCATACTTGGGCATACTAAGAGAAACTACGGAAAACCAAGACCAAAAAAAAATCTTAAATCTCCTCAAAGGGAAAAACAGACTACCTCAAAATACACTATAATTAGATGGACAGCTGACTTCTCAATAGTAGCAATAGAAGCCAGAAGTCAACAGATTGATGTCATTGACGTGCTGAAGAAAAAATAAGTAACCAATAATCTAGAATTCTTCACCCAGAAAAATATTCTTCAGGAAAGCTATTTTTTAAGATTCGATTTTATTTTATTTTATTTTATTTTATTTTATTTTATTTTATTTTATTTTAGAGGGACAGTGTGCACAAGTGAGGTATGGGGGATGGGGGAGGTAGAGGGAAGGGAGAGAGAGAATCCTAAGCACTTTCCAGTTTCCACCACATGGAGCCCAAGCTAGAGCTCAATTTCACAACACTGAGATCATGACCCGAGCCAAAATTAAGAGTTGGATGCTTAACCAACTGAGCCACCCAGGTGCCTCAGGAAAGATACTTTCTTTTAATCATTGAGATAGATCATCACTAATTGATCACAGTGAATTATTTTCTAAAGGTTCTCTGTAGGTAGAAGAAAATAATCTCAAATCTCAAATTAATTAATCTGAATGGTCAAGTTAAGTTTTAAATACATTTTTAACATGTGATCTTTAGGTTTATTAACAAGGGAAGGAGAGATAATTTTCACTATGTACCATTTTTGTTCCTTTTGATTGTATTCCTGATTTAAGAAGCCTATATAGAAAGTATTTCTCTTAGTATATACTGTATGTTGATACAACTAGATTAAATGAAATTTAACCCAAAAGTTGTTGTGGTCAGAAAATAGAAAAGAATGCAACAAGGACTTTCAGGAACACTATGGGAAGTTGTGTGTTAACATTATCTCAGCCATAAAGGTGTGCGTATATTTATCTCTAGACAGTGGAGCCCAGGCTATGGGTATAATGAAAAACTAGCCAGCAGAATGTGAAGAAATGGAACACTTTATATCTTACATATTATCTCTGGATAATATGTTCAGAAGGACATACTGGATTCAAGACAACAAATTTTGCTTGTCATTTCCATTTAATCATAGTATCATAAAAATGTTATGGCTGGTGTTATCCCACATTGTACAAACATTCATATTAATAAACTATAGAGAATCAAATAGATCAAATCACAATAGTTTAGAGTTGGAAATTACTCAGAAACATAGGTATTATGTCTCTACTATGCCTGAGAAGTTTGAACACATCCACTGATGAGGAGCTCATTGCTTTCTCTTTTATTCCTGAACATTAGCAATTCTCTGAAAGATTTGTAAATAACCCAATTGTCCTGCCTATAACTTATTATTGGTGTAGCTTTGTTCTTTCTGTGGTAACACAGGACAAGCATACTCCTTCTATAACACAGATCACCAAATTTTAAAAGGTGGTGATAATGTCTACCTTTAGTATTTACTATTGTAGGTTAAATTTCTACCATGCAATTAAGCCCTGCCCAATCTGCCTGCACTTGGCTAGTCAGGAGAGAAACAGTCTAATTCAAGGAGGGGATGGATTATGCTGAGTGAAATAAGTCAAGCAGAGAGAGTGAATTATCATATGGTTTCATTTATTTGTGGAGCATAACAAATAGCATGGAGGACATGGGAGATAGAGAGGAGAAGGGAGTTGGGGGAAATTGGAAGGGGAGGTGAACCATGAGAGACTATGGACTCTGAATAACAATCTGAGGGTTTTGAGGGGGGGGTGGGAGGTCGGGGTACCAGGTGGTGGGTATTATAGAGGGCACGGATTGCATGGAGCACTGGGTGTGGTGCAAAAATAATGAATACTGTTATGCTGAAAATAAATAAAAAATAAATTTAAAAAAAAGGAGGGGATGGAATATAAATGGTGGGGGGGACAAGAAGTAGAAAATATCAAGGCAGAGAAGGGGAGGTGAGCTTTGAGGGAATAAACAGAGCCAGCACATGCTTTATAAGGTTAAATATAACTTTTATGTTCTTGGTGACTATTTTTTTAAAAATTCAAGACTCCTATTAAAAGTAGGAAGACTATTTTTTACCATGTTTTAAAGATACAAATCTGGGGCTCAAAGTAACCTAGGAACTTACCCTGATAAAATGATGACATCTTATTCTGAGATATGCTCCTAAAGGCAGTATCAATCTATGACCTTAGATTTGAAACAGCGTACTATAATAAAGGATTCCAATTAAAATTATCTAGCTAAAGATCTCAGTAAAAGGAAATATACTTGTGAGGTCCAGCCCACTCCATAATATAACTGTAAAATGTACCTGTGGAGCAAGGAATCCGAGAAAATGCACTTCTCTCTTTGGGGATATAGGTAAAACAAGGAAGATCCTGTCATTTCATGTTGATGTTCACTGAGCATTGCACTGGACACTTGAACAATAACTAATTATCAGAGATTGTTAGTATTCTTGGGGAAAGATTAAATTTTAATGACTTTTTCTATTGTCGTGAAACTTGGCTCTTACAGCTTAGAACCTGTGCCATCACTCTTGTGTAAATCATAACATAACAACTTGATAGACATTGCAGTTGTTAAGACCTACCACCAGTAAGGACAACTCAGAAATGACAGCCTTTACATTCTATAATTCTATACAAACTGATCCTATTAAATGAGACTCAGAAAATCTGCTCAGAGCACATTCTTGAAGAATGGGCTAGGCTGGAAAAAAAAAAAATCCACGAGAAGATGCTAACTTGTCAGATCCATAGCTACAAATATTCACTTGTGTGTTTACCCTGGCAAATTAATGCCTTGTGATGGGTTTTATATTGACTCCACTGTCTCTGGGACACATGACTGGAAGATGGACAAGTTTTCAGCCAGCTATTGCTCTAATATGCTGTGTAACAAAACTCAGTGGCTTATAAACAACAAGTGTTTTATTTTTCTTATTCACTGGTGTGTGGACTGGCCAGAACAGCTCTGCTTCAGGTTGCAGGTTGACTAGTTTAGGTCAAGGTTGCAGATCAGGTTTGTGTAAACTTAATATGTTACATTATGGGCCCAAATTGAAGGGACAGAAGCTAGCTGGCCCTGCTCTTCTCATGGACCTCACAGGAGTGCAAGAATTCAAGCCAATCCATGTAGGCATGCATAAAGCCTAGTCATGTAATTTTCACTGCATTCCACTGGTCAAACCAATTGCTAATAAAGTGGAGTTTGGAGGGAAGCTAAGTCCCTCTGCTATCCCATTGTCCTGGTGGGGGGCAGAACCAGATGCAAGGCAAAAGGTATATATGTATAATCCTATTGCAGGTAAGTAAAGAGTTGGACCAAAGTTTATTCCTCCAGAGTAAGTAGAGTGTGTGTGTGTGTGTGTGTGTGTGTGTGTGTGCGCGCGCGCGCACATGTGCTATTTTTTGGGTAAAATCTGGCCTAGGTAACTGCTTTTTTTAATGCAAGGATAATATTTTAGGCTAAAGCCTGACAGTGTTATATTCAGTGTACCCATAATCATGAAAGAATTTACAACAGTGAGAAAGTCATTCACCATAAATCCAAGAAATTTAAAATACTCCCAGCTCTGTGTGAAGGTCTTCTAGTGCACAGAAGTGATGGGGATGCCTCAGGCCTCAAACCTCAGCAGGCTGAGCAGAGAAGTCACACTGCTACTCTAGTGGGTTCAGGGCAGGGCAGACACACTCAAGCTTCCTGACACTGCCAGTGACTCCAAAAAAAGATGTTCTAGCTGCCAGTAAAAGTGCCATTAAAAAATGGAAATGAAATATAAAACTAAGGAAAGTTGGGATCAAATGTAGAAGTGTGTTTATGGAAAGACCTATCCATTTCTAAGTGATGTAATGGAAAACCCATCTTTGGTCTACCCAAGTCAAGGACATTTTATAAACTGAATAATGTGACAGTTTGTGACAAACTCTAAAGCCACTAACCAAAACCTCCTGCCCCTGGGAAAAGGGTAGCTGGAATTACTGAAAAAGTATAATTAGGACTTAAAGCTCCAGGGAGAGGCAATAACTCAGAAATATTTAAGACAGTATAGATGTATGTGTGTGTGCGTGCGTGCATGTGTGCATGTAGATGAATTAATGCATGCATATACATAAACACACATACTATACATTCATTTTGCCAACCAATACTTACTTCTCAAAGAAAGGACTTGATATTTCAGTATGCTTATTGCTTATTCTTTACTAAGACTCATTGTAGTCATCTTATCTGATAAAAATTAAGCTTTCTTCAATTCATATTTACCCAACCTCAAATATCTTTCTAGAGTTAAAACCTTGATGTAAGAAAATAGAGCACCTTTTTTTTTTTTTTTTTTTTTTTTTTTTTTAGTCGACAGAGAGAGATACAGTGAGAGAGGGAACACAAGCAAGGGAAGTGGGAGAGGGAGAAACAGGCTTCCTGCAGGGCAGGGAGCCCCATGTGGGGCTCAATCCCAGGACCCTGGGACCATGACCCAAGCCAAAGGCAGACCCTTAACGACTGAGCCACCCAGGTGCCCCAGAAAATAGAGCATCTTAAAGCTTGCAATGGTCAAACTGGAAGCAGAGTGTTCTGAGGTAAAGGCAAAATGTCTCCAAAGGCACTCAATTCAACTCAATGCACCTCATACCTTGTATAAAAGTGAATGTAGTGCAATTCCAGGGTCATAGGGAAGCTCTATTTTTAATTTTAATTTTAATTTTTAATTTCTTAAGGAATCTCCACATTGTTCTCCAAAGTGGCTGCACCAATTTGCATTCCCACCAACAGTGTAAGAGGGTTCCCCTTTCTCCGCATCCTCTCCAACACTCGTTTCCTTTCTTGCTAATTTTGGCAAAGATACAGATGTAGAGAAAAGAAGGGCCATCTGTACCCCAATGTTTATAGCAGCAATAGCCACGGTCGCCAAACTGTGGAAAGAACTAAGATGCCCTTCAACGGATGAATGGATAAGGAAGATGTGGTCCATATATACTATGGAGTATTATGCCTCCATCAGAAAGAAAGAATATGCAACTTTTGTATCAACATGGATGGGACTGGAAGAGATTATGCTGAGTGAAATAAGTCAAGCAGAGAGAGTCAATTATCATATGGTTTCACTTATTTGCGGAGCATAACAAATAACACGGAGGACCTGGGGAGATGGAGAGGAGAAGGGAGTTGAGGGAAATTGGAAGGGTAGGTGAACCATGAGAGACTATGGACTCTGAAAAACAACCTGATGGTTTTAAAGGGGGGGGGGGGGGGGGGAAGACGGGGGGAGCCAGGTGGTGGGTATTAGGGAGGGCCCATATTACATGTAGCACTGGGTATGGTGCAAAAACAATGAATTCTGTTATACTGAAAAGAAATTTTTTAAAAAGTGAACGTAAAATGTATTGGAATGCATGATAGAGTTAAAAGTAAAGCTACTGGTGTAAAACTGTAAAACTTGTAGGGATGCCTCTTTGTTTTGTTGACTGTTCCTTTGCTGTGCAGAAGCTTGTTATCTTTTTTTTTTTTAAATTAATTTATTTATTTTCAGCATAAGAGTATTCATTATTTTTTTACCACACCCAGAAGCTTGTTATCTTGATGAAGTCCCAAAAGTTCATTTTTGGTTTAGTTTCCCTTACCTTTAGAAGAATGACTTGAAAGAATTTGCTGTGGCCGATGTCAAAGAGGTTACTGCCCATGTTCTCCTCTAGGACTTTGATGGATTCCTGTCTGACATTGAGATCTTTTATCCATTTAGAGTTTATCTTTGTGTATGGTGTAAACAAATAGCCAAGTTTCATTCTTCTGTATATAGCTAGTTGTCTAATTTTCCCAGCACCACTTATTGAAGAGACTTTTTTTCCATTGGATATTTTTTCCCTCGTTGTCGAAGATTAGTTGACCATAGAATTGAGGGTCCATATCTGGTCTCTTTATTCTTTTCTATTGATCTATGTGTCTGTTTTAATACAAATACCATGCCATCTTGGTGATCACAGCTTTGTAATATAGCTTGAAATCAGGCAACATAAATGCCCACACCTTTGTTTTTCTTTTTCAACATTTCCTTGTCAATTCAAGGTCTTTTCTGGTTCCATACAAATTTTAGGATTGTTTGTTCTAGCACTTTGAAAAATGCCAGTAAAATTTTGATTGGAATAGCATTGAAAATATGGATTGCTCTGGGCAGCATAGATATCTAAACAATGTTTATTCTTCTGATCCATGAGCATGGAGTGATTTTCCATCTTTTTGTGTCTTTTTCAATTTCTTTCATAAGTGTTCTGTAGTTTCTAGAGTATAGATCCTTCACCTCTTTCGTTAGGTTTATTCCAAAGTTTATTCTTATGGTTTTGGGTGCTATTACAAATGGAATTGATTCCCTAATTTCTCTTTCTACAGTTACATTGTTAGTGTATAGGAAAGCAACTGATTTCTGTGCATTGATTTTTGTATCCTGCCACATCACTGAATTGCTGTATGAGTTCTACTAACATGGAAGTGGAGTCTTTTGGGTTTTCCACATGAAGTATAATGTCACCTTGAAGAGAGAGAGTTTGATTTCTTCTTTGTCAATTTGAATTCATTTTACTTCTTTTTGGTCTGATTGCTGTTTCTAGGACCTCTAATACTATGCTGAATAATAGTAGTAAGAGTGAGAATCCTTGTCATAATCCTGATCTTAAGGGAAATCTAGGAGAAGATATTTGCAAATGACACTACAGATAAAAGACTGATATTCAAGATCTATAAAGAACTTCTCAAACTCAGCACCCAAAATACAAATAATCATGTCAAAAAGTGTGCAGTCACTTCTCCAAAGAAGACATACAAATGGCTAATAGACACATGAAAAAATGTTCATCATCATGAGCCATTAGGGAAATTCAAATCAAACCATATTGAGATACCACCTTAAACCAGTTAGAATAGCCAAAATTGACAAGGCAAGAAAGAACAAATGTTGGGAGGTGGTGGAGTAAGAGGAACCCTCTTACACTATTGGTGGGAATGCACGTTGGTACAGCCACTGTGGAAAACAGTGTGGCGGTTTCTCAAAAAGTTAAAAATAGAGCTACCTTATGACCCTGCAATCTCACTACTGGGTATTTACCCCAAAGATACAGATGTAGTGGAAATATCTAGAACAGTGGAAAGAACATGCACCCCAATGTTCATAGTGGCAATGTCTACAATAGCCAAACTGTGGAAGAGAACAGGATGCCCTCCAACAGATGAAGGAAAAAAGGAAATGTGGTCCCTATATACAATATACAATGAAATATTGCTCAGTCATCAGAAAGGATGAGTACCCAATTTTGCATTGTCATGGATGGAACTGGAGGGAATTATGCTAAGTGAAGTAAGTCAAGCAGATAAAGTCAATTGTCATATGTTTTCACTTATTTGTAGAACATGAGAAATAACATGGAGGACATTAGGAGAAGAAAGGGAAAAATGAAGGAGGGGGGAATCAGAGGGAAAGATGAACAATGAGAGACTATGGACTCTGGGAAGCAAACTGAGGGTTTTAGAAGGAAGGGGGTGGAGGGATGGATGAGCTGAATGACGAATATCAAGGAGGGCACATATTGCATGGAACACTGGGTGCTACATGCAAACAATGAATCATGGAACACTACATCAAAAACTAATGATGACATGTGTCATCATTACATATGGTGACATAACAATTAAAAAAAGAACTTGAGGGAAAAAGTAGTAGAAAAGTCCTCACAGCCATGAATTAGACAGTTCTTGGCTATAACACCAAAAGCATGAGCCATCAAAGAAAAAAATAATAAATTAGACTTTATTAACATCTTAAAAATTTTTGCCCTATAAAAGATATTGTTCAGAGGATGAAAATCTACAGACTAGAGAAAATATTTGTGCATTATATGTATGTATATATGTATGCATGCATATGTAAACTCAACAAAAAGCAAATAAACAACCCAATTAAAAGGTGGCCAAAAGGTTTTCATGTCACCAAGAAGATATACAGATGGCAAATGAGCACATTAAGAGAGGCTCCACATCATTTGTCACTAGGAGAATGAAAATTATAACCACATGAGATACTAGTACTTAGTAGAATTCTAGAATTTTTTTTTCTTTAAGTGCCAATAACAAATGTTGATGAGAACACAGAGTATGTGGAATTCTCAAATAGTGATCATTGGAATACAAAATAGTACACTTTGGAAAGTAGTTTTGGCCAGTTATTATAAATTTAATCTCATACTAACTACATGACCCAGCAATCCCACTACTAAGCATTAACCTGGATATATAAAGACTTATGTCTTTCAGTGAGTGAGAGAATAAACAAACTATACCACATCAAATCCATGGACTACCACTCAGCGATATGAAAAAATGAACTGCTGCATGCAACAAAATGGATGGGTCTCAAATACATCTCACGGAGTGAAAGAAGCCAGAATCAAAACTACCTAACATTTGATTCCATTCATGTGATTGTGGCAATGGTAAAACCAAATGGTGGAAAACAGATCAGTGGTTGTCAGGGGCCTTAAGAGAGGAGAGTGTTTGAGGACAAATGAGTAGCATGAGGGAATTTTTAGAAGATGATAGAATTGTTCGATGTTCCAATTATGGTGATAGTTATACCACTCTACACATGTGTCAAAACTCACAGAAATGTACACTTCAAAAGCAAATTTTACTACATATAAATTTAAAAATAAATTTTAAAAATACAGTTCAACAAAAACTTAATGTTTCAATATTATGTGCCAGGAAGCCTGCTAAGGTAGTATAAGATACAAAAATGAGAGTCAGAGCCCCCATCCTTATTAAATATTTAAAAAGCAAGCCTTTAGGCAAGGGTGGAGAATGACACATTGTCACTAAAAACTGTGCTGGAGAGCAGTCTATATAAAGAGCTTCAAGAAAAGTACACACAGGGGCAAGGCGCTTAAAGGGAAGACAGTGGAGAGACCACTTTGTAGACATGATGAGAAACAAAGACTTAGGGAATTTAAGATGGACTTTAAAATAGAAGCACCATTTAGTAGACAGGGATCAAAGATGGGAGAGAAGAAAGGTCAGGTCCAAAGGAAGCATAATAGCATGGGTGCAGGTAGGTAGGCGGACTGTGTGGAGAGAACAGCAAGTGGCTTATTTTGGAGAAAAAGTGGAAAGTGTTGGAGCTAATTTAAGGGGTGTCTTGGATGGTGTGGCAAGATATTCTTAATTCAATAGACAGTGGAAAGCAAAAAAAAAAACAAAAACAAAAACAAAAACAAAACGAAACAAAAAAACCTTTCTGTAGGGCTTGACTTTAGGACAAAATTTCTCAAGACCATTTGACCATGGGGCACTTAAAACTTGAAATGTGTAGATGGTATACCAGCGTGTTTCTTGGGAGAGATAACACTAGCTTTTTGCTAAAATACATTTGATTTACCAACTGATCCACAGGAGAAAATGCATAGTACAAATGTTTAGCTCATAAAAAACATCGAATATTACCATAAATATATGTTGACACTGTAAAACATGGTGCAGACATAGACCAAAGATCATCAAGTAAGCAAGTAATATCAAAGGTGTGGTTGGTTGGTAAAGGTGGCCAGTAAACATCTATTCAAAGATTGGGTGTCATGTGTTTCTATAGGAGACAAATCTCATGTGGTTTCCTGTGACTGCAGAAGGCACTACACTATTATTTAGAGGTAGATACTATTACCTGGAGGTAGCCAATTATGTAAGACTTAGAACTACTTGGTAATTTTCTAACATACATTTAAAAAAAAATTTCATAAGAAAAACAGTAGTAGTACTTACTGTAGAAGATATTACTGGTGACCTCATTGGTGACCCATTGCTATCTCTTCAGTTCACTCCACATGCCACTGCAACTCTGATGGACATACCTGTGCATGCCAATAGCATTCTACCTCAAGCCCTTGGACCTCTATCTGCCCAAGGGCTTTCTTCAAATGTTGGTCACCAGGTGGACTGAGAGTGCTGGAGAGGGAGTTACTTGCAACCACAAGAGCAGCCTGCAAATAATGAGGAGCAAGAGCTGCTGGATAGATGCCCCAGCTGCCTTACTCCTCAGGGGAACAAGACTGAGCTGTGTTATGCACAATCTTTCAGAAGGTCCTGGGTGGGATTATGCCTTAGTTTCCTACCATGACAATTCACCCATAAATGCACCCACCATTGTTTTCCTCCCTTCCCAAATAAATTTCTTACACTCAAATCCTTACCTTAAAGTCTGTTTGAGGAGGATGGCAGGTCTCAGACAATGTTGATTCCTTTCCCCCACCAAGCCCACTTTCAATCAATTCAACAAATGTATCAATTTTCATTAAATATGTATTTATTAAGCACTTGCTACCTACATAGACTGAGAGTCTGATGGTGAGTAAGTAATAGGTAATGATGACAAAGTTGTGTAAGGATACAAGGGGTGTGGGCAGGTGCTAAGGGCGCATGTAGCTTGAGCTCTCTATATAGTTTGAGAAAATCAGGAGAAGCTTCTCAGAGAAAGAGGTATTTAACCTGGGGCCTGACCAATAAGCAAGGGCTGGGGAAACAGGAGGGAGAAAAGTACAACAAGCTGTGTAATTTAGGAAATATTTCTTTAATGTTTGCAGGAATAAAAATCGTGGAGAAGAGGAAGAGCAGTTGATTGAAGTACCAAAGACTGCCTGGGTCAAACTTCAGAATAAGCCTTTTATAATATGAAACAAAAGAAGGTGAGTAATCATTTAATTGGTTATTTTTTTAACATTTTATTTACTTATTTGACAGAGAGGGAGAGACAGACAGCTAGAGAGGGAACACAAGCAGGGTGAGGGAGATGACGAAGATGAGGGAGAGGGAGAAGCAGGCTTCCTGATGAGCAGGGAGCCCTATGTGGGGCTTGATCCCAGGACCCTGGGATCATGACCTGAGCCAAAACCAGAGGCTTAACGACTCAGCTACCCAGGTTCCCTTTAATTGGTTATTTGTAATGGTGCCTTCTTTTTAAATTAAAAAGCAGTTAATTCCTAGATTCATTAAATGGGTGGCAGGCATCCTGGATGAAACTCACTAATTTAACAATGGGCTACTTTGCTTCTGTACTTATCATTCTGTTTCTGTTATCTTCCACTGATACAAATGTTAACCATGGGAAATTTGTAACCATCTTTTTGTGCCTGAAGAAAGAGGGTTCAGAAATTGAAACAATGATGCTGTATTTGTTTCCAACTCTTTCTCTTGTTCAGTGTCTACTCAATGTGTAAATTACCTTTGTTCTCTTGGGTGAAAGGAGAAAGTCATTTTCTCCATGGAAATATGAACCTCACATAAAAATTTTAAATTATAAGAGTCTGATTTTATTGATTTCTTGCAATGAGTCATGAGTCCACTCGTTCATTCATCAGACATGTAGAAATCTCTGGTATGTGCCTAAAACCCTGTTTGTCACTGAGAATACAGACAGATAAACAGCAAGCAGCCATTGCCCTAAAGTAATCTACAGTGTGATGGGTGGGGGGGCAGGTACATACAGGCAACACTGACAAGACAAGAAGTGCTATTCCAAAGGAACATGTAAGATGTAGCTGCACAGAAGAGGGTCGCTAACTTTGACTAGGGGACATGGGGCTGATGGTCTTTCCAGAGCAGGTGACATTTGAGTCAGATCTTGAAAGGGGTGTGTGTGTGTGATTTCTTAATGGGCAATGTGGAAAATGGCACTGAACACAGACGGTGGACACAGAAGCGTAGACAAAGGCATGAAGACATGCAAAGGTATGGCATGTTTAGGAACTACAGGGAATCAGTGGCTAGAGTAGAGGCTCAGGGAAGAAGGATGGAGGACACAAAGAAGGGCTGTGAAATTGATGTAAAGATAGTTTGGGACCAGCTATGAAGGTTCTTTGGACTAGATTCTGTGTGTAACGGGATGTTTTGGAGGTTCTCAAACAAGGAGTTTGAGAACTGATTTCTCAAGGAGATGAACTGATGTCAAGGAGACATGAACTGATTTGCATTGTATAAAATTAACCCAGTAACAGGTGTAGAAGATGGGTTAAAGGAGAGGACTGGATTAGAGGCAAGAAAAGCAGTCAGGGTACCTTTCCTAGTTCAGGCAGACATGAAAAGCCACAGTCAGGCAATAAGCATTGGGCATGGAGTTGATGGGGAAGAGACAAAAGATCTTTGGGAGGCAGGATCCTCAGGACTTGCAAATGGAATATAGCTATCAAAGGGACAGGATGCAGCAAGGGACAGCTCTGAAGTCAAACCCAGACAGTTGGGTCTATCATGATGCTATTCCAGTATGTACAGACAGAAAGTATTACTGTAAAGTTGCAAAGGTTAAAACAGTTAAACAGGTTCTGTGGAGTGTGGGAGAAGCCAGACTATGAGAGGTTGAGAAGGGAAGAGGAGATGAGGAAGTAGAGGTCTGGATAGATTAGATTGTGAAGAAGCTAGATTCAGGATGCAGGAGCCAAGACTGGATTTGGTGGCAATCGTAATGAGTTAGATAAGGGAACTCTGCTATGCAAACCATTTTCTTTGATGTCTTAAGTTATGCTATTTGGTAAGCACTTCCTGTAATTCTGAAATATGCAGGGAAACACATTAAACACCCAGAGAAGATAGGACAGGGTGGGTAATTTACTTAGAAGAGAGGCATTCTGGAGCTATTTCTAACTCAGCCCATCCCTTGCTTCATTGGGATGTTGGTGAAACATTCAGGTTGTTTATGAGGAGCCTGGGTATAAATACACAAACAGTCATATTTTCCAGTCAAAACTGGAGGCCTTACCAGGCCTTCCCTCCATGTCATGGACTGTCATTTGATTCATATGCTACACTCTGTAATCCGGCAAGAGCCTGGGCTGTAATTCCATATGGCTGGCCACCAGCTTCCAGCCATAAATGACTTTGATGTTGCTGTTCAGGAGGAGCCCCAGGAGGGCTGTGGGAAGAGGATCAGACAAAGCAGGGAAAAAGGAGCCTCTGCTTCTCAGCCAAAGAGGGGATGGACCCAAAGGAGAAGGAACCCAGTAAGGTGTCAAAAATCTGTATCCGCCATCTCGTAGGAAAAGGGAAAGAGCCCACGTTTACCAAAACCAATGATTCCCACTGATCCCATAAACCCAAGCAACCCAAAGCACTACTAAGTTTTATGAATTCCACTCTGCTATGTGTGCAAGGATGGTTATGTTAATTAAATGATGCTTTAAATTAGCTGAACATATTCTCAAAGAATTTTTTTGCTGAAATTATACATTGCAGATTTTGCGGTACTCTCTCTCTGCAATTTAACAGCATGATGCTGTTATTTAGCATTTAATGAGTACCAGAAAATGCTCTGTGTATTCTCTATAAGATTCAGAAACAATGGACTAAGTGGATCTTTTTGAACTGATGGGAATAAGGGGAGGCCTCTTGTAGTGACCACACAAGAAACAGAGGGATGGGGACTCAGATGAGAAGGGATTCCTAAGGAATGTGTCCTCCTCAGGAAATGTGCTCTTTCTTGCTCATCTTTTAAAATCCTCAATCAGGGACACTCAGGAGTCATGCCTGATGTCCTATTGATTATCCCCAAACACATTCTTACTGGGAGTCAAAGCAGTTTTCATGATCCTGTAGGCACAGTTTTCATCAGTTGATTTTTGTTCTATTAATATCACCATTTGCCAATAAGCAGCACAGTTCAGGTTTCTGGTCTTGCTTCTTGGAATAAACTAATAGAAAAAGGCCCCAATCAAATGGTTTCTGTCTTATTAATGAGCAGCCTCCCACTCCTGTCTGAACATGCTTGTTCATCTGATAGTAAAGGGGCAGTGTCGTGTTGTAGCAATGAAAGATGTTAGAACAAACTATCATTAAGTCCCCCAAAGTCACGGAAAAAACAGGGGAGGGAAAGTATACTGCAATTAGGTAATTTTATGTACATATTCTATAATATCAAAATTACCAGCCCATAAAACGTTAACTGGTCCCGTCAGACTTACAAAGAAAAATTATGCATTTTACAGTTGTAGCACCAACAGCTAAAGAAGTAATTGAAAACTCATACCGGCACACAGTTTCAATCTTTCTTAAAAAACATACAAACAAAACCCAACTCACTTGCCTATGGACTAATTCACTTCAGGCACAGCTTAATTTCTTTCAGATCTGAGGCCTATAAACCCTGGCTAATTTGTGTGGTACAATTATACATTATTTTGGCAACTACAGAGCTCAAGAATCCCTTCAACAATTTAAAGACATCTTAATTCCCCCACTTAAGCAAGTAGATAAGGTGCAAATAATAATATGGAATATATACCCAGTTGTGGGAAAGACACTGTAACTTGGAGATTTAATCTCAGAACTTATTTAATACCCATTTGGGCCATCTGTTTGAGATTTAGGTAAACCTGTCAGAGGCTTTGGCCTGGGAGTTATTGAAGTCGACTATACCAGGAACAGAAACAGAGGTTGTAAACTGGGGCTCACAAATGTACTTTATTTAGGCAGCCTTGTGTTTTAACTGTTTCACATGTGAATGTTTTTAGTTGAGGGCACGTAGTCTCCAGTTCACAGTGGGACAACTGCCTACTGTCACAGACCTGTCTGTTCAGCACACTTACACCATCATTGTGGGCCCAGGAAATAACTGAGTTTGCAATCTTCTGTATGGCTTATGTACATACATACATGGTTGCTTCTGCTTCTTAGGAAGTGTTTAGAATACAGGACAGCAGAGTAACATTCTTACATAACCGTCCATAGATAGCCTGCATGCCAACTGCATGAGGTAGCTGCTGTCAATTATCGATCCCAATACATGCCCAAGGTCACAACTTCATGTTGATACAGAGCAGGATTTGAACCTGCACTTCCACCCTGTCAATGCCTTTGATCATGTGACCTGGTGTAGAAAACAGGAAGTATCAAGTTCCCACACCTGGATCCCACAGATTGTCCTCCTAATCTCATTCCACTCTTTCATGTCGAAGACCACTAACATCTTTAAGCAGCCTGGATCTTATGATTCAACACTTAAAGATGATCTTTTGCCAATACCCTTGGCTTTTTTGCCTCCTCTGTTGCATTCTCTTGGTATAATTCCAACTTTTTATCTGAGACATCCACACATTTTCTCCTCTTTCCTGTTCTTTCAATGTCCCCTTCTTTATTGGCTTTGCCCCCTTAGATAGGAACAAAAGACCCTTCTTGACCCTGGGTTCCTGAGCTTTTATCCCATGCTTTTCTTCTTTACAACTCTACACCACCAAGCTTCCTGAAAAGTAGCCTCACTTGGCTGCCTCCACTCCCTAACCTCCCATTTACTCCTGGCCCACCTACAGTCTGACCTAGACCCCCATCACCCCACTGGAGCCTTGTCTAGGTTACAGGTGACTTTCCAATTGTCCGAGTGGATGGACATTTTCAAAACACCCTCTTTAGTATCCAACACTATTGAGCACTTTCTTCTTCTGAAAGAGTCCTTTTCCATAAATGTCCATGACAACAGCATTCCCCTTCCTCCCTCCAACCTCTGCTCTCCAGCTACTCCTCTCTGTCCCTTTGGCAGCCCCCCTCCACCTCCAACTATCGGCACTAGAATTGCACCCTCATTCCTAATGAGACACTTGATCACTTTCTGGAAAAGAAACTCTGTGATGACTCCCAAATCTGTATTTTTAGCCAGAGCTTTCTCCTAAAGTTTATCCATCTACCCACAGAAGACCCATAGGCATGTGACATCTAGAACATCTGCAGCATCTTATTTCCCAGCTCTCCATTCTAACCTATTTTACCTATCTGGGTACATATCTGCACCATCAACCCAATAGCCCAATTTCTCTCTTCACTTTTTTTTTTTTTTGCTTCATTGAAGTATAATTGAAAATATAAAACTGTATATATTTAAAGTGTACAATGTGATGACTTAATATACATACGCATTGTGAAACTTTTACCGCCGTCAGGCTAATTAACACATGCATTACCTCACCTAGTTACCTTTTAAATTTTTCTGTGGTGAGAACACTTAAGATTGACTATCTTGGCAGCTGTCAAGGATACAATACAGTATTATTAACTATAGTCAACATGCTGTACATTAGGTCCTCAGAATGTATTTATCTTATAACTGAAAGTTTATACTCTTTCACCAATGTTTCCCATTCTCCCCTCCTCCTCAATTCCCCAGTCCCCGGCAACCACCATTCTGTTCTGTTTCTGTAAGTTTGATTCTCTCTCTCTCTCTCTCTCTCTTTTTTTTTTTTTTTTGATTCTACATATAAGCGAGATCCCAGAGTATTTTCTTCTAACTTATTTCTCTTAGCATGATGTCCTCAAGGTACATCTATGTTGTCATAAATGGCGAGATTTTCTTCTTTTTATGGCCAAGTACTATTCTATTATGTGTATAGATAGGCATAGATAGACGTTTCCCAAATTTTCTTTATCCATAGATAGACAATTAGGCTGTCCCACTTCCGAAGGAAACAAGATCAGTATCTTGAAGGGGTATCTGCACTCCCATGTTCTCTGCAGCATTGCTCACAACAGTTAAGATATGGATGCTGCCCCATCTTAAATCATCTCATCCTTACCACCCAGTTCCAGGTGAAAAAGACCTTAAAGTCTATTTCATAAATACCTGGTTCTGTCCTGGTTCTCTGCTCTTCTCCATCCCTGCTACCACTACACCTCCTATACCTGTTCATACCCTGTCCTTTTCTTTTTTTTTAATTTTCTTTGATTTTTTAAAAAATTTTCTTATACTAGTATAATGTGCATACCATGTAATTCTCACTTTTAAGTTCTATGAGTTTTGACAAACTATATAGTCATATAATTGCAACTACAGTCAAAATATGAAATAGTCCCACAACTTCCACTCTGGCCCCAAACTCTCCCATGCTCCTTTGCATTCAGTTCTTTCCTTCTTCTTAGCCGTGGCAAACAGTCATCTCTTTTCTAACCCTACAGTTTTGCCTTTTCTAGAATGTGATATAAATGGAATTATACTGTGTGTAACTTTGAGTCTGGCATCTTCTACTTAGCATAATAAATTTGATATTCAGCTATATTGTTGCAAGCATCAGCAGTCTATTCATTTTTATCATGTATATGTGTTAGGTCTCCAGTTGAAGAACATTTACTTTGTTTCTAGTTCAGGGCAGTAGTGAATAAAACCATAATAATCATTCACCTTTACCTCTCTGTGGGGACGTCAGTTTTCCTTGAACTGGGTAAACACCTAGGAGTGTAGTTGCTGAGTGATATAGTAAGTGTATATTTAACTTTATAAAATAAGCAACAATGAAGCTATTTTTCAAAGTGACTGGTCCATCTTGCATTCTCTTCAGCCATGTTTGAGAGCTCCAGATGTTCTCTATCTGTGCCAGCTTTTGGTATTTCCAGTCTTATTTTCTTATTTTTAGCCATTCCAAGAAGTTTGTAGTAGTGCCTCATTGTGCATGTGTGTGTGTGTGTGTGTGTGTGTGTGTGTGTGTTTAAAGATTTATTTATTTATTTTTTTAGAGAGATAGAGATTGAGAGAGCACAGAGTTGGGGGATGGTTTGCAGAGGAGAAAGAGTGTTAAGCAGACTCCATGCTGAACTTGGAGACTGAGGCCAGGTTAGATCTCACAACCCTGAGATCATGACCTGAACTAAAACCAGGAGTTGGACGCTCAATAAGTGCTCCTCATTGTAGTTTAATTTGCAGGGTTTTTTTTTTAAGATTTTATTTATTTGACAGAGAAATCACAAGTAGGCAGAGAGGCAGGCAGAGAGAGGGGAGAAAGCAGGATCCCCGCGGAGCAGAGAGCCCGATGCGGGGCTCGATCCCAGGACCCTGGGATCATGACCTGAGCTGAAGGCAGAGGCTTTAACCCACTGAGCCACCCAAGTGCCCCTAATTTGCAGTTTTTTAAGGATTAATTATGTTAACATCTTATGTTAAACATGCTTATTTGCCATCCATATACTGGGAAGTGTCTGTTGAAATCTTTGATTCCCCCCTTCAAAAAGTAAATTGGGTTGTTTTCCTATTTTTTTAATTGAGTTTTAAGAGTTTTTAGGTATTCTGGATGCAAGTTCCTTATCAGATATGTGTTTTGCAACAATATTCTCCCAGTTTGTGGCTTGTCTTTTTATTCTCTAAGGGTTTCTTTTTAAAAACTTTGTATTTTGAGATAATTGTAGACTCACATGCAGTTGTAAGATATAATACAGAGAGATTTTTCGTTCCCTTCCCCCGGTTTCCCCGAAAGTTAACATCTTGCATAACTATAATACAACATCACAACCAAGGAATGGACATTGATACAATCAATCCATCTTATTTAACTTTTACCAACTTTATATGCATTTTGCGTGTGTGTATGTGTGCGTGTGCATGTGTGCTTCATTCTATGAAATTCTATGCAGATTTCTGTGACCACCACAGCCAAGATACAAACAGTCCATCACCAGGATCCTTTTATAGCCATAGCCATCTTACCCCCTCCCTTCCTCTCTAACCCCTGGAAACCACTAATCTCCTCTTCATCTCTATAATTTTGTCATTTCAAAAATGTTATATAAATGGAATCATACGTATTTGACTTTGAGTCTGGCTTCTTTCACTCAACATAATTCTCTGGAAATTCATCCAAGTTGTTATATGTACTAGTGGTCCCTTCATTTTTATTGCTGAGTAGTATTCCACAGAGTTTTGTTTTTGTTGTTGTTGTTATTTTAAATCCATTCACTGTTTGAAGGACATTCTGGTCATTTCCATTTTGGAGCTATTACAAATAATGCTGCTATGAGCATTTAAGTACTGGTTTTTCATGTAGGCACAAGTTTTCATTTCTTTGGGATAAATGCTCATGAGCATAATTGCTGGATCTTACAGTAGTTGCATCATTAGTTTTGTAAGAAACTGCCAAACTGTTTTTCTAGAATGGCTGCACCATTATCCACAATACATTTTACATTTTATATCCCCACCAGTAATGTATGTGTGATTCAGTTTCTCTGTATCCCAGTTGGACCTGGTTTTGTTGCTATTTTTTATTGTAGCCATTCTGAGAGATGTGTAGAGACATCTCATTTTGGTTTTAAGGTATATTTTCCTGGTGGATAATGATGTTGAACATTTTTTAATGTGCTAACAGTGTCTTCCAAGGTAGTCACCCTTTCTTATGTATTTATATATGTATACGTGTATGTAAGTATGTATTTTCCAGCTTTATTGAGAGTTAATTGATGTACAAGTTTTAAGGTGTACAATGTGATAATCTGATCCATGTATATATAGATCTTCCTCAGTTTTTGATGGGGTTATGTCCCAATAAACCTATCTTAAGTTGAAAATATCATTAATTGGAATGCATTTAGCATACCTAACCCACCAAACATCTGTAGCTTAGCCTAGCCTACCTACTTTAAATGTGCCAGAACACTTAGATTAGCCTACAGTTGGGAAAAATTGCCTAACACGAAGTCCATTTTTTAACAGAGTATTGATCATCTCGTGTAATGCATTGAATCATGCACTGAAAATGAAAAACAGAATGGTTGTATGGGTACAGAATAGTTCTAAGTACATAGGTTGTTTAACCTTATGGTCATTTGGGGCTCACTATGGCTCCCTCCTACTGCCTAGCATCATGAGACAACATGATACTGTATATTGTCAGCCTGGAAAAAGAACAGAATTCATAACTCTAAGTACATTTTTTAGTGAATACATATTGCTTTTGCACCATCATAAAGTCGAAAAATCATTGGTTAAACCATGGTAAGACAGGGATCATCTGTACTGTGAAACTGTTAATACGATAAAGATAACACCTCCATCATTTCACATAATTACCATATATTTTTCTGGCAAGAATATTTAAGATTTACTGTCTTAGCAACTTTTAAATATATAACACAATATTTTTAACTATAGTCACCATGCTGTACATTAGATTCTCAGAACTTATTTGTCTTATGACTGGAAGTTTGTACCTTTGGCCAATATCTGCCCATTTTCTGCATCCCCAGCCCCTGGCTACCTGTTTTACTCTGTTTCTATGAGTTCAGCTCTTTTAGACTCTACAGATAAGTGAGATCAAACACTATTTGCTTTCTCTAAGTTATTTCACTTAGCATAATGCCCTCCAGTTTCATCTGTGTACCCGTAAATGCCAAGATTTCCTTGTTTCTTTCTTTTTTTTAAATTAAAAAATTTTTTATAAACATATAATGTATTATTAGTCCCAGGGGTACAGGTCTGTGAATCGCCAGGTTTACACACTTCACAGCACTCACCATAGCACATACCCTCCCCAAAGTCCACAACCCCACCACCCTCTCCCTACTCCCTTCCCCCCAGCAACCCTGTTTGTTTTGTGAGATTGAGTCTCTTATGGTTTGTCTCCCTCCTGATCCCATCTTGTTTCATTTATTCTTTTTTTTTTAATGACAGAAAAATATTCCATTATACATAGAAGAGAAATAATATATTAAATAGTCTTCAAATATGCCCATATCACATTTCCTTTAGGCATTTATCCACTGATGAACACTTAAGTTTTTTTTCCATGTCTGGTTAATGCTGCAATGATTATGGGTGAGCAGTGATCTGTTTGGCATCAGATTTCAATTCTTTTGGATATGTTTCCAGAGGTGGAAGTGCCGGATCACATGGCACTTCCATTTTTCAGTTTTTGAGGAACCTCCATCCTGTTTTCCATTGTGACTGCACAAATTTACCTTCCTACTAACCTTGCCCAGGGGAGCCCAGCCAATCCTGACAGGGCCATCGGCAGGGCAAACGGCCCCTCTCTCTTCCGGTCTTGACCTCTTCCAAGACAGAGATAGAAGAGGTGCATCTTGTGCCCAGTCCTGGTATAACTTGGAACTTCCTGTGGAAAAGCTGCCTCCTTCATCAGACCCTGATCTCTAAGTTGGCAGAAGCCGTTGTGCTTAGCTCAGGATAACGCCCAGCCAGCATACTGCTTGTCACAGATCAAGTGACATTTCTTCAATGAATGAACAATAAAAAAAAGGAATGACTTCAGTGCTAAAAAGAGGTGCTGGCACAGAAAAAGAATGGATTAAGGAATCGTTCAGGGCATGGTGGTTGTCACCCCATTAACCACTAAGTAGGCCAGCTGTGGAGCTAAACCTGGTGCCCAGACCTTGACCCCGCGCGTGCGTAGCGCTGGCCACTCGGCCCCGCCCCAACCCCGCCCCTCGGGACTTCCCTTCAGCCCCCTCTGCAGTCCGTAACCAATTAGGGAGAGGAGGCGGTCCTGGGTAGCGCGGTGCTCCTTGGGTAGTGTCCCTAGTTACTGTTGCTAAGGCTGCGGCTGGCCGGAAGTGGTGGGAGTCAGAAGTTTTAGGAGCCCTCTCCTGAGAGAGGTCAAGGGTCAGTGCAGAGCCAAGAAGAGATGGTGAAGCAGACCATACAGATTTTCGCGAGGGTGAAGCCCACTGTCCGGAAGCAGCAACAAGGGGTACGGGCAACGAGGGCGCCGGCGCGGCGGGGCCCCCCAGGCAGGGGAGGGACGGCACGCGGGGGCCTAGGCTAGGAAGGGGGTTTGGCGCCGGGCGCGGGATGTCGACCCGAGTCCCGCATACTCAGTTAAGGCGCCGCCCCGACGGCCACGCAGACACGAACGCCGCGCTGTCAGGGACGCGGGCAGACAGCCGGGCCACTCCCACCCTGCAGCGCCCCGCGGGCGCGGACGCGGACGCTGTGCACAGAGCCCCACACAGGCGCCCGGCGCACGTGTTCACGCGGGGGCCGACGCGGGCGGGTGTGCCCGTGTACGCGCTCACACGGGCCGCGCCTCATCTTGCGCACTTCTGGCTGCTTTCTGGCAAGCGGTCACGCAGCTCTGCACACTCTGCGCACACATAAGCCCAAACGTCTTTCTCAGTCGAGCGGCAGGTGCCAGCTGAAGATGTGTCCATACCTGTCTGAGATGTTACAGATGATGCAGGTAGTTACACAAACTCAACACCTATGACTGT
Source organism: Mustela nigripes (assembly GCF_022355385.1). NCBI lineage: Eukaryota > Metazoa > Chordata > Mammalia > Carnivora > Mustelidae > Mustela > Mustela nigripes. The sequence goes on from NC_081561.1 coordinate 63,674,919, forward strand.
GGCTCTGTGCACGGTGGGCCCTTAGGAATTTGTTGCCTAACTACATCGTCCTTCTGCGACACAAACATGAACCTTTGACATAATACTTCTTGCAGATATACATATTTATGCATCTCAAAGCATATATATGTATTTTAAATATATTTATATATTTAAATACATACATTTTTAAAAGTATATAAATGTATCCATATATATACTTTTCATTCAGAAAACATCGACTGAGTGAGTATTTACTAGGTGCTTCTTCTAGTGTGCTAAGCTCAGAGGTACAAAAAGGTTAAGATTTTGCCCTTGCCCTGAGAAGAGATGTGCTTCTTAAATGTTTCAAAACACTTTTTTTTTCCCCCTCTCTAGAAAGAGCATAGTCGTTTAGATTCATAGATTCGGCATTATCTCTGATTCTCAGGAGAACTCTGCAAGGTCGATGTAGTTTTCCTCATTTTGTAGATGAGGAGACTGAGTCTCGCGTTAAATAATACAGTTAAGCCATCCACCCAGTGAGTGGCAGAACCAAATTTTAATGAAGGATTTTATTCTACAGTTCTTGGCTCTCAAGACCTAACATTTTGCCTCCCAAAGTGAGAACTTAGGTAAGGGCAGTCTGGATCTTACTCATAAGTGCCTGGAATGGGTATATTATTAATAATATTTTATATCTATTCCATATCTATGATATATATGTAACATCATAGTATATCATAATGTAGCTTTTGCATTGTGCTATTTATGTATTTGGAGCAAGAATATGGCATCTTTGTCATCATCATCATCAAAAGTTTTTTACTCATGGACTACCTGAGGATAAGATGCATGAGAAGACTCCATAGAAAGTATAGACTTTTTTTTTAAAGGAATAAAACAGTATAGAAAGGAACTATGGATACTTTAGCATTTTCTCTCCTCTTATATTCACTTACAATAAGGTTTTTAAAAGTTAATCATGTATACCACGTGTTTTATATGTAAAGTCCCTTCATACCTCTTCAGGTTCTTAGCCAAAAATAGTGAGCTTGTCTACATAGATTCAGCAGTGGGAAGCAGGTGTTTGGATTTGGTAGTATTAGAAGATTGGTTGGGTGAGGGGGTAGAGGGAGTATGATAGGGGGTTGATGAAGAATCTTGGGTGCTATTTTGAGCTTTCTCTTTTTTTAAAGTGCAGTGTTTGGATATTTTACTGTGCTGCCTTTTGCATTTCTTTGGTGAGATTCTGTAGGGTGGATTGTTTGATACTCCAGGAAGTATTTTTAGGTGTTACTATGTTTTTAAATAGCAGATACTTACCAAGATGCAACATTATGCCACATACACAAAAATAAGAGAACATAGCTGAACACACTTTGAGTTAGTGTATTCCTGCTCTCCCTTAGAAATCCCACTTCTAACACCTGATCTTTTTGCTCCTGGAGATGTATGGTTGTTTCTTTGCCTGTGACATTCAACTAGGAGTGATTCAAAGGTTGGTTTCTTTCTTTCTTTCTTTTAATATTTTATTTATTTATTTTATTTGAGAGAGGGAGACTGAGAGAGAGTGGCAGAGGAAGAAGGAGAAGCAGGCTCCCCGCTGGGCAGGGAGTCTGATGTAGGGCATGATGGCAGGACCCTGAGATCATGATGAGCCGAAGGCAAATGCTTAACTGACTGAGCCACCCAGGCACCCCTGTATTTTTCTTTCTTTCCTCTTCATTTTGTGGTTCCATTACTTCATTATTCTTATTCCTTAAGGTAATATAAAGTAAATTATAATAATCTTTAGAATGGTAACTTAGAAGATGCATAAGACAAACCTCTGATAATTTTAACAACGGCCATGCTTTTCATTTGTATAGTGCTCAGTACATTTCAAAACATGTTCACATTCATTCTTGCATTTCTTGTAATTGCCTTCTGGGCCTAAAAACCCCCACTGTGTCTCAAATAAGTATTGTTATGACTAAAGGTAAAAAGTCAATCTATTAGACTAACTAAATTTTCTAGTTGAGAGGGACATTTCTCAATGCCTCAAAGAATGGCTTAATCAGCGAGGTAGAGGGTCTTTTCTGTCTTCGGAGCACTGAGTGTTACAGAATTTTTGAAAACACCATGACTCGCATTGAAAGGAGTACCTCACTCTTGTATGTTTCATGTCTTAACACACCCCTTTCACTCACTCACCTGCCTAGTCATTAACTTTTTTTTTTTTTTTTTTTTTTTTTGGTGTAGTGCCCTACAGGATATAATTTTTAAATGTCTCTTGAGAAGCCTAGTTATGGAAAGTCTCGGACTTGATGCCATTACTTTCTACAAATAATTTTATTTTACAGGATGACTTTTCTGCATGAATTATTCACATTTTAGGTGAGAAGGTTCAATAAAAAACTGCTTAGGAAAATTATTTACTTTTGGGAGATTTAGGTAAGCTTTTACTTGTTTAAGAATATGACTTTTCCTCCATAATCAAGCATCTAAATGAATCTTGAACAGGAAGTATTCCCTGTTAGAAAGACTTTTATTTCCTGGTGAAAGACAAGAAGTCTTTTAAAAAAACAAAACAAACAAAAAAACCAAAAAGAACCTCTCGATCTAATGACTAACATTTTTTATAGTGCATTACAAAATGCTTCCAGTTCCATGACATCATTTATCCCCAAAGCAATCTTGTAAGGGAGGCAATTCTGTTCTCCTCATTTTATGTATAAAGGAAGTGAGATTCTGAATGTGGTGGCTGGTCACACAGCTGGTAAATTGAGCTCAGTGTTGGACACCAGTCTTTGGGTACCAAGTCATGCTATTCTTTATTACACGTGACCTCTTTATAGGCTTAATCCATGATTTTCCTGGCCAATAAATAAAGGAGTAGGTCACCAAGAAGAGAATCAGAGAATTTGCAGTGGAACAGGTGCTTGGTTAAGACCCTTCATTTCCATATCAGTTTAGAGAGGTTAAGTGATTTCTTCCAGGTCCTTTGCTAATTAGTGGCTGAGCTGGGAGGAGAACCTTGAAGATGACATCAAAGACATGAATTATATATATCTTTTGAAACCACATGTCTTTTATCAAATCCTGAATATGTCTCATGGAAACTTGGGCTGCTTTGAATATAACTTGAATTAGAGCATTCTTGTGAGCTCTCTGAGAAGTCTCAGACCTAGTCCTTTGATCTATGTCGGCCACTTTGTAAATGCTCAGAAATGCTTATTCCTCATAGAATGATATTAATTTCTGGTACATAATTCCAAACCAGTACTTAGATTAATGTCCTGCTTTCAGAACTATTAGTTTCTCAACAACAGAGACATTCAGATGCTCAAATTTGAATAGTAGATCATTCAGAGAGGACCTGAGCTTTGGTAGAGCATTGATTTAGATTTTACCTCTTTTTCTGTTCCATATATTTTTCAGAGTCTATGCACAGTTCAAAGAGGAAAATTATCCAAATTATACTATGTTATGACTTATCTTGAGTGCAATTTTTTATACAATTACAATATCTATCATAATAACATGGTCATAATTCAAGCTGTAATTTTACTATGCTATATTCATTTGCTGTCTTCACATTTGCAGATTTACTCTATAGATGAAGATGAAAAACTAACCCCTAGCCTGGAAATTATCTTACCTCGTGATTTGGCAGATGGATTTGTGAATAACAAGCGAGAAAGCTACAAATTTAAGTAAGTTTCTCTTTTGCCTTTGTTTCTGTTTCACTATTGAACTAACTCTTGTGGTGCATTAATTATCCCCTGTAAAATCACTAGTGCCATTTCTTGGGAAGAATGTGGTCCTATTTTCTGTCTCATCTAGTAGATTTCAAGCTGCCTTTTCATTGCTGGGCCCAGAGTTGAAAAGAGGGAGTGTTTCCTTTCTTTTCTTTTTTTTTTTTTTCCTAAGAATTTATTTATTTATTTGACACACAGAGAGAGAGAGAGAGAGAGAGAGTGCTCGCACAAGCAGGGGGGAGCAGTAGGCAGAGGGAGAGAGAGAAGCAGGGTCCCCGCTGAGCAGAGAGCCTGCCCGATGTGGGATCATGACCTGAGCTGTAGGCAGAAGCTCAACCAACTGAGCCATCCCAGCACCCTGAGGATGTGTTTCTCTCTGTCTAAGATGCTGTCCCCAAATCCAGCCTTTCTTTGTTACATCTGTTTCTCCAGTGTTGTCCTTTTCCTCCTTGGCCCACTATGATTTAGGACTTATAGGAAGCTCAGTGTATGACTAAACTTTATTCAAGTTAGTAACTCAAGGTATAATCTGTGTGCTGTATCCATGAGCTTTCTTTATAACATAAATGATATCTGGGTCTCATATGCCCATATGCACTCTCCATATTTCTACTGTGTCATGTAGTGGCCACGAGCCACAGGTAGCTCTTAAGTACTTAAAATGTTGCCAGCCTGAACTGGGATGTGCTCTAAGTGTAAAATACATTGAGGATTTTTGAAGGCTTGGTGTGGGAAAGAAAAAAAAAAAAGAATGTAAAACATCTCAAGAATTTTTTCATACTGATTGCATATTAAAATGATAAAGTTTGGGGTTACATTGGATTAAAAATAGGTTCTTAAAATTAATTTCACCTGTTTCTTTGTTTAAAAAAGTGGCTACTGGAAAATGTTAAATTACATATATACTCACATGTGCAGATTGCATTATATTTCTCTTGGACAGTGCTGAGCTATAGGGATCAGGCGAAACATAACCAACAGGCACCCCTGGATTGTCGTCAGTGCCTTTTGTCCAAATTCTCTTCTTCTTCTTCTTCTTTTTTTTTTTTTTTAAGATTTTATTTATTTATTTGTCAGAGAGAGAGAGGGAGAGCGTGCCAGCGCACAAGCAGGCAGAGTGGCAGCAGACGCAGAGAGAAAAGCAGTCTCTCCGCTGAGCAAGGAGCCTGATTTGGGACTTTATCCCAGGACCCTGGGATCATGACCTGAGCCGAAGGCAGTGGCTTAACTGGCTGAGCCACCTATGCGTCCCAGTCCAAATTCTCCTTGAAATGGGGGATTTGGGCTCCTTTATGCTGCCTTTATTCTCTGGTTTCAGTCTGTGCTATTTTCTTTCTTCCCCACTTTTGGCTTTTGAAGAAGTTTGAGCCCAAATCAAAGCCATATTTGATCTCTGCCTAAATTTAGGTAGTGGATTTCTGGGTCCCCTGGAAGGAATCCTAATTGCTGTCTTGCATTTCTTTCTGGGCTGTTTGGCTTGGGCCCTGTTTTCGTACTGTTTTTGCCCTTGCCCTTTGCATAAAACCAGTCCAGATATTTTTATGGTTTTCTCTTGAATTCTTATATTTATTTACTTATGTCTTATAAAATTCCCATTGGTCTTGACAGTTTATCCTTTGTGTCTCATTTACCCCATCTTCTTTTATAGCTCATCTTCTTGTGTCTAGCACATGGCTGCATAGTAAGGTGTGCTTACCCTGTCTTTTTGGCTCCTCATTGCCTTTCATTTTGTTCTTTAAGGAACAGCTTTATAATACATGACTTACTTTTTCTGAAGTGGGCCTTCCCCCACTGATGTACGCATGCCACATACTTCAGTGGCTATGACTTCATGACAGCTGAGCGGGGTCAGTCTCCTTTTATAAAGCCACAGTTTGCTGAAACATTTTATTCAGCATGATTCTATGTGATTCTTAGGAACAACTGGCCATGTCTCTATCTATTGTCCTTTTCCAAAGTATTCTTTATATTATATAGATAGAAACAGTGCATTTAAATCTGTTCATTGAAAATGTGTTATTTGCTTTTGTAAAAATCTTACTCATTCTTTCTAAATCTCTGGATTAAAAATATTGGCTTTGCATTTTATTTTTATTTATTTATTTAAAGATTTTTATTTATTTATTTGACAGACAGAGATCACAGGCAGGCAGAGAGGCAGGCAAAGAGAGAAGGAGGGAAAGCAGGCTCTTTGCTGAGCAGAGAACCTGATGCAGGGCTCAATCCCAGAACCCTGGGATCATGACCTAAGCTGAAGGCAGAGGCTTTAACCCACTTAACCACCCAGGCGTCCCTGGCTTTGCACATTAAATCAAGAAATTAGTAAGGTATTTAACTTATATCTATGTTCAGAGATAAATATTTCAGCATCTTAAGGGTGTTTCGTCCCAAGAACATTCATTCATTCAATCAGTAAATGTTTATTGACTGTCCTCCATGTGCTGTTTTAATGGCTAGGAACATAGTAGAGAATGCAGCAAACGTCCAGCTTTTATGGGGCTTACATTTTAGTGAGAGGAGGTAGATAGGCAGACCCTTAAGTACAGTGTATATTAGAAAGTGTTAAGTGCCACAGAGAAAAATAAGGCAGGCAAGGGTAATAAAGAGTGCCAAGAAGAAGGGCCGCAAAGGAGAGGGATAGAGTGTTTCATAGGGCAGTCAGGGAGGGCATCCTAGGAGGGTGATATTTGAGCAAAGGCTTAAAGGAGGTGAGGAAGTCAGACATTCAGATATTGAAGGGATTGGGATTCCAGGTCAAGGAAAAACCAAGAACAAGTCTTAGAGACGGGAGTGCTGGCATGTCTGAGGAAGACTAAAGGGGTCTGTGTGGCTGGAGAAGAAGAAGGTTAATGGAGCAGCAGAGTGGCCAAATCCTAGGGAGCCTTAGAAGTCATTGTAAGGATTGTTTGGGGGGAAAAGTCATTGTAAGCTTTTCCCTCCCAATGTCTTTTGGGAAGATAATGGAGGGTTTTAAGCAGAAGAATGAAATAATTTCACTTAGGTTTTAGCAGGATCATTTGTCCTGGCACCTGAAAAATTGACTGTAAGAGCAGTCTGTTTGAAGGAAGTCCAGGCAAGAAATTATGGTAGTCTGGGCCACGGTAGTAGAAAGTGGAAATGTGGAGAAATAGTTGGATTCTAGATGCATTTTGAAGGTCAAAGGTGACAGAGTTAGTGAATGGGTGGGAATGAGAGTATAATGGTGAAAGAGAGGAGTCAGGATGTCCTGAGGGCTTTGGGCTGCATGTTTGGAAGGATGGAGTTGTTCTGTACCAGGATGTGGAGGACCAGGAAGAACAGGTTTGGGGTGGGAAGAGGTCAACATATGCCAAGGTCGAAACAGATTTTACAAAAAGCCTACTCAACTTCCTGATAACTGAAAAGACCTCCTCAGAATCAGGACACCGAAGTTATGTTTCAGGGTGCGGTACTGATTAGCTCCAGGGCTGTGAATAAATTGCTCTCTCTCCCTGGGCCTCAACTTCCTTTTCTGGAAAAGATTCCACGGAACTCTTTAAACTCTCTGATTCTATTTTGTCCTTCCATGGTTTTCAGATGCCAGCTGATCCTTAATGACTTTTCAAATTACTAGGTAACTACATTACATAAACTTAAATATTTTGGGATGATGATATTTGGTCTTTAAGTACCATCGTATGATTTACTGAAACTCTTGCTATCTCTTGGGTTTACATGGTGATCGATGTAATTCCTATTACTTAGGGGGGTGGAGTTGGCAATGGCTGATGGATTCACTCAGGCATGGCCAGCCTGGTTGAAGAAGCAAATCAGCCCGATCGCCATCATCCTCAAAAGCACCGCTGGGTCTGTGCTCAGATATCACAGTAGGTAGAGTTCTGAAGAGCGCTTGAGCGGCCCTGTGTTATGTCAGCATTCATATCTGAAGCTGTGACGCACCTGCAGGGTTTTGAGGAGTGTTCTGAGCAAACCGGTAAATACTGCTGTCTAAGATATAATCTCGCCTGCTAAATGACCTGGTCGCCAGAGTGTCTGACAATCCCTCTCTTTGTATAGTTTCATTATTTGCTTCTTCAAAAGGGAGGTTGATAAGCTCTAAGGATCTTTTGAAGTTAATGTTGATTAAAGACCATGAATTTCATTCCATTTTGTATTTCCTGCCCAGCTCCAGACATTCATCTGAACTCCTGGGTCATGAAAATAGTCCCACATCTCCTGTAGTCTCCACTTTTTTTTTTTCCCTAAAGATTTTTTATTTTATTTATTTATTTTTTTATTTGTCAGAGAGAGCACAAGCAGGGGAAGCAGCAGGCAGAGGAGAAGGGAGAAGCAGGCTCCCCACCAAGCAGGGAGCCTAATGCTGGACTCAGTCCGAGGACCCGGAGTTCATGACCTGAACCAAAGACAGATGCTTAACCAACTGAGCCACCCAGGCGTCCCCATGTAGTTTCTACTTTAATAGACCATGTGTCCCACTTGTGAGTCACAAGTGAGACCCATGGACCAGAAGTTCCTAAGCTATTCTGAAAGCCGCTTAGGATGTGCTCACATATGTTTGTTTTAAAGGTTTTGCTTTAAAGCCACACCACCCTTATTTTTTTTATTTTTGAAAAATTTTAAACATGCAGAAGAGGTGGAAGAATAATGCAGTATAACCTCTCTTGGACCCTTGGTGGGAGATTCACTGATTGTTAACATTTTGCCCTATATCCTTATGCTTCTCTCTCTCTCTCTCTCTCTTTTGCTCCCCCTTCAGCCCCTCTCCTCCTTTACCTCCCCATGTGTTTCCCTCTTCCTCTTACTTCCTTCATGATGTTTTAATGAGGGCCATTCCTGCTGGTAAGCGACTTATCACACTATAAAAGTTACCTTGATTTTCCCACTGTGCCCATGATCTCATACTAAGCTCAGTCACCGCACCATTGCGAGATAGGCAGCATCGACACCATTCCACCACTGCACGCCCCTGGCCTTGGCATTCTGATAAAGACATCTCTCTACAGACCCATCTGGATTTACTTTTTGACTTTTGATTCATGATCAACCCAATGGGGCAAAACTACCCTGAGAGTTTAAGTGGCCGATACCAGGATGTAGCACCTACTGATGAAAAATCAACCTCAGTTCACAATTTAAAAACCAAGTTCGATAATCATACATTTCACAGCTGCGTTCTGTCCTTACAGGTCAGACATCAGAAGTTCACTGGCTTATTTACATCCTGTTCTTGGGTTTCCATTTCACATACTTATCTGGATTTGAATTTGATGCCAGTTGCAGACACTGTCCCTCTTGAGGGCTAAAGAACACACAGTTTATTATTTGGTTCAAAGCTGCTGCAGTTTTTCAGAGGGATTTATTGTGCAGATCTTGTCAAAGCAATACTGTTTACCCACCATTTGTATATAGGGGTACAACAGCGCTGTGTGGTCAGGACTACAGGGCAAACATTGTGTCAGGTTAGGTAAGCCCAGTGATGTAAATATGGAGTAATTTGCAAAGCTTTTAGGAAAAAAAATATTAATCCAATTGTGTTTGAAGCTCAGCTTTTCAATAACTACCACTTTCATATTTGCAGATTTCAAAAGATTTTTGATCAGGGTGCAAACCAAGAGACCATTTTTGAAAATATTGCCAAACCAGTTGCCGAGAGGTAGGATTTCCTGTATTTTATTCGGTGGGTTGGTGATTTTTCATCTTGTCTTCAATTTTCAGATAATTGTGGTAATGTGCTTCAATGTATCAATCATATACTCATTGCTTCAGGACATGCAATGATGCTAGTATTAATACCTTCTACTTATATAGCTGTTCATTTTAGATGTAGATTTTGAGCCTTAAAACAAACCAGAGAGGTAGAAGAGCCATTATTACTCGCATTTTACAGGCTGTGTAACTGAGGACTGTGTAACTGCTCAGTACTGTGTGGCTCATGGTAATGGAGTGCCATACTGTTACATCCAGGCTCTTCCTTCAATATAGCATTTCTAACATCTGACCAGAGGGATGAAGGCTGAGGTATGGGTGACACCAGGAGGCCTACTAATGGTTGACCCAGCCCAATCTCACAGTAATAACTACTTTTCAAAGCTTGGCCCTTAACTTCTAGGTCCCTTGTGTTTCTATGTATTCAGATAGTTCGAGGCTATTGACTATTAGAACCAAATTCACATGACAATACCGAATAAATCAGAATGCTATTTTATTAGCATATATTGGCAAAAGTCTCCTTTGGACTAGACACTCAGGCCCTTTTGATAAGGACATTCTCCTCTTATAGGAAATCTATATGAGAAATTACCACTACCTACAGTTGCTTTCTTATCCTTGTATCAGTTGGGTGATTCCAGTGACCTCATAATCTCCAGATACATCTATATTCATGATTAAAATGAAAAATGTTCAGGCAGTCCCCAGCTTAGGATGGTTCAACTTATGATTTTTTGACTTTAGGGTAGTGTGAAAGTGATAGGCATTCAGTAGAAAACCTATTTTGATTTTTGCATTTTGCTCTTTTCCTGGGCTAGTGATTTGCAGTAGAGTACTCCCTTGTGATGCTGGGCAGAGACAGTGGGCACAGCTTCCAGCCAGCCATGTGATCACAAGGGTCAGTAACCAATGCACTTGCAGCCATTCTGTCCCCATATAACCATTCCATTTTTTAAATTACATGAGGTAGTCAATACTTTATTATAAAACAGGCTTTCTGGCAGATGATATTTACCCCCCTGCAGGTTCAGAGCACACTGAAGGTGGGCTAGACTAACATGTGGTGTCTGGTGAGTTAGGTGTATTAAATGCATTTTCGACTTGTGGTAGGTTTCTTGGACAGAGCCCTATTATAAATGGAGGAAGATCTGTATCCTTTAAATAAGCCCATTTTTCAATTCCACTCATCAGTATACCCTTTCCCGTAGACCTTGCTGGAAACCCATAGTCACATTTTGTCTCTCAAACTCTGTTTTCTTTTTTTTAATTTTTAATTTTTTTTATTTTTTTAAAGATTTTTATTTATTTATTTGATAGAGATCACAAGTAGGCAGAAGGCAGGCAGAGAGAGAGGGGGAAGTGGGCTCCCCGCTGTTTTCTGAATCCTACTCAAACGAAGCCTTTCTCTGTTAAGACAGTCTTCCTTTACGGTGAGTGAAATGCAATCAAGTAGGCTTTGGCTGTTTCAGTTAGAGTCACAATCCGATAACCTCTCCAGATTAAATTCAGGTCTCCTTGACTGTGTGTCACACATCTCTAAAATTCTCTTCCTTGTAGTAATCTTTTGGGTTATGTCATTTTTCAGTAAGCTGACCTCATGTGTTTTATTTTGAAACTTCCTAAAGTCCTTCAGGGAGGGAGCCTTAGTTTCTGTTTCCTGGATGTCTGGTTCTTTCTCCACTATTAATGAGCTCATCCATCTTGAGCCCACTTCCCCTTCCAGCTCTTGCTGGGTCCCTGGCCTGGAATTGTCTTCCTTCAGAAATCTGCATCATTGCCCCCTTAGCTTTGCTGTCTTGCCCATATGTTCCCTTCTCAGTAAGGCTTGCCTTTGATAACTGCACTTGAAATTGCATTCCCTTTCACCCTTCTCTGTTTTATTTTAGTTTTTTAGCACTTACCACCATCCAACATGCTGTGTAGTTTTGTTGTTTGTTAGTGTTTTGGTCTGTCTTCCACTGGAACAAAAGCTCTACAAAGGCTGGGGTTTGTTTTGTTTTCTGACTTTCGCAATGACACCCAACCTGATGATGACAAGCATTTTTATCCAGGCTGCTCAAGTGTTCTTAGTGGATTCTATCTTTTGAAGAGAAGAGAGAGCAGAGTGGGGGGTGGGAGGAACGGAGAGAGAGGATTTTAAGCAGGCTCCATGCACAGCATGAGCCTAATGTGGGGCTTGATCTCACGACCCTGAGATTATGACCTGACCTGAAATCAGGAGTTGGATGCTTAACTGACTGAGCCATCCAGGTGCCTTCTTTGTCCTTTTTAAGACTTTTTTCCTTATATCCCATTTTTTCTGAAACTATTTTTGCTGTTTTGTTTTGTTTTGTTTTCTGTTAGCCTTTATCTGGTTTATCTTTCTCCATCTCTTAATTCAACTACCCTGCAACATTTTGTTTTTAAGTATGACCTAAATAAAATATAGCTGGCTTTTTTTTTCCAGCCACACTCAGAGTCCCTGATCTTTAACTGGGTACTTTGACCTGTTTATATTTATAAATATAATACACAATGATGATAATGATGTTTGGAGCTATTCTTCGATCTTAATTTATTTTTTCCATTCACCATACTTTATTGTTTTCCTTTGTTGCTATTTGTTGGTTTGACAATACTTGTTGCTGCTGCTGCTGCTTTCCATTTTCTCCCTGAAGGTGTACATTGTACTTTAACAGCCCCAGTGTAGTTTAAGTTCAGATATTTAAACTCATTTGTAAGTTCAGATATTTAAACTCATTTGTATTTTTTCTCAATATCTTAACTTTTTCCCTCTGCCTCTCACTTTGCACACCTTAACTTTGTCTTTCTGACCCCTATCATTTCCAGTGTTGAGACCAACTGATAACTGCATTCTGGGTTGTTTTTAATCATTTTTATTAATAGCATTTATTTAAATGTGTCCCTGAGTTAATATTTATTACTTTGCTCATCATTGTTCCTTATACTCTTCTCTACTTCTTAGATTCCTTTTTGCTAGTCATCATCCTTTAATAAATTTTTAAATGGAATTTGACTGGGCCTAGGATAATCCCAGCTTAAACATTTCCTTTCTCTTGTAACTGTGAAGATACTGCTCCATTGCCCCTTCATTTGCAGTGTTGCTGAAGAGATGTCAGTGTCAATCTGGATCTTATTTCTTTGTAGAAAATGCCTTTCTTTTTTCCTTTCTGGAAGCTTTTAGGATTTTTTGATTTTGTTCTTTTTTTGTATCAATGAATCAACAGATCATGTAGGCATGATTGTTTTTTCATGTATTCATGTATTCTTGTCTCATTCAGCCACTTCAGTCTGAAAACTCTTACATTCAAGCTCAAGGGTCAGGTCATCATGTTGATAATATCTTTAAGAATGAACAAAATCATTTCCTTCTGTCCATCTTTTTATTTTCTCTTTTTGGAACTTGTATTTCCAGAACTATCACTTCTTTCCTTCAAATATTATAATTGTCCATTCCTAGTTCCCATCTCTTTGTATTTTGGTTCTAAGTTCTGAAAAATTTGTTAGCTCAGTCTTCCAGCATTGGTAATTTGCTTTTCAGTTGTGTCATGTGCATTCTCTTCACTGGCTGCTTAAATTCTAGAGATGGGGAGAGAAGGTCTGTTCTTGTTTATTGATGTAATGTCTGTAATGTCCTCCCTTTTCACTCTGAAGACAATTATTTGGATTGGCTCCCCCCCCATGCTTTTTTTTTTTTCTTTTTTTAAGTTTTTGTGCCGATTGTTGCTTTCCTGGTGCAGATTTTCCTCAGATATTTGGTGATTTTAAGAAATACCTTCTATTCCCTGTGATTAGTCTTCAGGAATAAAAGCCCAGTGGAAATCCAGCCACTCTACACAGGCCCTTTCAAGCTGTTCTGTTGGGTTAATATATTGTAGCTTAATTTTGGTTGCTGTGTACAATTAAAGTGAAATAAAAATTAGTTTTATTTCTTTCTAAAATTGTGCAATTCAGGAGTCTCGCTAATTTAGACTCATCTTATCCTACCTAAGTCAGAGAATGGTAAGACTACAAGACTGCAGAGCTGCATGACCAGTGGTGAGAATTTTTTTTGAATTTAATTTAATTTAATTATTATTTTTTTAATTTCTTTTCAGCGTAACAGTATTCATTGTTTTTGCACCACACCTAATGCTCCATGCAATACATGTCCTCCCTAATAACCACCACCTTGTTCCCCCAACCTCCTACCCCCCACCTTTTCAAGACCCTCAGGTTGTTTTTCAGAGTCTATAGTCTCTTATGGTTCATCTCCCCTTCCAATTTCCCTCAACTCCCTTCTCCTCTTCATCTCCCCATGTCCTCCATGTTATTTGTTATGCTCCACAAATAAGTGAGGTGGTGCAGTGGTGAGAATTTATAAAGATTTACATTTGTGTCATTGGAGATTAAGTAAAGGAATCTTCGTGGTTAGTTGTTTATTATTGAGTACATTTCTGTAGGAAGTACTTTGTCATCCTGCGTCTTTTGAACTTTTTCTGAAATTATATCCTGTGTTGCTTAGTAACATGCAGAAACAGCCTTTTTTCATATTAGTTTTGCTTATGGATTTTGGATTAGATTTTTATAAAGATAAAATTTAGTAGGCACACAAATCACACAAATGTTTTTAGTACATGGTATTGTGTGATATGAAAGAGATTGTAGAGGGTTTTTTTTTTTTTAGTTTATTATTGAAGTATAGTTGTCATACAGTGTAATATTCATTTAAGGTATAAGGAATTTGTGGTTTGATGTGACATTTCACCCAGTGTTCTGGTTTTCAAGCTGGTGTGCAACTATTTTGGGAGTATGTAGTAGACTCTCATGGGTTGCCTAAAGTCACAAGCCAAATATGGTGCCTCATCCTGAGAGCAAATTTGACTGAAAAATTGAAGGAGAGGAGGTTGAACTCTCAACTTCTCTGAGGTCCTATCCCATGCACTTGTAAGTCTACAGAATCCCCATTTTTCAGTCTTAGGTTTTACCTAAAAGCTTGGGGTGTAGGAAATATATTTTTATGTGCAGTGGGTGCTTTTGGAAAAACATAGAAATTTAGTATTTTAGAAAAATGTAGTTTGACCAAAATGAGTAGGGTGCACACCATCAGGGGGATTGATTAAGCCAAAGACAGAGGTCCCCACAGCTGGCAGTGGACAAGCTAATGCATCTGCAGTGCAATGAGGCCAGCCCGGTGATGATGCTTTTAGTCACCCTGTGAACCAGTTCGTTCTTTCTTTCTTTCTTTCTTTCTTTCTTTTTTAATTGAGATTCTATTTATTTATTTCAAAGAGAGAGAGACAGTGTGTGTGTGTGTGCATACAAGCATGGGCGGGGGGTGGGGCAGAGCAGGAAGCAGACACCCTGCTGAGCAGGGAGCTTGATGCAGGACTCAATCCCAGGACCCTGGGGTCATGACCTGAGCCAAAGGCAGATGCTCAACTGACTGAGCCATCCAAGCACTCCGAACCAGTTCTTTTTAACCTCTGATTTTACCACGGTTGAACAATACCAAGTGCAAGCTGAGAAGAGCATGAAGAGAGAAAGCAGGCTCCAGGACTGCCAGCGCAGTCTTAAAGAGGGATGTATTAGAATACTTGCCCGGTGCTGTGGCTGGGCAGTAGGACAGGCCTCGGTCAAGGAGATAGGCTTATGGGAGGGGTGGTCCCACACTTCCAGTGGGGCAGGGTCAGGACTCTGCAGCATGCTGTGGCTCTGGGAAACAGGCTCTGCTGATGCTGCTGTTAGTTGCATAGCTTGTCTAGGCCTGCTGCACTAAGCAGAGACAAGGAGACCAGAGTGGAGTACAAGAGAAGCCACAACAGGAGTACTGAAAAAAGTAAACTCAAATCTCACTGGCCGGTTTTTCACCTCTGTGTACTCATGCTTCTACCTTATCTGGCTCCAACAGTGTGGCAATGGAATGATCTGATTCTGCTCTCGGCCCTATGATTTAGTTACTCTGGGACTCTGGGTCTGACCTGCCCCTTCCAAATCAGTTATCCCCTCAGAGAAAGGCAGACACCAATATGACCAACTTTACAAGATTGTTTTGGTATGAAAAGAAAGAGTACATTCAAATGTACTTTGGGAACTTCAGTGCCTTCTTTATTCTCAGGGTTGAAAAAAATTAGACATTTTTTTTTCCACTTTAAAAATATGCCCAGTAGCTTATGGCTTCAGACCAAGATGAAGTAGATACACTTCTCTCTATTCTTCTAAGTACAAGTAAAAACTCTGGGCATTATATATAAAAGAGACATAAAAAGATTCTGAAAGTTGGGGAGAAGAAGGTAGACGAGCCAGAGGAACTCAAGACCTGAGGAATGATGTGGGTTTGGTTTGGTTTTGTTGTTGTTGTTGTTGTTTTATTTTTCGGGTTTTTTCCCCCTCATGTGTCCCAGACTGGATGCTATAAAAACTGGCAACCCAGAAACACTAATAATCTCAGTCAAGGGGCGCCTGGGTGGCTCAGTGGGTTAAGCCGCTGCCTTCGGCTCAGGTCATGATCTCAGGGTCCTGGGATCGAGTCCCGCATCGGGCTCTCTGCTCGGCAGGGAGCCTGCTTCCCTCTCTCTCTCTCTCTGCCTGCCTCTCAGTGTACTTGTAATTTCTCTCTGTCAAATAAATAAATAAAATCTTTAAAAAAAAAATAATAATAATCTCAGTCAAAAGTGACAAGAAAAGTCCGTTCTCTACAGCCAGAGGACCAGGAAAGGGGCAACTGTATGAGACAGAAACTTATAGATACTAGTTGCCTTACTCCATCCAGATACCATGGAAAAATCCCCAGCCCCACCCCAACAGCAAAGGCCTGGCTGTCACAAGGGACCCCATTCCCCACTGCCAGGGTGGTATCAGAGGAGTGGAAAGAATTTCATCGCCACTTGGAGATAACAACTTCTCCCTCTCCCCTGCCCCAAGTTGTCATTGGAAGTTATGTGGAATGCTGGAGTTCACCACCATCCAATAGGAGCAAGGCCTCCCTCACCCCAATGTGGAATGAGTGGGCAGCAGCAAGGTCCCCCTTCCTCTCCTTTCCAGGGTGGGTGTCAGATGAGGCCTAGAAGGGAGCCTGAAATTTCACCCCTACAGCATGCCAAAACAAGATTGGAATTATGATTTAGAATCTCATAACATAGTACCTAAGCTATCTAGGGTACAATTGAAAATCATACATCAAATATGAAATATCAAGAATCAGGAGAACATCAGCTCACATAAGAAGAAATAATCCACAGAAGCCAGTACATAGATGACACAGGTCTGGAACAATCTAAAGATTTTAAACCGTCACTGTAGAACTGCTTCCATGAGCTATTAGGAACATGCTTGAAACAAATGAAAAAAATCAAAGTCTCAGCAAAAAAAATAGAAGATATAAAGAAGAAGCAAATTAGAATTTAGAACTGAAAAGTATAATGACTTAAATAAATTAGAAAAAAAGAATGACAGATGGCTCAACAGCAGAAGGGAGAGCTCAGAGAAAAAAAAACAAACAAACAATGGATTTGAAGAGGATAACAATAGAAATCACCCAATATGGACAATAGAAAGAAAAAAGAAAGAAA